>NC_056725.1:1797076221-1797308721 GCF_019279795.1 Protopterus annectens | reverse complement strand
GGAGCTCCAGGAGTTGGTTCATGCATCAGTTCAAGTTGGCAAGCATTCTTTGCAGTGTGGTTTTGATGCTCTTCAGGCTGCATCCAGGGTGGCTGCTACAGGTTCAGTTATTCGTAGACATGCCTGGCTTAAGGATCAAAATTTGTCAGAGCATGTTAAGGCTCGGATTTTGGATGCTCCTCTTCAATCTGAAGTACTTTTTGGTCCTTCTGTGGAATCAGTTTTGAAAAAGATGGAAGATAAGGCTAAGTCTATGCAGACAGTCAAAGATTTTATGCAGGTGCAGCCCCCTAAGTTTAGTAGGAATTGGCCTGCTAGAGGATGGTCTTTTCCTTCTTCGGATTATCAGTCTAAGGGCAGGTCTAGGCGTGGTAGAGGCAGAGCTCACGCTCAGGGTTCTTTCAGACCTAGGACTTGGAGTTCTCCTGCACAGTCTTCTGGTGAGGGCAGGGGTCAGCCTTTTCGTAAACAGACCCAATGACCTGTATCTTCCGCTGCCAGACCCTTCTCTACTGGCAGCTCCTCTAGGAGGAAAGTTGGGACTTTTCAAACAAAACTGGCATTTGGTCACCCAGGACAAATGGGTGTTGGATATAATAAATCACGGGTACAAGTTTTATTTTCACACTTTTCCTCCTTTCAAAGGCATGCCGGATGTGCCTCCCCAGCAAAGGATGGAGGCTCAGGAGCAAATTTCTTTACTTTTACAGATGGGGACAATTCAGGTGGTCCCTCCGTCAGAAGTAGGCCTAGGTTTTTATTCCCGTCTATTCCTAGTGCCAAAGAAAGGAAACACTTGGAGGCCAATTCTGGATTTGTCCATTCTCAATACCTACCTAGACATTCCAAAGTTCAAGATGTTAACATTACAACAACTTCTGCCTATGCTGGGCAAAGATCACTGGATGGTAACCCTGGATCTCAAAGAGGCCTATCTTCACATCCCTATCAGGCCCAGCTGCAGGAGATTCCTGAGATTTCGGCTGGTACTTCTCATTATCAGTTCTCTGCATTGCCCTTTGGTTTATCTACTGCCCAGAGTATTCACAAAAGTTCTGGCTCCTGTAATTGCTTTTTCAGACAGAGAGGAATACAAATTTATCCTTATCTGGACGATTGCCTGATTCTTGCTCAAAACAAAGACAAGTTACTACAACATCTCCAGTATGTAATGGCAGTTTTAAAGTGCCTAGGGTATTCTGTGAACGAAATAAAGTCCAGTCTAGTGCCCTCTCAGGACATGTGCTTTCTGGGTGTGAGACTGAATACAGCTTCTCAGATGGCATTTCTGACCCCGGACAAACAAAGAACTCTTCATCTATACTTCCAGCAGTTATCAGTAATGTCCAGGCTGACTGCAAGGACAGTCCTTCAAGCCTTGGGGTTCATGGCATCTTGCATTCTAGTACTTCCCAATGCCAAACTGCATATGAGGAAGCTACAATGGTATCTCAAAATTGTGTGGACTCAACACTGCCACGGTTTGGACACTGTCATTCGGATTATACCTTGCATCCAGAAGGAATTCTTGTGGTGGGCTCAGGAATGTCACCTAAACAAGGGACTCTCTGTGACCCGACCAGAGGCGAGTCAGATCCTAACGACGGATGCCTCGGACTTGGCTTGGGGAGCACACTTCAATGGGAAATGGATACAAGACATGTGGCCTCCCAAACTACTACATTTGCATATCAACATGAAGGAGATGTTAGCAGTCCAGTTTGCTTTGATGGCCTTCAAGGACCTACTTCAGCCGGGACAGGTGTTGATTCAAACAGACAACACAACAGTCATGTGGTACATCAACAAGCAGGGGGGAACCCATTCCTACCCTCTTTGCAGACAAGCAATGATTTTGTGGGAGACTGCTCTGAGTTTGCAAATCAATCTTCAAGCACGGTTTCTGCCAGGAGCACAGAACTCCCTAGCAGATGTATTGAGCAGGCAAATTGTGGATCCCCACGAGTGGAAACTGGATCCTCAGGTATTCAAACAATTGACCGTGGCTTGGGGAACTCCAGACATAGATCTGTTCGCTTCTCCACTGAATTTTCAACTGCCAAAATTTTGCACAAAGATGTTCCACCCAAATGCTTGGAAAGTGGATGCTCTATCTTTCAGTTGGAACAACCTTCACGTTTATGCTTTTCCTCCTCTACCTCTTCTTCCCAAGGTACTCTTGAAAGTCAGGCGGGACAAGCCTTGCATGATTCTAATAGCACCAGATTGGCCACGTCAGCATTGGTATCCTCTGCTGAGGAGTTTAATTCAGGAGCCTCCTTGGCTTCTGCCACAGGTTCCTCATTTGTTATCCCAGTCAAACAATCATTTTCTCAATGTTCGGGTGCAGTCCCTGCATCTAACAGCCTGGCGTATTCTGTGATGGAGCCGGTGAGGTCTCAGCTTCCTCAACAGGTTTTAGATGTCATTTTGGAAGCCAGGCGGCCTAGTACTAGAAAAGTTTATGCTGATAAATGGAAGAGATTTTTTCTTTGGAGCACAGCAAAGGGCTTTGATGTTTCAGTGCCTAATTTGAGTTTTGCACTACAGTATCTTACTGAATTACTGGACAAGGGTTTGTCATTCTCTTCTGTGAAGGTTCATGCTGCAGCCATTTCTGCTCACTATGATTGTGACCCTCCTTTATTTTCTCACCCTTTGTTCAAACAATTTCTTAGAGGGGCAAAGAATATAAGACCCCACGTAGAGCTCCTACTCCTTCCTGGGATCTCAATTTTGTGTTGGAGAAGCTTACTTTACCTCCTTTTGAACCTGCAGCTACGTCTGAATTGAAGTTTTTGTCTTGGAAGACTGCTTTTTTGTTGGCCATTACTTCTGCTAGGAGGGTATCTGAATTGCAGGCACTCATGGCAGTTGAACCCTTTCTGATTTTTCATAAGGATAGAGTTTCTTTGCGAACTAACCCTACTTTTATGCCTAAAGTGATTTCTAATGTGGCCTTGAACCAGTCTATTCATTTGCCTACTTTTTATGCTGATCCCCAAAATAAGGGGGAAAAAGTCTTGCATTCTTTGGATATCCACAGGCAGTTACGTTATTATTTGAGCAGAACTAAGGAGTTCAGACAGACTCAACAGTTATTTGTTTCTTTTGCTTTGAGTTCACAAGGGAAAGCTGTTTCAAAGCAGACTATTTCTAAGTGGATTGGTCAATGTATTGCTTTTTGTTATCCATCATGGGAAGAATGTTCCTGCTGGGATCAGACCTCATTCTACTAGGGCTACTGCCACATCTACTGCTTTTGTGAGGGGTGTAGCTACTAAGGATATTTTGGAGGCAGCTACTTGGGAGTTCAGTACACACTTTTACTAAGCATTACCATCTACCTCTTTATTCCAAGTCCAGGGCTGGGTTTGCCACTGCAGTTTTACAGGGCATGTTAGCAGCTCCTAATGCTATTTAGTTTGCCAGCCTCCCTTTTCCTTTGCTTTGGGATTCTACCCACAGGTTATGACTGCAGCAATGTGAGACGAAGAACATAGTACAGTTTTGTACCTACCATAAATGTAGATGTTCGAGGATCTACATTGCTGCAGTCCAATTATCCCTCCCTCCTTCCCCTCTATAGTTTGTGGTTGCTGTGTTTTTTTAGGATTATCTTTATTTCTACACTGGTAGTTGTTGGGCGTTTACTATTTTGGCTCTGGCCTTCTTTCATTCTTAGGCCTTCTGACATCTGGGGCAAGAAAGACTGAGGATATGGCGTCGGTCATGCGCTTATGTACTACAACGTACTGACGTCAGCTCTAGGCGACAATGACCGATGCCAGCCCAGCTCTTTGGTATTCGGGCCGATCGAGGACAGCGGACTACCCCACAGGTTATGACAGCAGCAATGTAGATCCTCGAACATCTACATTTATGGTAGGTACAAAACTGTACTTTTCTTGGGTTTGACATAGTTTGCTTTGTGCCTCCATGTTGATTGTTTAGTTAAGTTTTGGAATTTGGTGGCTTAATTATCAAGGTTTGGCTTTAAATGTAACTGAATTGAAATATTTTTTATTGAACTTGAATGAAAATAAATGTGGTATAGAGTTTATTTTGCACTGCTGTCTACATAATATCCTACGACTGGATGTTTTGGTATTGATAACTTTTAATAACACATTGCAGATGACTTCGTATGTATGCAGTTGCCACCTCACACAAGTTATTACCAATATACTCATCTCAGTGTTTGAGAGTCAGAAGAATCCGATCTAATAATGTGGACTTTAGTAAATGGACTCAGTACACGGAGTCCATTCTAGGGTTTGTGATAGCAGTTAGGTTACATCTGTTATGTCTAAGGATACAGAGGAGAGCCCTCATCTTTGTTGCAAACAACACATCTCTGGTAGTAAATATGACCAAGCATTAATTACTACATTGGTAGTAACACTTTTGAATTCCATGATTTAATTGGTAAACATTGGAATTGTTTGAAAAATGATAAGCATGTTGTATTATTACTGGATAAGTGCATTGTACACGGAAGACTCAAATCCAGTTGCTTGGTATGTTTAAAATGGTTTATCTTCATTTCATCGAACATGGTTTTTGCAACATCCTTCCATCGAAAGGGCAACACAAAACTCAAGGCGACTAACGTGTATGAAATGGCTACAATGCAAATGCATTTAGCCATTCAAACACATGACATGGACAAATGTGGAAAATGGTTTTCAGCTAAACCATTTTCAACATTTGTACTCGGAAGCTTTACGTGATTAGCAGAAATACTTGCACAAACCATGTTCGATAAAATGAAGGTTTGTTTGCCGCTTTTTCGGCTTTTCCCGGTTAGGGGTCGCCACAGCGGAACGCCGGTCTGCTAATGATTGGCAGTAGAGTTTTACGCTCTGGCTTGCCGGGCCTAACGCACAACCTTCAACGAAGGAAGGCCCGTTCACGCATGTCGCCACACAGAAGACGCTCTAACTGAGAATCGAACGGGCAGCATCTAAATGTGAGGTGACAACGCTACCGCAGCACCAATATACTTTGTAAACATAAAACATCATGGAGCCTCATTCACTTTTGTTGGCTTTAACAATGGTCAGTATAGGTCCTAATAAGATAGGTTGGTAATGTGACATTTTATCTACAAAAAAAAAAGGAAATTAATTATTATTTTGGGAGTTAATTTCGCACTGCGTCTGGACAAATGTTTGTAGAATTATTGCTTTATAAATGTTCTGCTCAACTCTGGGTTATTTGTATGTAAATATAACAGTTAAAATGTTATAGGAATGCAAGGGTAGGTCTGAAGATCATCACAGATCAGTAGAGTTGTAAGTACCCAGGAACCGACGAGGCAATTCGATTGTAGGTTCTCTCCGGGGAAGGTTGGTGGCATGTGTCTGGAGTGTGAACTAAATCCTGATCTCTGGTGAATTGACATTTGCTTTCAGCAAGGGGAGACAGGTCCTTCTCTGGGATTGTATCACTTGTGGAAGCTAATGACATTCTTCTGCAAAAGCTTATTGCACATGTTTTTGTGATTTCTGGACATGTGTAGTTGAAATGTTAGATCCAAATCAAGTCTCCTGTCATGGCTACCAAGATTATGGTGTCCCCACAGTTGTACTCTTGCCCTTCTGTAGGGAATGAGTGACTAGTTGCAGAGTAGTTTCTCCGATGGTCAGCTGACAAGGAGCAGCAACATTTCAAATGGGCAAAAAATCCTGCAGAAATCAGGAATGGCTCCATTCTATGCATGTGTACAATGGGGGTAGGGGGTATAATGCAACATAACTTTGCTGCAGGAATAGCTCTGAAAGAGATGTGAATGAGTAGAGAGATAAATTAATTCAGCCAGGCTAATTAATATAGGAATTAAATAAGAGAGAGCGAGTTATGCTTTTTTTCCCGCATGCTGTGTATTAAAATGTGTTGTATAATAAATAATACCACTGTTTGTAAAAATGCAGAAGTCAAGTTTAAGAACTACACACACAAAATAACTCCCTATGCAGGGAAGGGTGCTGAAGTCAGGTTTAGCAAATGCACACACATATATACAAAGTTTACTAACAGAAATAAATAAATCACAGTTCATTAAAAAGCTTTTTAGACTTGGTCTTCATTGGTTTTAACAGTCAGCTAAAAATCATTCTTCTTAAATATAGCAGCAATTAATCAGTTAAGAAATAAAACTCAATTAGTCATTTGCATGTAGTTAAAATAATCAGGTCACATTTCATTATAATTAAAATTACGCAGAACTCCTAAACAAATGTTTACAGACAAGTATTTTAGTAGTATAACTTTTTTCACAACTTTTTTTTTTCTAGTTTTAAAACTGGTTTAATTGCTATCTCAGTACTCCGATCTGGTGTAACATCTTCATGTAAATAGATAATCCATCTATATTTTGCCATCTCATCAGTTAAGGTAATATCCCCTTTGATTAGACTGCAACTTCTGAATAGCTGTAAATTGAAATCTTATGATCCAGTGTTGTCCGTTTTCATCCAATTCAACACATGGGATGTCAGATCCCATCAGCTCCAACCTTGGCACTGAATTAGGTTTCACAGGTCCAGGGCTCTGACTCCTCCCCTACCCATAATTCCATGTACTGAAATCCATTACCTCAGATTTCATTTGCCACATGAAGCTTCAGATTTTTTCTTGAGGGCTTGTATACTTTAGCTTAACGTTTCTTCAGAAACAAGTTGTATAGTTGTTATATTGAATAGGCTTAAAATTATACATTTAAATAGCCTAATGTCTTGCTCTTCCTCTAGCTTTATTAGTCTTTTATCCTAGCTTAGCAGTGTGTTAGTCTAGCTTATACCTTTTCCTAGCTTAGAGTTTCTCCCTTTGAATATTGTTGTCTTTAACATTTTTCAATCTTTACTGTTTATAGCATGTAGAAAAGTTACTATATTGTACTTTTTATAATGTACAGTTATATTTTAGACTAGTGTTTCTATTCACCTCTAGGTGTATTTATGACTGAGTCACAAGTCTCTAAGAAATGTTCAGTGTGTTGGCACAAATTCCCCTTCAGGATCCACACAATTTGTGTATATTGTGTGGGTGCTGTCCATTTGGACACACCATGCACTTCATGTGAATCATTTAGTGCCAGCGCTTTATAAGCTCATAGAGACAAATTGGTGAAGGGACTTCTTCCTGCTCAAACAGGAACTACCTCTTCTGGAATCTTTTCTTCCTTCCCTGCTAAGAAGCTAGATAGGGCTGAATCCTTGGACAAGACTTCAGATATGGAGAAAGACAAAGAAAACAGTAAATGTAAAGAAAAGGACAAAGACAAGTCTCCTGTTCCTAAACGGTCTTTAAATATGTCAGTTCCAGTCAGACCTGCATCTAAGTCAGCTAGGAGATCAGATCCAACAGCTTCCTGGTCCTGACCATACTCCCCTTGGCCCCAGTTTTCACTGGAACCTAGTGAGCCCCAGATGGCATTCTCTAATCTTGCAAGAGAAAAGATACTCAAGACCTTCTTTGGTGACTTTGCCTACCTGACATCTTGGAGCTTGACAGAAGATGATGTTGATAGGATAATGGGGAAATTTTTAAGGATGTAGATTCAACTTTGAGTTGTGTTGGCACTATCCCCATGGAACATTTCGACATTTGGTCATCCTGCCCCTCCACTCCTTTCACTTGTTGCAGTCCATCCTCTGACTCTGAGAGCTCTGGATCTGACCCATTCTGAAGTGCCTCCTTCACTGCCTGCAGTCCCTTTGACTTCAGCTCTGACAGTTTGTCTTCCCTCTCAACCTAGATGCCCTCGTATTGGGAAGGGGCTCAGAGCCACAATATCTGTGCTGACCTCCTGGGGGAAGAGTTTGACATTGAGATTTTCAAAGCTGTCTTCTCTTGGGAGCCTCTACACTAGACCGCTTCATCAGGGCCAGAGATGCCAGGAGTTGGAGTTTATATTGGTTTCTCAGATCTGGAGGGAATCTGTGCTCTGGTGGGAGCTTTGGCCTTCAAGGTAGTTGAAAGGGTTCTGGGCATACCCAAACAGAAGGCACATTCTTGGAGCTCGGTTCCACCCAAGCCCCTACTGGATCCTACAATTCCATTTTCTACTCATCCTGCCAGACAGGGACAGTTGTCACCACAGGCTTCTGAAACCACTTGCTACGTCAGCTCCCAGTCTTTTTCTGAACCTTCTGTCTCCCAAACGGGGGGGGGGGGGTTGGTCCACCAAAGATCCCTCTCCCGATGAGCTCATTATGCCATAAGATTGACTAAAGGATCAATGGGTGGTACCAACCAAGATAAAGTTGAGCCAGAACCAAAGGCTTCTAGAGATGCAGAAGAACCCTGACATGGTGGATCCCATTCCAAAAAAGCTGGACAAAATTTTAAAAGCTCCCAAGGACAGTAAGCATTGGAGTAAAGGTCCCCTGGTGGATATCATAGTTGTAACAGCAGCCACAAATAAGGAATTATCTGAGGAGTGGTGTTCTCTTCTTCCCCCTAACAGGGAGTTTAGGTGTTGGTCAAATTTGGGAAACAGACATACTCATCCGTGACTTTAGCAGTCAGGTCACTGAACTATTTTGCTGATGTTATTATGTTTCATAGGGACTTGATTTTATGAGCAAGATAGTTCAGTGACCTGAGTGCAAAGGTGATTCCCAAATCTGTCCAATGCCCTAGAGTCTCTTTCTGGAGTTATGCCAGTCAGTGTTCTAAAGACTGTGGACTGGGAGCTATCCGCTATGCAGTCAGCTTCAAATGCAGCCATGGGTCTCATTTCCAATACAGCTGATGGCTCTTCCAGAACATCAGGCACAGGTCTTAAAGTTAGACAACATGTCTGGATACATCTTTGTGATTTTGCAGAAGGGTTTGATGCCCTTCCTCAATGCCCATTATGATGGTTCCAAACTTTTTGGGCCCAAAGTTAGATACCTTGACCAGGAGTGAAAAATGTGGTAAGACTGTCTCTGCAGTAGGCATTCATTTCTGTGCACCTCAAAGGTCCTACTCTAGGAACCAGAGAGCAGGGAAAAAATATGTGGTTTTGCAAGTTACAGATCTTTACCAGGATCACTCTGGCGATAGACCTCCATGTGGCAGAGGTGGAAGTAGTGCTAACGTACATCGCCCAAGGGGCAGAGGTGGACTGCACATTCTGGGCTTCTGAATTCCATTTTCCAAGAGGCCCTATCAGCTTCCCCGAAGGTGTGCCTGGCTGCTACACTCTGGAGGTAGTCGGAGAGGGGGGGGTGTTTATCTTTGCACCCCAAGCCTGGCTAGAATTAACAAGAGACAAGTGGGCGAAAATACAATTTCAAGAAGCTATTCCATTCACTTTTTTTGTCCTTCAGTAAAGAAGAAAGTGATTCCCAATGTTCCACCCAGTCAGTGGGAAACAGCAGCACTAGAGATCTCCAAGCTGCTAGAAAAAAGTGTCATCGAACCAGTCCCCAAAGGCCAACTATGATCTGCAGTCTACTTAAGGTTCTTTTAGTCCAAAAGAAAATGGGGGACCTAAGACCAATGTTGTATGTCTGTGTTCTCAACCAGTTCATAAAACAGACAAAATTCAAGATGGTCACAATTCAGTCCATTTTGCCTCTTCTGTGGAAGGGTGATTGAATGTGTTCAGTAGATCTCCAAAAAAAAAAAAAAGAAGAAAAAAAAAAAAAAAAAAAAAAAAAAATTTCATCTGCTTTTACTGTACTTGTGTTTTTACCTACTTCTTTTTACTTTTGCATCATCTTAAAATACTCAATTGTATTTATTACTGCTTGGTGTAACTCATTCTAAGCCTTTTGGTTTAAACACTTGGGCTTCGGACCAGTTAGTTGTTTTGCACTGAGAGGGTTTGTGGTCTGCACTGTTGTGGCAGAACAGGTAGCTTTCATCCTTCTAGGTTGAGAACTGCTGATTGAGGGCTCAGTGTCTGTTATTCTAAAAGTGTATTAATTCTGGTTTAAGCACTTGGGCTTTCAAGCCAGTTATTTTACATTAAGAGGGTTCGTGGTCTGCACTCTTGTGGGAGGAGAGGCTGGACTCTGCCCTTCTGAGCTGGGAATTTCTGGTTAAAGGCTTATAGTGCATGCATATCTGAACTGTTTCTTACTGAAGTTGGTGCGCCTTGTTTGCTGTGGCATAGACTGGATTCAGGCCTGCTGGATCTAGCTTTGTTTGTGTAACTTGAGCACTAATCCAGACATTCTCTAAAGTATTCAATGGTATTTATTACTGCTTGGTTGTAACTTGATTAAAGTGTAGCTATCATTCAAGTCTTTTGGATTAAGCACTTGGGCTTCAGACCAGTTGTTTTACATTAGGAAGGTTTGTGGCAAGCACTGTGGTGGCAGGACAGGTAGCTTTCATCCTTCTAAGTTGGGAACTGCTGATTGAGAGCCCAGTGTCCAAGTGTATTAGTTCTGGTTTAGGCACTTGGGCTTCAGGCCAGTTATTTTACATTAAGAAGGTTCGTGGTCTGCACTCTTGTGGGAGAAGAGGCTGGACTCTGCCCTTCTAAGCTGGGAATTTCTGGTTAAAGGTTTATAGTGCCTGAATATTTGAACTGTATCTTACTGAAATTGGTTCACCTTGTTTGCTCTAGCATAGACTAGATCCAGGCCTGCTGAATCTAGCTTTGTTTATATGCTTGTTGTTTGTTTGCTTGTTATTTCCCTGGAAGCTAATTCCACCTAATACGCAACTTCTCAGCGCTTCTGTGGATCACTAGTGATATCTGCATTGCTTACTGTACTTATTTCCTTGTTTCACTTGAAAGAAAGTTACTGTTTGTCGCTTTTGCATTTAGTTACTTGTAACACATTGCACTCAAGTTACCTGGCACTTGCTCACTAAAGCAATTATATAAGTCAGCACTAAAAATTAAAAGCACTACACCCTCACTCCCCACTGGCCCTTGTTTTCAATTAAGGATTTCCCAATATTATTCTAGCATGTCCAAAGGTCAGTTGTCAATCTCCTCTCCGGTCCAGCTGGTGAATCTGGGAATCTTGAGGCAATGTTATAACTGCCTCATGTACACAGACAACCCTCTCCTCCTCCCACATAACACAAATACTTGCAGAGATGCAGCTATTTAGCCAAACTGGAGGCTGAGCTCTCTCAACTCAGGACTGGCAAGACCAGACAGGAGGAGAAGGCAACTACACACACCACAAAACCAGCCTCACATAATGCTACCACTCCACTGAATCAAACACATAAACACACAAAGACATACTGGAGGCTCTGAGTAAAATTTACCTAAACAGCAGAGGCCTCCAAAGCAGACACCCAAACAACTGCTACCTCAAGACACCCCACAAGCAACACATAAACCACAAAAGCAGTGTGCAAAGCAGTCACAGCCCTTAAGGCCAAATACAACACCAAACATACTTGTCATAGGTGACTCCATAGTCAGACACACTGACGTCCCACTCACCAGGCTGAACAAGGAGAGGGTCACAGTAAGCTGCCTATCGGGCGCTAGAATCTGCCACATAACACAAGCACTGGTCACTCCACGGCAAGTACAAATATGACACAGTCATTGTCCATGCTGGTGTGAACGACCTGAGACGCGCCTCCCTGGACTACATGAAAAGAGACATAGAGGAGCTCTCTGATTATGTAGCCCAGGCAGGTATGACCCTAACCCTGAGCAGTATCCTTCCTTCACCAAGAATGATGCCACAATATAGAGACAGGATGATCAGCTTTAACAATTGGCTTAATGTCTGGTGTCATTCAAAGGGGATCCAGTGTCTGTCTGCCTGGGATGACATGCTTGACAAGCCACGCTGCTTCGCAAGGGACGGCTTGCACCTGTCACCCCTGGGATTCCGGATATTGGCTAAGGCTCTTGCCACCCCCATAGTGCCTTTTTTAGGCAAGGCTCAAATTCTAAACCTACCACCCTATAAAACAAAAATGGGAAGAAACTGAGGGTAATGCTGCTCAATGCCAGAAGTCTAAATCTCAAAATGCACGCACTCGAGGCCCTTCTCAGTATGGAGAACATCGATGTCTGTGCTGTAACTGAAACCTGGTTCAAGGCTCCTGAGAGCACCCCGGCACTATTAGGTTTTACCTCATATCATGCTCCAGCCCCAAAACCCGGACCACACCACAAAAGGAGGGGTGTATCCATATTCATAAAGGATACCCACACCTCCAGGTTGGTGGCAACGCACTAAGCTTCGGAAACCATCCAGGTGCAACTAACCATAGGCAAAACTGCTCTACAAATTGTAGCATGCTACAGGCCACCCTCTCAAACTCAGGAACCCCACACAGCCTTCCTGAAGACACTGGAGGGTATAAATGTATCTCCAAACACCATCATATTGGGTGACTTCAACTACCCGAATTTAGACTGGGAACATTACTCAAGCCCTAACTTTCTAGCCCAACGGTTCCTGGAGTTCATAAATTCAAATGCCATGGAACAGCTAGTCACTGTTCCCATGAGAGGAGAAAATATACTAGATCTCATTGTCACAAACATGGGGACAAAATGCTCCACACCGAAGTATATCCCTCATTGGTGAGATCTGATCATAAACTAATCTCACTGGAAATCCACATCCCGCCCCCACCCCAAACAAAAAGACCATAGTGAAGAACTTCTAAAGCAAACTTCACACTACTCAAGACTGGTGTGGTATCCTTCAAGGCCCCTGAGCCAGAGGAAACCACAACCCAAGCTGGAAGCCCTTACAAATGCCTTCTATGAACACCTCCAGGACTGCATGGATCAGGCAATCCCAAATAAAACCAAGACTCTTTCCACAAAGGGCAAACGTCCAGTCTGGTGGACCCCAGCCATTAACAAACTTTACAATAAGAGGAGAAAGCTATTACATGATAGAACAAAATCCATAAAAGGGAAGTCACACCTGATCATTATTAGTAAAAAATACGAGCACTCATAAAATCAACTAAGGCCAATTTTGAGAGAAAATTGCCATGGATTCAAAGGACAATCATAAGGCCTTTTTCAGCTATGTTAGGAACCTGGGTGGAAACTCCCAGATATGCTCAGAATTAGTCCAAAATGATACAAAAATCACTGAACCCACAGACATTGCCAACATACTGGCAGACCGGTTCAGTGCAAACTTCACCCCTCTCTCCTAAAGGAGAGATAACTATCCCAGCCGAGTGTAGCCTCCCGGACATCTCAAATGCGTAGGTGAAAGCTGCTCTCTCTAAAGCTAAAAACACAGCATCAATGGGACCGGATGGTGTCCCCGGCTGTGTGCTACACAAGCTAAATGAGGAATTAAACCCGCACATAAGGCAGCTGTTTAATCTCAGCCTTACCACAGGATACGTGCCCAAGGAGTGGCGTACGGCAACTGTGGTCCCACTCCACAAAGGCGACCTCTACGGACCCTGGTAATTACCGCCCCATAAGCTTAACAAGTCTAGTCTGCAAAGCTATGGAGAGGATCATAATGGAGCTCATAAACAAAGATATAGGGGACTTGCAGACATTGGACCCGACCCAGTTTAGCTTTGTCAAGGGAAGATCATGCCTTTTGAACTTGGTCGACTTCTTCGAAACAGTCACCAAGCCCATTGATGAGGGAAAGGCAGTCCATACAGCCTACCTTGACCTTGCAAAGGCTTTCGACACAATACCCCACTCGGGTATTGTAGAAAACTTACCAGCTTAAATGTAAACCCATATGTCACAAGATGGGTTGCAAACTGGCTTAAGGACAGAACCCACAGGGTTAGAGTTGCTGGCGCTGTGTCAGACTCCAAGCCGGTCACAAGTGGTGTCCCACAGGGCTCAGTCCTTGGCCCCCTATTGTTTGGCATCTACTTCTCAGAAGTACAGGCCAACATGGGAGGACTTTGGCTGACAAAGTTTGCAGACGACTGCAAACTGGGCGCCATAGTGGAAAGTGCATCGGACATGGATATCCTTCAGAAGGGACTCACGGAAACAGATAGCTGGTGCCAGAGCCATGGCCTGAAGTTAAACGCCAAAACATGTATAGTCATACCCTTCGGGAAAAACAAGGTAACCCCAAGCTACCATATAGGTGGCAATCCACTAAGCACAGAAGAGGTTATCAGGGACCTGGGGACCCAGGTTGACAGTGGCCTTTCTTTGACACTCACATTGCTAAAGTGGTTAGAAAGACCTTCTACATTGCCCACCTGATCATGAAGGGATTCACATCCAGATCTAGTGAGGTCATTGTTCCCCTGTACTCTTCACTTATCAGACCAATGATCGAGTACAATGCCCCATTCGGGATGTATCTCACCCGACATCTGCAGCAATTGGAGAGACCCCAAAAGTTCCTCACCAAAAGGATAAAGGGACTCCAAAATCTGTCATATGCTGCCAGATTGAAGAAACTCCAGCTCTATTCAGTCGCATACCGCCTGCTCAGAGGTGACATGTGCCTGACATACAAGGCCATGTCCAACCCGGAATTAATGGACATGCTCCACCTCAAAAATCCAAATCCACCAAAACCACTAGAGCAAGCAACTTAAACCTTAGCACGGATATAAATAGGACGTGCTGGAGGGATAGATTTATCACTCAGAGACTCCCTATGCTGTGGAATAAAATCCCGGTCCATGTGAGGCAGAGCACCTCGCTGACTCTGTTCAAGCGAAATCTAGACCTGTGGATGGGAGATCGTAGGTTTACCCCGGGAATCATATCTGTGTCACTGCTGGACAGAGGCACAACAAACTAATGGGCACAGTATTTTTTCATATAAGGGGTGGCGTAAGCCACAAAAATTTGGGCTAGGCTTATAAATGCCTTAGGGCAGATAGCCTAGTATAAACCTATGAACCTATGAACCTATGTTTACTGTCATGTGAAGATAGAGAAGCAGTCCAGGAGATTTCTCCATTTCCAGTTCAGGGCCCTGCTGTTCAATGTTCGGTCTCACCACAGCCTCTATGATGCTCACCAAGATAATGGCAGTGGTGGTGGAGCACTTTCGTATGCTCGAGATCCAATTTTCCCTTATCTAGACCTTTGGCTCCTAACTGCTACATCCACTCATCTTCTGGTACATCATCTAGACCTTCTCCAATTCTTGCTGGACCTAGTCATATCAGTAAATTTTCACAAGACTCCGTTACTTCCAACACAATGCATAGTTTATCAGATGCCACATTGATACCTCTCTTCAAATTGTCAGACTTCCACAACACAGAGTTTCTTCTCTACATCAAACAGCCTTACAGGTGTTAAATCATCCCACCCTCCAGCACCATTGATAGTACAACTGCTAAGTCTCATGGCTTCTTCCATGTTAATGGTTCCCATGGCTCGTTGTCACACGTGAATTCTCCAGTGGGCACTTGCAGTTCATTGGTTCCACGAGATTCGACCTTTGTATGCCAGAATTTGTCTTACAAGAATTTGCAGACAGCACATCTCTTGGGGGATTCCACACCTTTAATAAAGCAATGTCGGCCCTTTCTTCTTGGAACATCAACAGCGATACTGATCATGGAGACTGATGCCTCCCTTCTAGGCTGATGGGGAGTTTTGAAGGGACAATGATCCAAGGTGTATGGTCGAATTTAGAGGCCAGTCTTCCCATCAGTATCTTGAAGATGAGAGCAGTCCTTTTTGCATTGCAGGCTTTCCAGGATGCCCCCCTCCCCCCATGGGTGTGATCTCCATACAATCAGACAATTTTGCTGTAGTATGGTACATCAAGAAACAAGGAGGAACCCTTTCTTATTCCCTGTGTCAAGAGGCCATGACGGTTTGGCAGTGGATGATGTGTTCACATTGTTTTGCGTTAGCAGTGCACATTCCAGGTTGTTCAGTGAATGGTCCCTCAAGCCATTAGTGGCAATCCTAATTTTCAGCCTGTAGGGCCAGCCTTGTTGCAATCTATTTGCCTCCTTCCTGAACAACAAGTGCAGCAGTTACTTTGCCCTTATCCCTCCAAAGGGTCAATCACCAAGGGATGTACACCTTTCGCCGATTACCCCTCATGAACAAATTCATTCAGAAAGCCAGACAGTGCAAGGTCAGAGTAATCCTCATTGCACGTTTTTGATCCCAACAAACATGGTTCCTCTTTCTGTGGCCTCTACTAGTACATCATCATGGATGTTGGATCAGTATCCAGATGATCTTTCTCACCCATCTGACTGCCTCCACTATATCAGACTATAAACTAACCACTTGGTTCCTGCAATTTTGACTATACCCAGAGATGCCAGACTTCCCAGTTCTGTTGTCTGTATAATAGCCTCCCAGAAATCTACTACAAAGATGATCTACAACAGTAAATGGAAAACGTTTTATTTTTGGGCTATAGCCAAGGGTTTCAACCCTTTCTGTGCTCCCACTACAGTGGTCTTGGAATTTCTGCTGAAGTCCTTCAACAAGGATCTCACTATTCTGCCATCAAAGTTTAGATGGCAGTGATTTCCAAATTTCATACTGGACAAAATGATGCTTCTTTGACTTCCTTAAGAATTTCAAAATCCTTTCTTAGAGGAACCTTTCTGCTGCTTCCCCCCATTAGAGATCCAGTACCTCCATGGGGTAATATAATTATTCTCCAGGCTCTATTCTAACCACCCTTTGATCCTGCAGCTACCATAGATATTTAATTACATTTTTGAGTTGGAAAACAATTTTTAGTCACTACCACCTCCACAAGATGAATTTCAGAATTACAGGCACTCTCATGTAAGCCTCCATACTTGGCTTTCTATAAAGATTGGGTCTCAGTCTGAACTAATCCATCCTTCATCCCAAAGGTGATATCCATAACTAACTTAAATCATTCCACAGTGTTACTGATCTTTTTCCAAAAGTTCTTCAACAAAAGGGAATACATTCTACACATGCTAGTTGTGCATCGCTAACTTAGATTCTATCTTCTCCGAACTAAGAAAGTTTAGGAAATCTGATCAACTTTTTATTGCCTACTCTGTTGCTAGGCTTGGAAAAGCTTTTACGAAAGTTACTCTGACTGGATGGTTATCAAATTGCATTTGATTTGCATATGCATCTTTGGGTTTCAGTTAGTCCAAACCTAAAGCCCACTCAACCAGAGCACTGGCTACCTCAACAGCCTTTGACTACTGATTGATATATGTGCAGCAGTGACCTGGTCCACTGTGCATACCTTTTGTATCTCATTTTAGACTGGATGTACAATCCAGATCTCACTCTTGCTTTGGCTTCAGCATCCTCAAGAACACATTTCCTTGATACCACCCTGTAAGACAGCTTGGGAATGTATCCCATTTGTTGAATCAGACAAAACTAGACAACACTGGACCCAAAGTTTATGTACATACCATAAGAATGGATCCATGTTGTCTGATTCTCATCTGGTTCAACCTTCCATCCCCCTTCAAGATCATTTGTATGGATAGCTTCGAAAAGATTGGGTTACTTCCCCTCTAGACCCTGGCTGTAACCAGTGTTGTCTGTGAGCAATGCTATCACATTATGTTAATCATCTTACCCTGCCCATTTACATTTTCTGTATTTAAAAACTACCCTTTTCATTAATAGGTATATGCATTTTTCTACAAATCAAACTTCAATCTGAGGTATTGGAGTGCAGTACAGGGAATTATGGGTAGGGGAGGAGTCTGAGCCCTGGAACTGTGAAAGCTTCTAATTTGGCGGCAAGAACGGATCTGATCATATCCAATATCCCATATGTTGAACCAGGCAAAAATCAGACAACCTGGATCTATCATTATGGTAAGTATATAACTTTTTGCTTAATTATTTTCTTTTATGCAATTTTGTAAAGCATTAGTTTCCATGTTCCTCCTAAAATCTAGTAAGTTTTGTAAAATTATTTTCTTTAATTTCCAGATGTTCATCGTATTACACTGCTGCAGTCATCACACTTATCCTGCCATCAGGCGGTCCCGCAGTCGGCCAGAGTTCCAAAGTCTTGGTCTGGCGTGGGTTGCTGTCACTTCTTCTCTGACGTCAGTGTGCCAGGGGCATATAAGATGCATCCAATGCCATTTTCTTCAGTCTTTCTTGCTGCGCGGTACCCGAAGCAGAAGCAGTTCACAAGTGCCGGTCGGCCGACATCTGAGATTTTCAAATCGAATTTCAGACCGAAGTCTTCAATAAAGCTAAGTCGTTGGGAAACCTTTTCTTGCCTCAGTCCGATGTCAGAAAGTTAACAATTGCATTTCTTGTGGGAAGCAAATATCTCATAAGGACTTTCATTCTTATTGTATTCCTTGCCTAGGCCCAGACCACGACGTCACAGGTTGTGGGTTTTGTGCTAGGTTTAATAAACGAACTATTAAACGTCGGTTTGATTTCGCCCGACATTATTCTGGTAGGAAATTTAATTATACCATGCCGTCAGAGCAACCGATGACCGGAATGCATAAAAAACGCAAAGATAAGGACAGGCAGCCGAGACCCAATCCAGACTCCGAGGCCTCTGCTAGGCCAGTCGCCGGTTCTCCGGTTTTCAGTGAGGCGCCTACGCAGCCCCTGATGACCACTGATTTAGAACCCCAGGCAATGTCCGATTCACAAGCGGAGATTGCTATGCCTCCACAACCTTTACCTTTAGGCCCTTCCGACTCCATGCCTGAAGGAGGTTCCGGTGCAGTTGAAATGCCTTCAGTTGCAGAAGGTGTCTTTAGACAGACTACACTCACTATTAAATCCTATGCAAAGCTGAAAACTCCTTTAAAAACAGAGGACTGTACAGCAGTCTCCAGTACAAGACCTCATGCCTAAGAAACAGATGCTTAAGATTGCTGAAGACTTAAATTACCCTAATCAGGGGTTCCCATCCCCCTCCTGATAAAAGGCCAAGACAGGAGGAGGACTACACTTCCTCTGACCAGGTTTCAATTTCCTCAGACTCTTCTGAGGAACAGGAATATTCCTTTCCCCCTTATGAAGACTGTGATGCTGAAGAGTCTATCCCTTCTGCATCTCCCCAGAAGACTACTCTTTTGGGGAAACCTTACATACCATGAGGGAATATTTCCACTGGGAAGGCCAGGATTACTCTGATTCTAAGAAAAGGCTCCGAGAGTTCCTTTTACTACCCCAGCACAGACCACTTGCTATTCCACCTGTGTTAGACATTGTGGATGATGTTTATTCAGAATCTAGTCTTAACCCAGATTCACTACCTCCTGCACCAGCCAAACCAGACAGATACTACAGAGTCCCCAACTCACACAAATTCCTGTATAAAAGCCCTGTTGCTGACCCAGAAACCATTTCCCAGGGTCCCAAAGGGATTAAGGCCTCTATTGCTAAAAATCCTGTGCCCTCTGAAAGGGATTCTAGAGCACTAGACAGATGGGGAAAGAAAGTATATACCTCGGCTACTCTCGCTATGAGGGCCTTAAATTGTCAGTTTCACATGCTGAAATATCAACAATATTTGATGTCTCAATTAAAACAAAAAATGCTCACACATACAGAACAGCCTGATTACAAGGAAATGCAAGATTTGTTACATGCAGCTGAACAAGTGGGAAAACATACTTTGCAATGTGGATTTGATTCATTGGAAGCTTCTTGTAGAGCAGCAGTGACAGGGTCCGTCATACGTAGGCATGCTTGGTTACAAGAATAAACTTTACCTGATCATGTTAAAGCAAAGTTATTGGATGCCCCTTTTTATTTGGTGTAAAAGCAGAAGAGGTTTTAAAGAAAATGGAGGATAAGGCAAAATCTATGCAGACGGTCAAGGATGTTTTACAGGTTCAACTCCCCCGTTTCAGCAGAAATTGGCCAACCAAAAACTGGTCCTTTCCAGCTTCTACCAGACCACAGAGGGGCAGATACAGACGCCCAGTGGGCATAGGCCAGTCACAAGGCTCTTACCAGCCTTGACAATGGGGTGCCACAACCCAAAAAGGAGGAGAAGACAGGTCTCAAACTACCAGAAGACCAACACAATGACTTACCCCTCAGACTTCCAAGCAAAACACTCTTGGCAGCTCCCTTGGGGGGAAAACTAACACTATTTGCAGACAATTGGCTGATCATCACAAAAGACAAATGGGTCCTAAATATTGTATCTCAAGGATACAGATTCCACTTTCACACTTTGCCAAGGATAAAAGGAATGCCAAACCTGCCACCAAATCAATGAGCAGAGGCTCAAAAGCAAATTTCAGCTCTCCTGGACATGAGAGCCATTCAACAGGTTCCTACACAGGAGCAAGGACAAGGTTTTTACTCAAGACTGTTTTTAGTTCCCCGAAAGGACAAAGCCTGGAGACCCATTCTGGACCTCTCAATTCTAAACATATACCTGGAAGTACCCAAATTCAAGATGCTAACACTACAGCAACTTCTTCCCATGCTGGGCAAGAAGGCTTGGCTAGTAACGTTGGACCTCAAGGAGGCATACCTGCATGTCCCTATCAGACAAAATTGCAGAAGATACCTCCGATTTATAGCAGGTTCAACCCATTACCAATTCTCTGCACTGCCCTTTGACTTATCTACTGCGCCCAGGGTCTTCACAAAATGCCTGGCACCAGTAATTGCATACTGCAGACAAAGAGGGATTCAAATATATCCATACCTGGACAACTGCCTTATTCAAGCAGAAAGCAAGGACATTCTATTAAAGCATCTGGCATTTGTCAAAAACCTACTAAGTTGCCTAGGGTACACAGTAAACGAAAAGAAGTCAAAACTAGTGCTCTCTCAAGACACAATATTCCTGGGTGCCAGCTTAAATACAACGGCCCAGATGGCTTATCTCACGCCAGACAAGCAAAGACAACTGACTCAATACTTCAAAATGATGGCAACAAAGACCCAACTCCCTGCAAGAAAAATTCTGCAGGCCTTGGGATTCATGGCATCTTGCATACTACTAATGTCATTTGCAAAACTGCATATGAGGAAATTACAATGGTATCTGAAAAGCGTATGGACTCAACACAGCCACAGCTTGGAAACAATAATTCCACTCATACCCTGCCTTCAACAGGAGCTTCTATGCTGGGCTCAGACATGTCACCTCAACAAGGGTCAGCCTTTTACCTTACCCACAGCCAGGCAAACTATAACAACAGATGCATCGGATTATGCCTAGGGAGTGCACATGGCAGGACAGTGTATTCAGGGCAAATGGTCTGCAGACCAAATATCAATCAAAAAGAGATGCTAGCTGTACAAAATGCCCTAACAGCTTTCAAGGACCTCCTACATCCAGAACAACTCCTAATAAAGACGGACAACGCCACAGTGATGTGGTACATAAACAAGCAAGGGGGCACACACTCCTACCCCCTATGCAGACAAGCAATGACCTTGTGGAACACAGCACTGACCTACCAAGTTCAACTACAAGCACAATTCCTGCCAGGAAAGAAAAACACATTGGCAGATGATCTAAGCAGAAACATCATAGATCCTCACGAGTGGAAACTGGATCCACAAGTATTTGCAATGATAACTCAAAAATGGGGGAGCCCAGACATAGATCTGTTTGCTTCCCCCCAAAACTACCAACTACGGAAATTCTGCACAAGGACATACCACACACTAGCTTGGAAAGTGGACGCCCTCTCATTCAGTTGGAAAACATTGGCAGTGTATGCCTTTCCTCCACTGCCTCTTCTGGCAAAGGTGCTGCTGAAAGCCAGATTAGAGAGGCCACAAATGATACTCATTGCTCCAGACTGGCCATGCCAACACTGGTATCCAATACTAAGGAACATGGCTCAAGGCCCACCATGGATTTTACCTGCAATTCCTCACCTGCTCACTCAGCAAAACAATCAGATTCTACACAGCCAGCTCAAGACTTTAAATCTGGCTGCATGGCAGATTGCCTAAACAACCAGTCAACACTTCTCTCTAAAGCTGTGATGGACGTCATTCTGGAGGCCAGGAGGCCCAGCACCAGGAAAGCCTATTCAGACAAATGGAAAAGATTCTGCGCCTGGAACCATACTAAAGGCCAAAATCCCCTGGTACCAAATATTCCTCAGATTCTTCAATATTTAACTGAGATGTTGCACAAAGGACTTTCCTTCTCATCTATTAAGATCCACGCCTCAGCTATTTCAGCTCAATACAACACGGATCCGCCTATATTTTCACATCCATTACTAAGACAGTTCCTCAGAGGGACTAAGAACATAAGACTGCCCCGGAGAGCACCAACACCAACTTGGGATCTCAACTTTGTTTTGGAAGAACTTACACTACCGCCCTTTGAACCAGCTTTCACAGCTGATCTACAGTTCCTATCATGGAAAACTGCCCTGCTGCTAGCAATAACTTCAGCACGGAGAGTCTCAGAGCTACAGGCCCTAATGGCAGTGGAGCCTTTCATCATTTTTCATCAAGACAGAATCTCTTTACAAACTAACCCTTCCTTTATGCCAAAGGTGGTATCCAGTGTGGCCCTAAACCAAACCATTCATTTGCCCACCTTTTATCCAAACCCCCAGAACAAAGGGGAAAGGCTCCTACACTCTTTGGACATTTACAGGCAATCACGTTACTACTTGGATAAAACTAAGGCTTTCAGAAAATCTGACCAGCTCTTTGTATCCTATACTGCAGGATCACAAGGAAGAGTGAGCTCAAAACAGACCATTTCAAAATGGATAGGACATTGTATCCGTTTCTGCTACACACACCATGGGAAATCTGTGCCTGGTAACATCAGGCCCCATTCCACCAGGGCTACAGCAACATCGACAGCCTTCCTCAGAGAGGTACCAACCAAGGATATTTTGGAGGCTGCAACTTGGAGTTCAGTGCACACCTTCACCAAGCACCATCACTTACCTCTATACTCTAAAACCAGAGCTGGCTTTGCCACTGCAGTTCTGCAGGGTCTACTAGCCACACCAAACCCTGTTTAGTTCCACCACCCATCCTTAGCTTTGGGATTCAACCCAAGTGTGATGACTGCAGCAGTGTAACACGAACATAGTAGTTTTGTACTTACCATAAATGTAGATGTTCGAGTGTTCACACTACTGCAGTCCAGGTTACCCTCCTTCCATCCCCTCTGAACTAGCTGGAGTTATCTATACCTTTCTATCCTATGCAACCTTTGTGGTGTATTTGCTTGTAATTGAAGGTATTGTTTTATTTTTATTTATATATTTTTTATTAGCAATATGTATTGCCTACCTATTGAGGGCACCTGACATCTGGGGCAAGAAAAACTGAAGAAAATGGTGTCAGATGCATCTTATATGCCCCTGGCTCACTGACGTCAGGGAAGAAGCGGCAGCAACTGACGCCGGACCAAGACTTTGGAACTCTGGCCAACTGCGGGACCGCCTGACGGCAGGATAACCCAAGTGTGATGACTGCAGCAGTGTGAACACTCGAAGATCTACATTTATGGTAGGTACAAAACTGTACTTTTGTTTTCCCTACATAAAATCCAGCTGATAGTGTGTATGTGGCCAGATAAGTTATATTCTTAGAATCTCAAGTCGCAAAATAAGTGACTGGATGCTCAAAGACTATACCTTTACAAATTAAACTGCAAAACCGAGTAGGCCTTCATAGCAGAACTCTTAATTCAAATCTTTACTTCTTTTGTACAGAAACCTTGGATCGTCAGTTAATATTTCTCTAAATTCTGGAGATGAAGTAAGGATAGACCAAGTTATTTTAATAATTTGTGAATATACTTGACTAAATGTCATAAACCAGTCTGCTTACCATTATTACCCTTTGATGTAATATCTTGATTATCTGTTAAGGTTTAGCAACAGGTATGCTTTCTGTATGATAATTAATCATATCCTCTTTATAGGCCCTTTACCCAAGTTCCATACTCGTATTTATTTCGTCCATACAATCATGGATTTTCACAGTTAATCTGCAAGTTACAAGAAACTGTCCAAATACTATCCCTTTAAAAATGCCTTTTGGGTGCATGCTATTGTCATGTAGATATCTAGTCACGTGCATTTCTTTCATATAGATCTGTCTGGATTCATTTTATTGCTCTCTAAATGTGTAGTAACATCAAAAAACATTTGTGTGTGTATTCAGAGATATCACTTTAAGAGTTAAAAAATCAGTTGCTTTGTTAGCTAACTAACAGATTACAACAAATATTTTTCATTTCCCATTTACACTAAAAATCATCCACAGACCTTTTAAAAATGTAACTTCTGTAAATACTGATTTCTCTTTGCAAATACAAATTCTTCTACACTGGCAACACTATGCTTGCATATGTGTTTGCTACAGGTGACCCATACTCATGCTATAGCACGGGTGACAAAGTACCCCATTAAACAAAAATGTATTGTTACAAAGTACAATTCTGAGTAAATTGCAAAGATTCTCACTGGTACATGCTGATAGACTACTGCAGCTGCAAACATATTACCTAACTGCTTGTGTTCTATAGTCATTAGGAATTATAGTGAGTAAAGAATTCACAACTAAAGTAACAAATAAACATATTACCTAACTGCTTGTGTTCTGTAGTCATTAGGAATTATAGTGAGTAAAGAATTCACAACTAAAGTAACAAATAAAACCCATTTAGATCAACAGCTACTACCAAAACAGATGCTGAATAAAAAAAATCATTGGTATCCTGTATATGATTTGTCTAACATTCTTATAATATAGTTTTAATGTTTTCTTTAAATACATAGCTGTTTCTTTCGGCTTTTCCCAGTTAGGGGTTGCCACAGTGGAACTCCGGTCCGATAATGATTGGCAGTAGATTTTTACATTGCAGAGGTGCCAGCCCGACACCCAACCTTCAATGAAGGCACACCCATTCATGCATGTCTTTCGAATGCCACTCAACCGTGGGGAGGACATGCAGACCACACAGAAGGTGCTCCAGCCGAGAATCGAACGGGAGAACCTATTGCTGTGAGGCAACAACGCTACCTCTGCACCACCGCGGCTTAACAGGTATCTGTTTAATCTCTGAAAGTGTATATATGGATGTTCATCATTAGATCACTGTTGCAGAAGGTTAAGCTTGTATGGGTTATACTGCCAAGGATATGACAACTGCCTTGCATTCAAAGCTTTAAGATGCCTTCCATACACCCTAAGCAGTGAAGACCTCAAGGAGACCTATTTAAAGTCAGTGGTTAAGGTCTCAGATATTCAGAACTTTCTTGCTGTTGGATTGCATTTCTCTTGTGAACTTCGACAGATCAATGGTCGGATAGCACTTCAATGCTACCCTTCTGGGAAAACCCTTCCAGAAAACTTTTATTTTAAAAAAGTATGTGTTATTTCTTAAGGGAAGTGTTTGTTTTAGCTTTGACTTCTTTAGGGACTGTCATGAGACATTTATGTCAGAAAAATCTCTTACCTTCCACTTTGTTTTATGAAGAAGACTTGTTCACTTTCATAAAGTAATTTTTACTGAGAAAAGGTTTTTGGAGGTTGTCACTGAAATATTTATAAAATAACAGTGAGTTTTCTGCCATGATGTTCACTAACTCCTCCTAGCTTCACTAGTCACATTTCAGGCTCTTTCCTCAGCTGAAGCATAAAGTAGGATAGCAGGTCTTGGGTTCTTCCCTCCAACATCCTCAGGAAAAAGAAAAATTCTAGGGAGCCTTTATCTGTTAAGTAGGCTTATTGTCTGCCTCAGACACGGATGGTTGATTGCTGTGGGCAAAGTTGGTTATTCAGATTGCACATATTTCTCCTTGCAACCCCCTAATGTAGCTCCTCAGAAAGCTTCTGTGGCACATCCTCTCTGGCTTTTGGGATGCCCTGTAATGGCATGAGAGATCCACTCTTGTCAGACTTAAATGAGATGGATGATGTGTTACTTAATGCCTAGGCTATGATCTGTGATGCTCGTGCTAGTGTTCTTGTCTTGAGTCTGTCTTTTTCTAGGGGGTCTCCTAGAAGATGCGTGTTGCTTCTCCAGTCTCTGATTTTGGACAGGGAAGATTTATCAACCTTTGCTAATGGTATATGTCATAGGTAAGTACTAGGCTAGCTGCCCTTGTGGACCATTTTAAGCCTAACATGTAGTCCACCAAAATGGTGAACGACCATAGAAAAAGCAGCAGCAAGTCCAGCATGGATAAAAGTTCCTTTAGAAGGTTTATTAACAAACTTGCACTTAAATACAATAAAAAATATCATTAAATAAAGTGAGATACTAGTGGGTTTGTCCTGGTACCTTTCAACACTTCCTCAGAAAAATTTAAACAGACTACACCCAACTTAGCCCTTAAGTAACCTCTGTTGAAGCCACACCGTTTCCTCTTACTCAGATTTAGAGACAGTATTCAAAAACATTACACATTATAACTTTAGCTCCTAAAATCTAACAAACATAAAATTCATTGCTTTAAAAACAAGTATGCAACAATAAATAATTTATAAATAAAATATTTACAAAATGAACAGACACCTATATAAAATACAGTATGATGTTGTAAATCTTTGTTCAATAATTACTATTGGACTTTGGTTCCATCCTCGGAACCGATACGTCCGTTTCCAAACTAGCGCCAGCCAAAAACTCTCAGCTAAGACCTACCCATAGTGCCCCTCTCCTAGTTACTCCTGATCTAGTTTGCCGCGTTCCTAGTCAGACGTGCTAGCCGTCTCTCTCAAAGCTAAGTAGAAAATTGTCATTGTTAAGATAGTTACTCTTAAAAATTTTTTATTTTTTAGTCAATTTAGCCTTTTCTCACTGCTGCCTATAACCCAATTCTATTCCTTACCCTTTACCCTGGTAATTTAATTTCTATCATTATTGGTACTGTCCCTCTCTCCTTCATTTGACAGGCCCTTCCTTACTAATTGTGGTATTTGTTAAATACCATTGTTGGTATTCTCTCACCTTTTTCTCTCCCTTATTTTGTTTTTTTTTCTATAGGATAGCCTTGTTGCCTTACTATGTCAGACTAAGCTAAGTTGGGGTTTAAACGGTGTGACAAGTGTGGACGTAAGATGCCTAACTCTGATACACATGCTCGCTGTGTCTGCTGTTTGGGCGTGGATCATATTAAAGCTGACTGTGACATTTGTGCTAGTTTTAGTAATCGTACACTAGCAGAACGGAAAAATAACCTTATTTTAAAAGGTTTAATCAAAACACCTTTTTTCGGCAGCTGTATCTGAGTCTGAGGTCTCACCCCCCTCCAAAGACCAAAAAACATAAGGAAAAATGGAGTCACTCAGTTCCTGCATCTCTGTCAGTTATATAACCGAGTCGGCTCTGTGCTTCGCCAGTGCCCTCAGTGCAGATCCCTTCGGCACCAGGCTCAGTATCTTCTCCCTCGGTGCCGTCCATGATATTCACCCCTATTTTGGTTCCAACTTTGGCACCACTGACTTCGGTGCCGTCCTTGGATCCAACATTGGCTGCTATGACTGTACCTGCTTCGGCACCATTCCTGGCCATGGTGCCGACAGTTTCTTCGGCACGACCAGCTTCAAAACTCTAATATCTACCAAGGACAAGTTACTCTCCAACTTACAACCCATTTTTGGGGCAGAGGTTTAGCTCCTTTCTAGAAAGACCAGATTCTCTTTCTGCAGCCTCCTTTAGATCCACTAGGAGTTTTTTTGAATTAGATCTAGTGTGGGTTGTGGACCAGCTTCTGGCAGCTAGGGAATTGCCCATTCCAGGTAGACCTTACGTCCCTCTTGGCTCGGAATCCTTTACTACATCTTCCCCTGTTTATCCTCCTCTGGCCTCTACCCAGATTGTCTACTCCAGTGCATACTGTCTCAGCTCCGATAGCAGTTTTTCCCCTGTTGGCACCGACCACCCTTGTTGCATTGGCTCCAGTGGAGCCGATGCACTCTCGGAAGAATGCTTGGACCATCTGTATCTTGGTACCTAGCCCGGTGCCTGTTTTCTCACTGGCGCCGTCTATGTCCACAGCTGTGGCTTCCAGTCCTCTCAGAGCTCCTCACCTGGAGGTGGGCTCCTCAGGGCAGGGTGTGACCTCAGTTCCAAGGTTGTCCTTCCCGGTTCCGGGCTGCCATCCCTCCTCATGTGGGCCTGCTGTCCAGGTGATGGAGGGGGTCCTTGACTCTGCAGGCTCGCAGTCAGCACCAATGACATCAGTATCAGAACCCCCCTAGCAAGCATTTCTCCCAACCCTCTTTTTCGGGACCCCGAGCACGGGAGTCGCATGACTCCCCTTTGAAGGGAACCCCTTCTCTGGAGTCCTCCTCAGAAGATCCCACTGGGGAGCCTCCCCAGAAGAAACGGTGCAAGAGGAAGCACCTTGATTCCCCGGAGTAATCTATCACCAAAGACACTGATTGTGATGAGAGGGAAGGGTCCCCACAGTCTCCCTCAGATGACGTCTCATTCAGAGACATTCTCGAAATCCTCAAGCAGCGGGGAAACTGGAAGTCCTATAACCCTTCTGAGGAATTGGTGTTCTTGTAGGCCTTCTGTGCCCAGCCGTCTACTTCCTGGGTGACCCCACCGGCAGATGACCTTGTTAAGATCATTGTGCAGCGTGCCTGGAAGGCCCCAGACAATGTAGAACCTGTCCCCCAGAGGCCAGACAAAAATTTATCTACACCTGAAGTCCAGCCCCACTGGTCCAAGCAGTTGACAGTTGATTCTATGGTCATGGCGGCGGCCACCAAGAGGGAACTGGCAGAAGATAATTACACTATCCATCCACCAACAGGGAATGCCGGACCATGGACAGACTAGGGAAGCAGATCTATGCTTCAGCGACCTTCGTCATTCAGTCGCTGAACTATCTGGCACACTTTACTTGCCTCCAAAGAGACCTAATTTCCGAAATGTCTTCCTCTTTGGTGGGGGGTACTGTCTGATGAGGTGTGTGACACTGTCGCCTCACAGCTAGCTACCCTTGAATCCATCTGAAACTCCTCGATGCATTTGATATATCACATCACCGACGGGGCAGCTTGAGCTGCCGCATCAGGCATTGTCATGAGACGTAATGCTTGGATGTGGTTGTGTGACTTCGCAGACCCTTTTAAATCTTCCTTCATCAATGCACCTGTCGATGAATCTGCACTTTTTGGACCCAAAGTACGAGACACTCTTCTACGTAGTGAGAAAGATGGAAAGACCTTGTCTGCTGTGGGCATACGCTTTTCCAACCCCCAGAGGTCCTACTCCAGGAACCAGAAGGGAGGAAAAATGTGGTTCAAGAAATCCCAGGGATCTTTTCGTGACACTCGTGGTGAACAGTCCCCCAGGGCAGAGGGGGCAACTCATATGAAAGGCTCCCCTTTTGGGGTAGAGGGGGTCCACGTAACCAGTGCGGTAGAGATTCTTTCTCCTGCAGACCCTACCAGTGCTCCTGAGCAGTGGCCCAATTGCTTTCCTCTGGAAGCAGTCAGGGGTCGTTTTTTTCTGCACCTACCAGCCTGGCATCTTATTACTGCCGATGTTTGGGTGCAAAGAATAATATTCAGAGGCTACCAGATACCATTCTATTTAATTCCCAGACCCATCAAATGAATCCCCAATGTACCACCCAATCAGATGGAATTAGCAGCCTTAAAAATAGAAAAGCTGCTAAGAAAAAAAGTCATCCAACCAGTCCCACCAGACCAGACAGGATCTGGGTTTTACTTGAGGTTCTTTCTAGTGCCAGAAAAGACAGGGGACTGGAGACCAATCCTGGATCTCAGCCTATTGAACAGATTTATCAAACCTCATAAATTCTGGATGGTCACGGTACAGTCCATTCTTCCCTTCCTAAGGAGGGACAACTGGATGTGCTCTGTAGACCTCCAGGACGTGTACTACCACATAAAGATGGCTCGCCGCTCCCGGAGGTTTCTTCGCTTCTGGCTGGGAGCCAATCACTACCAGTTCAGGGCACTGCCATTCCGTCTCTCAACAGTACCTAGAGTGTTCACCAAATGTATGGCAGTTGTGGTAGCTCATCTTGGACTACGAGGATTCCAGGTGTGTCTGTATCTTGATGATTGGCTCCTTACTGCTCTGACCAGGAATCTCCTAGTCCGCAGCCTCTCTTACACTCAAGGTGTCGTTCTCCACTTGATTCAATCAACAAGGACAAATCTCAAATGTCCCCAACGAAGACACTGGAATTTATTGGAGCGGTCTTCGACACAACATCCTATCAAGCTTCTCTCCCTCCTCACAGGCTTTCGAAAATATGACACCAAATCTAAGACATTCTTCCTCAGACCTATATGCCAGCACATCTTGTACTGCAACTCTTACGTTAGTACCACTGGCGAGGCTGCAGATGAGAATCCTGCAGTGGCTGCTTTCCACACAATGGTCATTTCTAACTCACCCACTCGACCACATGATACGTCTTACAAACCGTTGCAAGGAAGAAATGTTATGTTGGATGAAGCCACAAATGAATCTTTGGTGTCGACTGTTCTGTCTTCCACAGCCCATGGCCACGGTAACCACAGATGCTTCCCTGTTGGGGGGGGGGCATTTCCAGGGAAAGACAATCCAAGGCACTTGGTCTCCCATGGAGGCCAATTTGTGCATGAATGTCCTGGAACTGAGGGCAGTTATCTTAGCGCTCCATGCATCCCTACCCTCTTGTACCATTGCAATGCAGTCAGACAACATGTCAGTCATCTGGTATATCAACAAGCAAGGTGGAACCAGGTCTTACTCCCTGTGTTGGGAAGCCATGAGGATTTGGCACTGGGTGATGGCTTCCAACCGCTTTCTTATAGCAATGCACATTCCCGGGAGTTCCAACCTTATTGCGAACAATCAGAGCAGGAACATCCTGATGCCTCACGAGTGGTCCCTCAACCCTGTAACAGTGGATCGGATCTTCCAACACTGGGGCAAGCCTTACTGTGATCTGTTTGCTTCCCCCTAAACTACAAATGCAGAAGCTACTTTGTCCTGATCCCACCTAAACTACAAATGCAGACGCTACTTTGCCCTGATCCCCCCTCAGGGGAACCCCCGAGGGACGCTCTAACGCATGATTGGCCCCTGGGTCTTCTGTATGCATTTCCCCTCATTTCAAATTTTCTCCAGAAAACTCAGAGGTTGAGAAGCAAAGTGATCTTCATTGCCCCCTACTGGCTCAGTCAAGTCTGGTTCCCATTTCTATGGCCTCGTCTCATTCACAGCCCGTGGATCCTGGATCATTCCCAAGACCTGTTATCTCATCCTCGGGGACTGATTCATCTCAACCTCAACAGTCTCAAGCTCACAGCTTGGTTCCTCCACTTCCAATGATTGCCAGGCTGCCTGAAATCCCATCTCCTGTTCATGAAATTCTTCTGGCTTCACACAAACCTTCCACCAGGAAAGTTTATTCTAATAAATGGACTAGGTTCTCTATTTGGGCCAAAGATCAGGACTTAGACCCTTTCTCCATGCCTATTCAAAAGATCCTACAATATCTGACTACTCTTTTACATGCAGGAGCCTCAGCATCGACTATCACTATACATTTAGCAGCTACCGCCAATTTTCATAATGGACTTGATAATTCTTCAGTTATGTCACACTGCCTATGCAAGACATTTTTGAAAGGAGTATTACATTATTACATGTTAAACCTCTGGTCAAGCCTCCCTTAGAACCCTGGGACTTGACTTTGGTGCTTCAATCTCTCACAGGTCCTCCTTTCGGGCCCCTTGATTCATGTGATTTAAACTTTTTGTCATGGAAAACCTTACTTCTAGTAGCACTTACCTCAACAAGAAGAGTGTCTGAGTTGCAGGCCTTGAGTGTCAAGAGACCTTACTTGATCTTCCACATGGATAGGGTGTCCTTTTGTACTGACCCTTCTTTCTTGCCCAAGGTCATTTCTGGATTTTCCATTAACCAATTTATTGACCTGCCGGTTTTCTTCCCTCAGCATTCTGATAGAGGGGAGTACCTTTTGCACACCCTTGATGTGCATCGTTAGCTTCATTGTTATTTGGACAGGACTAAATCTTTCTGGAAAACAGATCAATTGTTTATGGCCTTTGCAGGACCCAGATTGGGTAAACTTGTTTCCAAATTGTCTTTATCCTCCTGGCTTAGAAATGTCATTACCTTTATCTACCAACAGAATAAGCTTTACTTACCTTCCAAAATAAAGGCTCATTCTACCAGATCTATGGCTACTTCTGTAGCATTTAATTCCAGAGCCTCTATGGATGATATCTGCGCAGCAGCCCCTTGGGCAAGACCTCATATCTTTATCTCTCATTACAAATTGGATTTGGCCTCCAGGAGATGAGCACCTTTTGGTTCTGTGGTGCTCAGGAGTATCCTTCCTTAAGGCCACCCAGGGCTCAAGTAGCTGTGGACTTGGTCCTAATAGTAATTAATGAACAAAGATTTACAACATCAGATAAAGAAGTTGTGTCTTACCATAATGTTCCATCTGTGTTGTAGATCTTTGTTCATTCTTTACTTCCCGCCCTCCTTCCCCCTGCCTGGACTCTTGGTGGATTTTAGGAACTCCGGGTTAGGGTATTTGCTCAGACAGAGCTTTCTACTTTTTTTCTATTACTACGTCTATTATATAGGGGTGGGCAAACACGATCTGGAGTAATTAGGAGAGGGGCATTGTGGGTAGGTCTTAGCTGAGAGGTTTTGGCTGGCGCGAGCTTGGAAACAGCCGTATCAGTTCCGAGGACGGAACTGAAGTCCCTAATAGAAATGAATGAACAAAGATCAACAACACAGATGGAGCGTTATGGTAAGACATAACTTCTTTTTACTGCTAACAAACCATAGATGAAAATTAGAAAAAAGCATATTTATAAATTCATTAATTTCCTATCCCATCCTAATGTATTAAACAAGGTATTGTCAAGTATTATACAAGGATGCAAAATAAAACTTAAAACACAAATAAACATCAAAAACACAAAAAATTCAAATCACCTCCACTGGGAACTGAACCTTCTACATATAAGACAGATGTAATAACCCTCTTCCCCAGCATCCACTTTTTCTAAAATGACAAATTTGAAGGACTGTTCAGGCTAAACTAAGATGTGCTTTGCCAGGGCAAGTTTGCTAAACAAGTGTCCACTGTAAAATCTGAAAAATTGTATATTTTAAAGTCACTTCCATCATTTGTAATCATTGTTGGGTAAAAAAAGTCATCAACAACAGACATTTCTGTATTGTTCGGCACTGGTAGTTGGAAGTCCTTGGCAGGGTTTTTAGTAAGAATTGGAATTTTATTAGGGAAGTTGGTAAAATAGTATCTAAATTGGGGAAACAACCTATTGTGGTATATAGAAGAAACAACAAGTTGAAGGATATATTAGAGAGAAGGGTGATGAAATTGGACCCAATAAGGTGTGGTATGAAGTAATGTGGACACTGTCTGCAATATAAGTAGATTAGTGTGGGGAACAGCTGTTCTGTTTTGGGCAGAATATTTTATTTTAATAGTGAGTTTAATTGCAGAACAACTGGGCTGGTGTATTGCGCTTTATGTCAGGGGTGTAGCTCGTTTTTTTAGGTAAAACTGAACAGGCTTTAAGGTCTTGAATATATGAACATGTATATGATTATACCCTTGCAAAGCATATCTCCTTCAAATTTGTCATTTTAGAAAAAGTAGATGCTGGGAAACGGAGGTGGGGGGGCTTGGCAAGTAAGCTAGAAATTAGGGAATGGTACTGGCAGCTCTTTTTCGATGCTTTTAAACACCCAGGAATTAATTATAACTGTAATATAGCTTGTTTGTTGAGAATGAAAGCCCTTGAAAGATTGTAGTGTGGTAGCTATTATATCTGTCTTATATGCAGAAGGTTCTGGCTTTAGTTCCCAGTGGAGGTGATATGGATTTTTTGTGCTTTTGATGTTTGTTTTTTAAGTTTTATTGTGCATCCTTGTATAATACTTGCAATACCTTGTTTAATATATTAGGATGGGGTAGGAAATTAATGAATTTATAAATATGCTTGTTTCTAATTTTCATCTGTGGTTTATTAGTAGTAATATATTTTATATAGGTGTCAGTTTAATTTTTAAATAGTTTATATATAAAGTATTTATTGTTGCATACTTACTTATTTTTAAATAATTAAAAGTAAATTTTATGTTTGTTAGATTTTAGGAGCTAAAGTTATACTATGTAATGTTTTTGAACACTCTCTCTAAATCTGGAGAAGAGGAAACATTATGGCTTCAAAAGAGGTCACTTAAGAGCTAAGTTGATTGTAGTCTGTTTAGATTTATCTGAGGAAGTTCTGGAAGGTACCAGGACGAAAGTGCTAGTATCTCACTTTATTTAATGATGCTTTTTTATTGTTTTTAAGTGCGAGTTTGTTAATAAACCTTCTAAAGGAACTTTTATCCATGCTGGACTTGCTGCTGTTTTTTCAGCTGGTCGTTCACCATTTTGTTGGATTACTGGTATGTCTTTTGTGTCTCTAGCTGGTTTTGCCATTTTAAGCCTAGGCAGTTTTCATCTTTGTGCTTGAAATAACCTAACCTATCCCATTTGGTTATGGTCAATAATTATATATCACCCCTAATGAGAATAACTGGCGTCATACCATAGATAATTTTATGGAACCTGTGCATGGGATAAAGAATTTAGGAGCTGCCTCTGTCCATTAGTAGTACAAGGTACAGGCTGGGTTAAATTTTCTGATTGCCTTACATAGAGCTAAGTTGCACTTAAATACAAAAGTTTGAACTCTGTTTTATATGGATGGGGATTCTTTTCCACAACAGCGGTATTCGCTGCGAGATGTACCAGGCCCTCCAAATCATTCTGTTGATGTTGCAGAAGAGGTTTAGATACCTACAGTCTCAAGTATTTCTGATGCCATTTAGTTTCAAGCCTTTAATTCCTTAAACTCCGATTCCTCGCTGAATAGTAAAACAAGAATTCTCTCTCTCTCTCTTTCTAATCAGGAATCCCAGTCGGAAGAAGTGATTAGACTGCAAGGGAATACTGGCTGTAAACTCTCTACAGGCAATTGATTCTGAAGGCAGTGATAGTTCAGTGCCCCCCCCCCCCGAACAGTTATCTTTTTCTGTAACTATTTCCAAAATTAAAGAATTGTTTGTGTGAAGAGAGTGAAACTGCGTATCCCAACCAAAGTAGTATGATTTATTACAAATGGATTTCCCTCAGCCTGCAGCTGTCCCCCCTGTTTTCCAGCATTAGAAGATGTTAACTACTTACAGTATGCCTGATAGCCAATCTCCTGCCCTTAAATTAGGATCATAGGAAGTTACTAGGCTAATGGCCCTGGGGCCCTTACAAGCCTAGCCAAGAGTTTATCCCTAAAAAAGGAACCTCAGTCAGCATCTGTCACCCCTGTCAGTGAGGGACAATGTTGAAACCCCTGGGGCAAATTTGTGGTTTCCCATCCACTCATCAAGGTTGCACTTGAAGAGGTAGTCTGTTTGACATGTATGAGAAGTCTGTTCCAGAGACGGGGCACCCTCTGGAAGGCAAACTTCTTTCTCCAGCAGGTTTTGTTGACATCACATATTAGATTTAGGCCTATTGATCGGGTAATGTGCAAGGAGTTAGACTTATGGATATGGAGCATCTCTAGTAGGGCAGGGTCTGATATTGCCTTGTATGCGAGACACAGATCATCTCTGAGCAGTTTATATGATACTGAGTAGAATGATAGTGATTTGAGAATGCCACACAGGACAGGTATTGGAGGCCATGGATTCTGTTTGTGAGAGATTTCTGTGGCCTTTCCAGTTGGTACAGGTATTTGGAGAGGTACATACCAAACAGGGAGTTATACTCAATTATAGGTGTAATGAGGGAGGAGTACAGAGAGGTAATAACCTAATTTTTTCTAGATGCAATCCCTTTACTTTTGAGATGAACCAAGTAAAAGGCTTTTCTGACCACTGCCACCACATGATGGTCAAATGTGAGATTGTTGTCAACCTGAATACCCAGGTCTCTCATCACAGGTTGTGTGCTTAGGGGATTGCCGTTGATGTGGTAGTCAGTAGGGGCCGTGTTTTTGCAGAATGGTATGATAATACATTTTTTTGTGTTTAACTTAAGGACATGACTTTGGCACCAGTTATTTGTAGCTGTGAGACTCTCTTGCAGTATGTTAACATCATTTGGGGAGTCAGAGACACACCCAACTTACAGTCATCCTTAAGCTTAGTCAGCCACAGGCCCTTTGTCTTTGCCTGGACCTCTGAGAAGTAGATGCCAAACAGTAGGGGTCCCAGGACAGATCCCTGGGGAACACCACTTGCTGTCAGAGGTGGTGGCACCTATTTTGACCTTGTGGATCCTATCTGTAAGCCTGTTGTCCACCACTCTGATGAGGTAGGTATTAACACTAAGTTGTGTTAGCTTTTCGATGATGCCCGAGTGTCAAAGGCCTTGGCCAGGTCAAGGTAGGATCATAGGAGGTTACTAGGCTATTGGACCTGAAGCACTTATAAGCCTAGCAAAGAGTTTAGGCCATGTTTAGACAAGTCAGCACCAGATGCCCCCGTCCAGCAGGGACATGGGTGAAATCCCAGGGGTATATTTTCTGTTTCCCATCCAGTTATCTAGGTTGCACTTATATAAGCTGTATATACTGACTCATCCGGGGCCTTGGTTACAGTCTCAAAGAAGTCAACTAGGTTTAGTATGCAAGATCTGTCCCTGACGAATCCAAATTAGGTGGGGTGAAGTGCTTAGTGTGATTGCCTGTGTCCTTGTTTATGAGATCCATAATAATACGCTCCATGGCTTTACAGATCAGACTTGTCAAGCTAATGGGGTGATCATTTCCTAGGTCAGTAGTGGTACCACTGTTGTGCAAGGGGATGAAAATGGGAGTTCTCCACTCTGCTGGAATGAAGCGTGTAATTAGACTGTGGTTGAATAGGGTGCTCAATGACGAAGCTAATTCTTGCTGGAGATGGTGCAGAATACAGCCTGAGATACTATCAGGTTCCATGGAAGCTGTATTCTTTGCCTTGGATGGGGCCTTTAACACTTGATCTACAGAAATGTGAGGCATGGGACAAGTATCGGGGATGTCAACTGGGCCTTTGGGGGGGAATAATGGGATAAGGTTGGCTAAGTCAGCAGGATCAGTGCAAGCGGTACCATTAAGTACTAATTTGGAACAAACTTGGGCTTTGCCATGGAGATTCCTAATGTAACTGAAGAAGGACTTGTGGTTTCCCTTTGTTTCAGAGGCTATTGTCAATGCATAATTGGCTTTGGAGGTTTTCACTAGTGATCTAATTTGCTTGTGGAGGCGGAGGAGGGAGTTTTCTCCGATTTGGAATTTGTTCCTTTTTACCCTTGGACAACTGTTTCTTCCTTTTGTTGTAAAGCCTGCTGATAGAGAATGTCCACCAGACAGGTTTTTGTTTCCTTGAGTAGCAGGTTTTAGTTCTGTTGGGTATGGCTGAATCCATGCAGTTGTACAGGTGCTTGTATACTGCACTGGCGTGCTGTTCAGCATAGTTGTCTGTATTCTCTGAAGGGGGCGGTGGTGTGAAGCTACTGATACCCTCTTTAGGAGGTTGTAGTCAGGTTTTGAGATGTTTTTAGCCTGGTTATGGCTGGGAACAGGTTGTGTAGGATAGAAACTTCGAATGACACAGACCGATGATCTGATCTGACCAGGGAAGAACATACTATGTAAGTGGTGCAGCAGTCGCCCATGTTGATGAGAACCAAGTCCAGTATGTTGTCTTCCCTTGTGGGGGATGAGACAATCTGGTCTAGTGCGTTAGAATTGATGAATCAAGGAATCGTTGGGTGAGTGCATTAGTGCAGGAATAGTTCACTCAGTTGATTGGTGGGGTAGTTGAATTCCCCAAGGATCAGGGTGTTAGGGTTTACTTTGATGGAGTCAAGTAGGTCCAGGTAGGAGGCATGGGTGTCCTGAGTCATGGAGAGGGGTCTATGGCTGGCTATAACTTGGATGGGTGTCTTGCCAACTGCCAGTTGCACCTGGAGTAATTCCAGTGCTTCATGCTGATAAATCAGTCTGGAGGTGTGCTTGTCCTTAATGAAGATAGAGACTCCACCACCTTTAGTCTTTCCGACCTCATTTTGGGGTAGGAAAGTGTGAAATGAGGTATAGCCTGGTAAGGCAGGGGTGCTCTCCGCAGCCTTGAACCAAGTTTCTGTGACTGCGCAGACATCGGCATCTTCCAGTGTGAGGAGAGCCTCCAATGAGTGCATTTTCAGGTTAAGGCTCTTACCATTGAGCAGTATGATCTTCAGTTTGCTTTTTGACAGACCTTTTATGTTGGAAGATTTGTCTTTGAGACGTGCACAATGGGGAAGGCAAGAGCCTTGGCCAAGTTCCAGAACTCCAGGGGTGACAGGTGGAGGCCATCACTGGCAAAGCATCGAGGACTGTCAACCACATCATCCCAGGCAGACAGATACTGGGTCCCCTTGGAAAGACACCAGAGACTAAGCCAATTGCTGAAGTCAATCATTTTTTGTTGGTATTGTGGTATCATTTTTGGTGAAGGTAGGATGATGCTTGGGGGCGTCATACTTGCGTGGAACACATACTCCGAGACCTCAATCATGTCTCTCTTCATCTAGTCCAGAGAGGTATGCCTCAAGTCATTCACACCAACATAGACAATGACAGAGTTATACTTGTACCTGTTGTGGAGAGACTTAAGTTCATGCATGATGTTGAGGATTCTAGCACCTGACAAACAACTGACCATGACCTTCTACTTGTTGAGCTTGGTGAGGGGGACAGCAGTGTGTCTCACTATTGAGTCGCCAATGACTTGTATGTTTGGTTTATTGTTATGCCTTATGGGCTGCTTTAGTGTATTGTTGTGCCTAATGGGCTGTGTTTGTGAGACCCTGGTGTGTTGACTACTGTGTGATGTGATTGGTGTTATGTGGAATGTTTGTGTGTGTGTTTTGGGGGGTCTCTGTTGTTTAGGTAAGTTTTTGTTAAAGACCCCTGCATAGGTAAGTGTGTGACTCTGTGATGTGGGTGGTGTGGTGTTTGTGCTGGCAAGCTCCTCTATGTTAGGAGTACTGACTGTGGTGTGAGAGAGCATGGATTCCAGCTTACTGATGTAGATGCATTTCTCGCAAGTAGAAGAATTATGTGCTAGGAGAAAGGGACTGCCTGTAAACATGAGGCAGTTGCTATACTGTCTCAGTATGCCCATGTCGACCAGGCTGGCAGGGAAACTGATGGAAATTGTCCAGACATAGTGTTGTGAATATTTGGTGGACGTATGGAGAGCAGGGTTTGATAAGGGTTGTCCACAAAAACTCTAAATGTAAAATAACTGGCCTGAAGCACAAATGCTAAAACCAGAACTAAGATGCTTAAAATAGCAGACAGTTTTAATCGGGCTATTAACAAGCAGTAATAAGTGCAGAATAAGAGCACTTGAACACTTAAGAGCACACAGAATAGCAAAATAAGGTAATAAAGAAGGTAGAAGACAGTTACAGTAAGAGCAGCGGAATTAAGTATAAATAATATATATATATATATATATATATATATATATATATATATATATATATATATATATATATATATATGGGTCTACTTTACATTACCGACACAACACTTCACCGACACACAAAACACCGACCCCAAATAACCGAAACCACACAACACCGACAACTCACAAAACCGAACACAATAACACCGACACAAACAACGTAAACTACACATCACACACAATGACATATCCACTAACCCTAACCCAAACCCTAACCCTAAGGTCCGACACTACCGCACAGTTACCCTACCCGCACCCTAACTCACTTAACCCACCCCTACGCCTAAAGACTGTCACTATCGCACACTTAACCTACCTGCACCCTAACCCTAACTCAGTTAACCCACCCTAAAACATAAAGCCCGTCACTATTGCACACTCACCCTACCCGCACTCGAAACCTAACTCACTTAACCCGTCCCTAAACTACAGTCCGTCACTATCACACACTTACCTTACCCGAACCCTAACTCCGACACTACCACACACTCACCTTTCCCACACCCTAACCCAAAATCCCACAATATCGCACACTTACCTGACCGCTCCTAACTCCGTCACTATCGCACACTTACTGAGTCGCGCTCACACGTTACCCTTGTCGGTCTTTCGGCTGTCGGCAAATCACCTTTTCGGTCAACTTACCTGTCGGTCGTTTCGTCTCGTTCTTCCACGTGTCGGTGAAGTGTCGTTTTGGTAAAGTAAAGTAGACCCATATATATATATATATATATATATATATATATATATATATATATATATATATATATATTATTTTATTTTATTTTTTTTTATACAGATAAAGTACCTCAGACACAAAAATATTTATTTTTATAATCCCAGTTCTGATACTGCTGTGATCTTTCTGACAAAGCCTTCTGCGGTCAAACAGTTTGTAAATGCTAATCCTGTTTGTTCTGATAAGGATAAGAAAGATGTTTTGATAGATATGGTAAACGAGTTTATTCTTTTTCTTCTTGTAGTACACCTTAAGAATGCTAAACTGCCAGGTTCACATAATAAAAATTTTGCTAGCTTGCTTCGAGAATATAAAAAAGTTAACTGCTAATCTTTCTTCAGGAAATAAAATAGTTTAATAACTTCTGATGTTCTTCATCTCACATTGCTGCAGTCATAACCTGTGGGTAGTCCGCTGTCCTCGGTCGGCCCGAATACCAAAGTGTTAGGCTGGCGTCGGTCATGGTCGCTCAGATCTGACGTCAGTACGCCGTGGTACTAAAGCGCATGACTGACGCCATATCCTCAGTCTTTCTTGCCGCATGGTCTGAAGCAGAAGCAGCGTTTGCAAGTGCCGTCAAGGCCCTGAAATTTTCGTATCTTGAGTTTCAGACCGAAGACCAAGTTGGGCTAAGTACCCCGTTGGGGAATATTTTTGTATTTTCTTGCCTCAGTTTAATCCGGATGTCAGAAAAAGTGAATAATTGTATTTCTTGTGGGAAACAGATGCCTCATAGGGATTACCACTCTCTTTGTATTCCTTGCTTGGGGCCTGAGCACGACGTAGTCGGGTGTCGCTTTTGTGCTAAATTTAATAAGCGCACCATTAAACGCAGGTTAGATTGTGCTAGGCTTGTCTTCGGTAAGCGGTGTAATTACAATATGCCGTCGGATCCTCCGACGCCCGCTACCGCTAAGAAGCGTAAGGAAAAATCGTTAAAGTCCAAGCAGGATGAGTCGTCCGTTAAGGACGCCGGTTCTTTAGAAACAACGGTGGAATCTGTGGATCCAGCCGAGGTTTCAGCTGAGTCTCAGGGGGAGCCTTTAATTTTGCAGGAGGTGGCCTCTCAGGAGTCGGGTCAGGCTGAGGGGGCCTCTCAGGTCTCTGTGGTCCCTTCTTTGCATAAGGTGGTTAGGCCTTCTACTTCTGTCTCTAAGGTACCTTCCAAGGTCAGGCCTGGTTTGTCTTCCTCTGGCGTCAGCCCTAGTTCTGCAGGCTCTGTACCTAAAAAGCATATGCTGAAAATGGCAGAAGACTTGATTACCTTAATCAGGGGTTCCTTGCCCCCTCCAGATAAGAGGCCTAGGGTGGAGCCAGAGGTGGAAGGTTTGGAGCATTCCTCAGATTACTCGGAGTCTTCGACTGAAGACATTCAGGATTTTCCTCCTTATTCTGATTCGGATGCAGAAGATTCTAGTCCTTCTGCTTCCCCCCCCGGAGGATTTTTCTTTTTCTGAAACCCTGCATTCCATGAGGGAGCATTTTAAGTGGGAAGGCCAGGATTTCTCAGATTCTAGAAAGAGACTTAGGGAATTTTTGTTTTTATCACAGCATAGACCCTTGGCTATACCCCCTGTTTTGGATGTTGTTCAGGATGTTTTCTCTGAAGCTTCCCTTAATTCTGATTCTTTGCCTCCTGCCCCGGTCAAGCCGGACAGGTATTACAGAGTGCCTGAGGCTCATAAATATTTGTATAAGAGCCCGAGAGCTGACCCAGAAACTATTAGCCAGGGACCTAAGGGTGTCAGGGCTTCTGTTGTAAAGAATCCAGTTCCTATGGATAAAGATTCTAGAGCTTTGGATAGGTGGGGTAAAAAAGTGTATACCTCTTCCACTCTAGCAATGAGGGCTTTGAATTGCCAGTTTCATATGCTGAAGTACCAGAATTTTCTCCTAAGTCAGTTAAAATCTAAGGTAGATGCTTTGGCAGAGGGCATTGAGTGTAAGGAATTGCAGGATTTAGTTCATGCCTCTGATCAGGTGGGAAAGCATTCTTTGCAGTGTGGTTTTGATGCTCTTCAGGCCTCTTCCAGGGTGGCTGCCACTGGCTCAGTTATTCGTAGGCACGCCTGGCTTAAGGATCAGAACTTGTCAGAGCATGTTAAAGCTCGAATTTTGGATGCTCCCCTTCAGTCTGAAGTTCTGTTTGGTTCTCCTGTGGAGTCTGTTTTGAAGAAAATGGAAGACAAAGCTAAGTCTATGCAAACAGTTAAGGATTTTTTACAGGTGCAGCCCCCTAAGTTTAGCAGGAATTGGCCTACTAAGGGATGGGCTTATCCTTCTTCTGATTTACAGTCTAGGGGCAGATCTAGACGTGGTAGGGGCAGAGCTCATGCTCAGGGTTCTTTCAGGCCTAGGACGTGGAGTTCCCCTGCACAATTTTCAGGTGAGGGCAGGGGTCAGCCTTTTCGTAAACAGACCCAATGACCTGTATCTCCAGCTGCCAGATCCCTCTTGTCTGGCAGCTCCTCTGGGAGGAAAGTTGGCACTTTTCAGGCAAAATTGGCTTTTAGTCACTCAGGACAAATGGGTGTTGGACATTATAGATCGAGGCTACAAGTTTTATTTTCACACCTTGCCTCCTTTCAAAGGCATGCCAGACGTTCCTTCTCAGCAAAAGGTGGAGGCTCACAAACAGATTTCTTTACTTCTAAAAATGGGGGCTATCCAGGAGGTCCCTCCTTCAGAAGTAGGCCTAGGATTTTATTCTCGCCTGTTTCTTGTACCAAAGAAAGGAAACACTTGGAGGCCAATTCTGGATTTGTCTATTCTCAACACATACCTCGACATTCCAAAATTCAAGATGTTAACGTTGCAACAACTTCTGCCTCTTGTAGGCAAAGATCACTGGATGGTAACTCTGGATCTCAAAGAGGCTTATCTTCACATTCCTATCAGGCCCAGCTGCAGGAGGTTCCTGCGTTTTCGGGCTGGGACTTTCCATTATCAGTTCTCTGCATTGCCCTTTGGCTTATCTACTGCGCCCAGGGTGTTCACAAAGGTCCTGGCACCAGTGATAGCCTTCTTAAGGTTAAGGGGAATACAAATTTATCCTTATTTGGACGATTGCCTGATTCTGGCTCAAGACAAAGTCAAGTTGCTTCACCATCTACAGTATGTTATGGCAGTGTTAAGGTGCCTAGGGTATTCTGTGAACGAAACAAAGTCCAGTCTAGTACCCTCTCAGGACATGTGCTTTCTGGGTGTGAGACTGAATACAGCCTCTCAGATGGCATTTTTGACCCCGGACAAACAAAGAAATCTTACCCTTTACTTCCAACAATTGTCTCTACGGTCCAGGCTGACTGCAAGGACAGTCCTTCAAGCCTTGGGGTTCATGGCATCTTGTATTCTGGTGCTTCCCAATGCCAAACTGCATATGAGGAAGCTACAATGGTATCTCAAAAGCGTATGGACTCAGCACTGCCACGATTTGGACACTGTCATTCAGATAATACCTTGCATCCAAAGGGAATTTTTGTGGTGGGCTCAGGAATGTCACTTAAACAAGGGACTCTCTGTGACCCGACCAGAGGCGAGTCAGATCTTAACGACAGATGCCTCAGACATGGCTTGGGGAGCACACTTCAATGGAAAATGGGTTCAAGACACGTGGCCTGCCAGACTACAACATTTGCATATCAACATGAAGGAGATGTTAGCAGTCCAATTTGCATTGATGGCTTTCAAGGATCTACTTCACCCAGGACAAGTGTTGATTCAGACAGACAACACAACAGTCATGTGGTACATCAACAAGCAGGGGGGAACCCATTCGTACCCTCTTTGCAGACAAGCTATGATTTTGTGGGAGACTGCTCTCAGTTTGCACCTCACTCTTCAGGCAAGGTTTCTGCCAGGAGCACAGAACTCCTTAGCAGATGTTTTGAGCAGACAAATGGTGGATCCCCACGAGTGGAAATTGGATCCTCATGTTTTTCAACAGTTGACGGTGGCTTGGGGGACTCCAGACATAGATCTGTTCGCTTCTCCACTGAATTACCAACTGCCAAAGTTTTGCACAAAGCTGTTTCACCCAAAAGCTTGGAAAGTGGATGCTCTATCATTCAGTTGGAACAACCTACACGTTTATGCCTTTCCTCCTCTGCCTCTCCTTCCCAAGGTGCTCCTGAAGGTCAGGCAGGACAAGCCTTGCATGATTCTGATAGCTCCAGATTGGCCACGGCAGCACTGGTACCCTCTGCTGAGGACTTTAGTATGGGAGCCTCCTTGGCCTTTGCCATTAATTCCACACCTTTTGTCCCAGGCAAGCAATCATTTCCTCAATGTCAGGATTCAGTCCCTGCATCTGACAGCCTGGCGTATTCTGTTTTAGACCCTGGGGGGTCACAGCTTCCTCAACAAGTTTTGAATGTCATTTTGGAGGCCAGACGGCCTAGTACCAGGAAAGTTTATGCTGATAAATGGAGGAGATTTTTTCTTTGGAGCAAAACAAAGAGCTTTGATGTCTCTGTGCCTAATTTGAGTGGTTTACTTCAGTATCTTACGGAATTATTAGACAAGGGTTTGTCTTTCTCCTCTATAAAAGTTCATGCTGCAGCCATTTCTGCTCACTATGACTATGACCCTCCTTTATTCTCTCATCCTTTGTTTAAGCAATTTCTTAGGGGGGCAAAAAACATAAGACCCCCACGTAGAGCTCCTACTCCTTCCTGGGATCTCAATTTTGTGTTGGAAAAGCTCACTTTACCTCCTTTTGAACCTGCAGCTACTACAGAGTTGAAGTTTTTGTCTTGGAAGACTGCTTTTTTGTTGGCCATTACGTCTGCTAGAAGGGTATCTGAATTACAGGCTCTAATGGCAGTTGAACCCTTCTTGATATTTCATAAGGATAGGATCTCCCTGCGTACTAACCCTACTTTTATGCCTAAGGTTGTTTCTAATGTGGCATTAAACCAATCTATTCATTTGCCTACATTTTATGCTGATCCCCAAAATAAAGGGGAAAAAATTTTGCACTCTTTGGGCAGTTGCGTTATTATTTGAGCAGAACTAAAGGGTTCAGGCAATCTCAACAGTTGTTTATTTCTTTTGCTTTGGGTTCTCAGTGGAAACCTGTTTCTAAGCAGACTATTTCCAAGTGGATTGGCCATTGTATTGCTTTTTGTTATTCTCATCATGGTAAGGAGGTTCCGGCTGGAATCAGACCTCATTCCACTAGGGCGACTGCCACTTCTACTGCTTTTTTAAGGGGAGTAGCTACTAAAGATATTTTGGAGGCAGCTACTTGGAGTTCAGTGCACACTTTTTCTAAACATTACCATCTCCCTCTCTATTCCAAATCTAGGGCTGGGATTGCCACTGCAGTTTTACAGGGCATGTTAGCAGCTCCCAATGCTTTATGATTTTGCCAACCTCCCTTTACCTTTGCTTTGGGATTCTACCCACAGGTTATGACTGCAGCAATGTGAGATGAAGAACATAGTACAGTTTTGTACCTACCATAAATGTAGATGTTCGAAGATCCACATTGCTGCAGTCCAATTTACCCTCCCTCCTTCCCCTCTGTAGTTTGGGGTGGTTGTGTGGTTTGTGTTGTAGCTTTTGTTTCTACATGGGTGATTGGGTGTTTCCATTTTTGGCTATAGTCTTTCTTTTTAAGGCCTTCTGACATCTGGGGCAAGAAAGACTGAGGATATGGCGTCGGTCATGCGCTTTAGTACCACGGCGTACTGACGTCAGATCTGAGCGACCATGACCGACGCCAGCCTAACACTTTGGTATTCGGGCCGACCGAGGACAGCGGACTACCCACAGGTTATGACTGCAGCAATGTGGATCTTCGAACATCTACATTTATGGTAGGTACAAAACTGTACTTTTCTCAGGGCAGCAAACATTCTCTGAAGTGTTCTTATGATTCTGCTAAATGCTGTATCAGGAGCAGCTGCTACTGGCTCAATTATGTGAAGATTTGCATAGTTACTGCTCACAAAGCTTACCTGAAGATGTCAAAGCTGAGATTCCAAACTCCCCTCTTGACAAAAAGGTTTTATTTGGCCCTTCTGCTGTGGAGGTTATGATATTATGCGGTAGTGCCATCTGTGCCAGGGAGAATAGGACAGTAGATGTGTACATAAGCCAGCATAGATAGCTGGAGTTTTGTAAAGAATTTTATGTTATTTGACTATCACACTGATTTGTATAGATGTTCAAGTTAAATTGCCTCAGCAGTGGGTCCTGCTGGACAGAAAAGAGATGAACTCGTACATCAGACAGACAGTTATTATAACTGATTAAATGTATATGTTTTAATAGAGAACCCTGGAAGGGTGGAAGGTTTGAAATTGTGTTATAGCTTTCAGATGCTTTCACAGATTTTAGAAATGCTCTGTTTGTGTATTGTACCACAGTCAGGTGACTAGAGGTGATGCATTCCTCTAACCAGCATCTGGTTTCTTTGGAAATCTCACAACAGCACTTTGGAACCTGACAGAATGTATATCTCACACGTCCACACAGACAGAGACATCATCTGGCTTTTACTGTGGTAAGATACTCAGCACACATCAGCTTGTCTTGCTTTAGTAAGCAGCCATGGAACAGTAATTCTTTAGTGAATCAGGGATGTTTAGTGAGAATAGTTTAGTATTGTTTTCTGCATCTGTGAGAAACTATCCAATTGTATTCTTTTTTATATCTCTGTGGTTGAAACTCTGTTGTTTATTGTATTCATTATTCTCCTGCTTTCTATTTTTATTATTTATTATTAAATATTTTAATACCTTTCATTGTAGCTGGTCCTTTAGAGAATACTTATAACATTTTGAGAGTACTAATGCTTGTTTTAGTGACACTGTGGCCACTTCTGAAAGCTTTGCTGCTTTAGTCACACCCTACCATTTGTATTGGTATTAATTTTACACAGTATAATTGGGTACCCTTTGTAAGAGGCTTAGGGTAGCTGTCTGGTGGCAGCGTGATTACCTCAGAGTATGGGCAGAAAGGGGGCACAGCTAGTGAATCTGTACCAGCTTTGCTCAGGTGTGTATATATATATATATATATATATGTGTGTGTGTGAAACTCAAATATCCAAGTGTGTATGTCAACTACTGGGAGCAGGGACACAGAGCTCCAAAATGGTCAATGTGGAGTGGGTCTGGAGAGAGAAAGGGAGTCCAGCACCATGACTGGAGTATGATCCATGTGTACTGTTAAGGCAAATTGTGCTTGGTGCAGGGAGCTGCATCTGAAAATACTGTGTGAATCCATCTTTGCTCTTAGTGATCATTCCTCACTAGAATCAGTGGTGCGGATTGAGTTTCCTTGATTGCTGGCCCGGAATAGGGACCCATCACAGAGGTCTTGCAAAGATGGTTCCTTCCTCCATTTCTAGAGATTCCTCCACATCTGCCAGACCAGATAGACTTATCTCTTTCCTCCTGTCATTCAGCATATGTTGTTGCAGCGGGGGTCATAGAAACATTGACCCCAGAATAAACAAGAAAAGGATGTTGTTATTCCAGAGTTTTTATGGTACCAAAGAAGGAAGGAACATGGAGACCAATCCTAGACCTTTCCTTTCTCAGCCTTTATGTCAAAGTCCCAATGTTTAAAATGTATTTATTTTACATTTGTTTACTGGGAGAGTCTGACTGGGGATGAATCCCATTTTCAGCAGAGGCCCACGGAGAAAAGCTCCACAAGGTTAGTATAGTAAATGCAATAAACACAAGTTGTTAGAGTACAGAACAAAACAATATGATAAATACTAGTTTTCATTCCCTTTTATCGCTCAGAACTATTCTTTCATTTTAAGTTACCTTGGGTTTAGAAGATGCTATGCATCCTATTCCATTTCTCAAAGATTTCATTTTTTTTTTAATTTTTTTCTTGAACTACCTACAGCACAAAGGGTATTTAGAAAGTGTTTGGCGCTTGTAATAGCTCATTACAGGTTGCAAGGTGTTCATATTTTTTCGTATTTAGATGACGGTCTTATATTTGCAGAGGCTTTCTCAAAATGTCAGGAATCTAGGCAAAGGATCTCTTCCTTAGTCTGAGAGTCTAGATGAACATTCAGAAATCTTCTCTCATTCATTCCCACATGGTATTATTTCTGGGATGTTTTCTGGATACATCCCTGAAGGGCATTTTTCCCTCAGGAGTAGAGCTGTACACATAACACTTCCTGATTTTTTTTTTTCAGTCAGTGTCTGAACTCAGCCAGGGCATACCTGGGGATTCTAGGTTTCATGGAATCCACAGTTCTCATGATTCCTCTTGCCAGACTTCACTCAAGGAAAATACAGTGGTTCCTCAAGTCAGTTTGGTCCCAACACCAGGATGTCCTATCTTTTCAGATTCCTGTACTAGGACTTTTGAAAAGGGAATCATAATTGTGGAAAGACCAAATATTTCTCAGTCTTACCTACACAATTCCAGCTTCCATTCAGTCTGTAACCACAGATGCCTCAGTCTTTGCTTGAGAAGAGATTTCCATGGGGATAAAAGGTAATAGTCTATGGGCCAAAATAGCCAAATATCAAAGAGATAATGACAGTCATAAATTATATTGCTTCATTAAATCATATTTGAGCTACAGGACATCTACATGTTATCACAGAGAGTACCACAGTGAATGGAGTACAGAAACTGCTGGGAGGGTTGAAGGGAGACTAGATCCTACCCCCTTTGTAGACTTATTGTTCCGGGATGGTATGCATCAGCTCAGCACAGTCCAACCCTCCAGGCTTCTTACCTTCCATCAAAGCGAAGCATTATTGCAGATTAACTGTGCAGGGAAAGGCAGACCACAATGAATGAAAATGTTATTGGGGGGGGGGGGTCTTCCAGGAATTAATACATCTGTGGAGAATTCCTCAAATAGATTCTGCTCCAGGATTCCTTGCAAGTGGGCCAGGAAGGCAAAATACTTTTCATTCCTTTGGACAGGATTTTTCTGTACTACTTTCCATCCTTTCCACTAATTTTCTGCGTCATTCTAAAGATTCAGAAGGACTCACCAAAGATAATTCTAGTGATTGTCTTTTGGGCTTACTTTTAAGGCCTAATTGCCACTGTTTCTGCAATATTTGTATGAGTTGGAATTCTCTAACCTTTCTTACATTTCTGTCATGATTCATCTTTGTTCCAATAAATTCCCCACTTTCTAACCAGTCACAAGTCAAGCAGTTTCTGAAAGGTGTTTTGCATTATCATCCACCTAAAAAAGCAGATGGCTCCTCCTTGGGAGCTTTATTTTGTTTTGCAAAAATTAACAGGCTGAAATGAGGTTCTCAACTTGGGAAATGGTGTTACTTATTGCTGTGACCTCTGCAAGAAGAATATTTGAGCTACAAGTTTGTATGGTGGGTTATCCTTAGCTCATTTTTCATAAAGATAGGGTATTGTTGAGAACAAATCCTTCATTTATGCCTAAAGCAATTTCAGAGTTTACTTTGAGTCAAAATGTTCATCTCACTGTCTTCTTTCCAGAACCTAAAACTAAGGGGGGCAAAATCGTGCATACTCTGGATGTCCACAGACCGGATAAGAAAAATGGAAAACCATTGTCAAAATGGAGAATTTCCAAGGAGTTGTCTCATGCTATTATGTTTTTATACCCACCATAGTAAGTCACTTCCAGGCAGGGGTATGGCCCATTTCACCGGGGTAAGACTTCTTCTGTGGATTTTTGAAAAGGTGGACTTTAGGAGTTTCCTAGATTCAGTAACTTGGTCCTCTGTACATACTTTGACTAAACATTAACATCTAGATTCTTTTCCAGATCTAGGATAAGTTTTACTAGCACCATTCTCCAGAAGCTATATACCACCAGTCTTCTTCCTCTTTGGCTTTCTAAGCTTTGGTAATCTATCATTACAGCTTAGGCTACTGCAGCAGTGACCTAATGATGATCATAGTACAGTTGTGTAAGTGAACTTACCATAACAGGAAATGTTTGAATAGCTGACTTTTGCTGTACTACACTCTCTCTCCATCCCCAATTTTTATGTCATATTTTTTGATATCTCCATGCCCCATTTTTAGCTCATTTTTTGACCGGGTGTGGATATGTAATATTTGTATCATTCTCCAAGCTTATTCCTATTCTCAGAGCACTAGTCAAGGCTATTCTGTGATATTGTCTTAATCACTGATTTTATATGGCTCTCCACAAGCACTTCAACAGGTAGGATTCTTGGAAGGTGCCCTAAGGCTTTGAATACTGATCAGTTGTCATATCCTTTACAGCATGTAACCCATACAGCTTAGACTACTGCAGCAGTGATCTACTTGAACACCTGCTATTATGTTAAATTCATTTACACAGCTGTACATTCTGTGTACAGAAAAATACAGCAATCAGACTTTGGCAAATGCATTTATGTATATATGGTTATATGCATAGAAGGGTGCAGCATTCAGGGTATCTCATGTATATATGTATGGTTTCTGCCAGTTTCATCTTGGGTTTGTAGTACCATGACAAGAATGGACCCCATTCCTAATTCAAAGTATGATTAAAGTTCATAAAATTAGTAGTGTTTCAATCTTCGATGTCACCCAAAAGTGCTCTTTACAGCACCTGCAATGTGCACTGAATTGGCTCCTCCTGTAATTCTTATGGAGTTAGAAGTATCTGTGGCATATCTATATACATCTGTAAATCCTTTTTTTATGAGACCCAGTGGCCCTACAACTGTTGGAAATGTCTAGGTATCCTTCTTTCACGTTGCCTTTCTTCTGCCTGCAAATCCTGGTATTTTGTGACTTTGTGTCTCTCTGTATAAAAGACACTTATCACTGGTTGTAGCAATTGTAATAATCAGTGGTACTTTTGTTGTATTTTCATGGGCTACTATATCTGGTTTTCTTGCATCTGTTTTTTGAACTGTAGATAATGGGTGATCTCGCGTGATATAAACTTCATTATTCTCTGTAATGCTTTGTGGCTCATATTTCCAGTGCTTCTTAGGTACTTCAGTATTGTAATGTTTGCACAATCCCCAATGCAACAGTCTTGCAACATTATTATGCCTTTCAATATGAAGGCCCTCTGCCATTACTGCGTCAGACCCAGCAACAAAGATATGCAACTGTTTCCAGTTCTGTTTTACGAAACCTGCATTTGTCTGTCTGTCCCCATGTTCAGTGGACTTTGTAAATCAATGTGTATGTAGTACACTATCCTCGGTGGCCAATATTAATCTTTCATCCTTTGGTTTACATTCACCTGTCCTTAACCATTCCTGCAAAAGATCATGACTGACACGAGGTTATTCCAGAAGTTTTCTGTACTTGCAACTTTATTGATGCTTTTCCCATATTTCTTGCCTTCTCATCTGATCCATCTCCGCATATTCTTTCATTTGTTTTTTGGCATATTCAGTTGCTGCCTGATTTTTGACTACTTCTGGTTTTATTTTCATTCCTGTTTGACATTGATGTACTTCTGGAAAAACTAAGCAGGGAAGTCACCTTAGACTTGTTCTCCTCATCTTTTAAAACTTTCACTATGTTTGGATCTGGTGAAGTCAGCAGGTACATATGCAAACCTATAATTGCAGATCTATACATATAATAAATTTTGAGGAGGACCATGCCTCCTTCAGAACAAGCAATATATAATCTTGGTAGGTGCTGTTTTTTATATGTCATTTGATAAGCATGAAGTATTTTTCTTGTTTTCCTAACCAAAATACCTTTTGGGGCCAGTCAGTCACTCCAAAACTGTAGGTTAGAACAGGAAGAGGAAATTGGTTTATAGCTTGAACTTTGTCCCTAGATGTCAGGGCTGTATTCAGTATTAATTTTATTGTTCTAAAATATTCCTTTTTTAGTATTGTTCACATTTGCTCATGTTTTGTCAATCCTTCATCAGTTCCTAAATATTTATACTGTCTCTCTTGCTCAAGTTCCTTTATATCACATTCCTGTTCCGGACAGATATTCTGTTTGCACTGTAGCTTTCTTATTTTAAATGTTGCTTTTGCACATGCAAATTTTTTTCAGTTTCTCTGGTCATTACTTCATACAATTTCTTCACATCTTGTTCTTTTGAACTCCTTACTCTTTCTTTTTCTGCTAAACATTCATCATCTTTGTTTCACAGGGTCTTCATAGATATTTCTCCAAAATGTGTCTTTTTGTTTGGTGGTGTTTCTATTCCTTTGCTTTGTTTCACAACTCTCTAAAACTTTTTAGGGTCTTCAGTGATTTTTTATTTTTATTTTGTTTTGTACTTTTCCTTTATATTTTTCCTCGTATCTTCTAAGTTTTTCTGCTTGTGCTGACATCTTTAGTTTATCATCTGCAGTGGTGTATGATGGATCCTGGTCTGTTATCATACTGCGCATTTCTTCATCACATCTAAGTATTTTTGTTGATCTGTTCCCTCATCTGTACTCCTCTAACAGTGATATTTCTTGTCTAAATTGCTTTATAGTTTTCATTATTCAATGCTTCCATGATGACATTTGATTTTTTTTCTCTTCCGTTCCCTTATTGTTCTGTACTTTTGTGGTAAGACTTTATCTTTTACTAATTTAGCTACATATTAATGTATCCCATTTACTTCTATTATATCACATGAATTTCTGTTAATAGTTATTACTGTGTTCACCTGTTTTTTTCAGACTTCTAACATTTTGGGTCTTATTCACTTTCTAAAAGAAGAAAACCAGCAAGAAAAAGAGGAAAAATAAACCATAAAGAAAAAAAAAAAACTCAGTTTGAGACCTTCACATGTGTGAGTTCAAAAATGCAGCATAGTCATAAAATCCAAGAACATTTATTGTAATCCACTCCAAGTGCTTTCGTCCCTCCACACTTAATACTGGGACTTCATCAGAACAAACATAGTATAAATACAGCTTCCTTATAAACCCTACCTAATTAACTAATATTGGCAACTCATCAACTTTTAAAGATATATGCTACTATACAAACTTTAAAATAAGATTGTCATGTTACTTTTATATACTCAAAACTATTCCTGTGTCTCATGCCAATAGAATTATATATACATACATACACCTATTGAAAAATATATGTTAATTTGAATACTGAATACATTCTAAAATATATGGTTTACACCTGTACCATTAATTAACATTTATACATTGTATGTGACTCACTAAAAATATAGTGAGCATATAAGGCTCAGTTTCAGACAGAAACAGTAGATTTTAAAACCATGTCAGGGAATCAGAAAATGGTAGAGAAATGTGCCATACTCTTACTTCTTGAATAAATACTAGATTACCCCTTAATGCCTGTTCTGACTAACAACTTAAGAAATCACAATTCTAATTGCCTGTTCTTTAGAATAGGGAGTATGGAAATATTCTCATTTAAACCTGGGGGTTGGACAGCATTTAGTCTTACTTATCATTGGAATTCTTTTATTTCTAGCAATAGTTCCCACCATCCCCCTCTAGGGTCAACATGTAAAACCTCTTTGTTTGTGTCTTTCGGCTTTTCCCGGTTAGGGATCGCCACAGCGGAACTCCGGTCCGCTAATGATTGGTAGTTGATTTTTACATGCCGAGTTACCAGCCCTGACACACAACCTTCAAAGAAGGTGCACCCATTCATGCATGTCTCCACGCAGAAGACGCTCTAGCTGAGAATCGAACCGGACGGCGTCTTACTGTGAGGCGACAACGCTACTGCAGCACCACCACCGCGTCTCAACATGTAAAACCTCTAAAATTCCAAATTTAAATCCAGTATAGCTGGGGCATTTGATGGTATGTCTAAACAGTGCATTGTTAATATTTGCCTTCTTTAGTACATACAAATGTTTGTATATTCTCTTCTTTAGTCGTCTCTCCATTTTACCTACATAATACTGCCCACATCCTTCACAGACCGCCGTATAAACTAATCTGTTGCAATTTCCCCTATGTAGATTAACCACAAATGGTATACCTTGAAAGTTAATAGTCCTTCCTTTCCAAATATGCTCACACTGCCTATAGGCACCACAACTTGCGGTGCCCTTGACTGTGATGCTCCTATCTATATGTTGTTTGAAAAGAGATTTACAGTTTCTCCCTGTTTTATAAATAAAATGTGGTTCGTTACCTACAAATTTCAAAATCTCAGAATTCCCTTTAAATATCACCCAGTTTTTCAGAATAATGTCCTCAATATTATTACTATTAGAAGTGTATGGTTTCACCATCCCCCTGTTAAAGTCTGTACTGTTTTTTTTTTTTGTATGGTGAAATTTTTCATATCCAGATGAATTCATCTGTATTTCTCATTAAATATCTTTGGTGCTGTTTTTTTGTATTGATTAGTTTTTCTTTCTCCTTTGTATAACTATTGTACCATATTCTCTTTTTCTTACTGATGGGCATATTTCTTCAGATATCTCCCACTACATCTCTTTTTCCTTACTTTGGACTCATTATTCCATCTTGCTGCGACCTAACCTGTGTTGCACTTTCTACACTAAATCCTTCACTTCACAGGTATTCCATAACTTCAACTTCTATTTGTTTAACTTCTGCTTTACTAATCTTCTGTTCTCTGTTCCTTGTTTGTAATGTTATTTTGTATTGTGAAATTTTCCATATCTAGCTGCCCTTACCTATATTTTTCTTCAAATATCTTTGGTGCTACTTTTTTTCTTGATTAATTTGGCTCTCTCCTGTGCATAGCTATTGCACCATATCAGAACCTGTTTTTCTTTTCCATGACCATGTTTCCTTTTTTATCTTTCAAAAATCTCTAGGTTTGGTCCTACTTTTTTCACGCTTCTTTTATTATATCTTTTTCCTAATGGCCCAAAGTTTCTTGGCCTATGTAATATTTTCATGGATCTGTTGCATTAATAAATACAAATTTGCATTTGAAGCTTTTGACAATTTTTCTTGTGCAAGTATTTTTCTTTCCTCTAATTTCTCTCTTAATCTTTTTGAATATCTTTTATCTGGAAATTCTGGGCTTCTTGCATGATAGTAATAATACATAATTAATTCCTTATCTTCAGTAGTCCACTCTGTCATTTTTATGTCTCTTTTTAGGCCTTTCATTTTTTTTGTGGACTACTACTGCCTTCTACAACAGAGAGGCCATCTTCATCCTCCTGAGCCTGGCCTTAACCCCATTTTAGGAATGTGCATACCAGGATTAGGCACTTTTTTATCCTGGGACTTGTGTCTGCACCCAGCTGTCATTTTTTTTTAATTTATCTGCATCCATGAGATGTACTACTTAAACTACAGTCTATATATCAGTGTTGTCTTGGTAAGATTTTGTGAAAACAGGGTTCTCCATGTGAAGATACTCACCAAGACGTGAGAATGAATTCAGTTCCAGCAATACTACTTTCCTTCTCTTGCTTATTTTATTAGCTCTCCATTTGGGGCCCTGTGTATTGTTAAAGCATATGATGTAAGACACTGCTGATTCATTTCTGTAAAACTACCCCTGCTTTCCCAACAGAGCTTTATAAAATGATTTTTTCAAATAGTGACATAATTAAGAATTACCCATGTGGTTTGAAACCTTGAAAAAAAATCTTGTGTGAAATTTGTATTAGTTTAAAAGTCATCAAGTTACTTTTTTGAGTTGCCTATGGAACCAGATAAGCACTTTTTATCTCCTTTAGTAGAAATTGGTTATCTTATTTCAGCAGGTGTGGTTCATCCTGTTCTAAATGATTACACACCAGGAGCCTAATTCACACGACAGTTTGTTTCTGACATAGATTATTTGGATATTAGCCACTTGCTCATCTTTGGAAATGAGCCTCAGTTCAGCCACATGATTTATGAGTAGAAGCTCAATTGTATTCATCATTGGTTTGTTGATTTGTCAGCTTACTGTTGTCAAGCCTGATCTGTTTGAAGGACTTTAAAGAAAGAGTCTTCAACAATCTGTTGTCTTCCAGTCTTGTAAGAACAGGACTTCTGCCTAGACTGCTCTGAAGTCATAGGCAGGGGGCATATGAGCACTTGTGCTGCAGGATGGAATTATCTGATGCAAAATGTCCCCAGAAAGCCACCAAGAGTGAAAATACATGGGTGCAGTCTAAATTAAAATATAGATGGTCCTTGCTGCATCATGTGCAAGAATTCAGTATTCTTGCAAGAATGTGAAATTTATTTTGTGTTTGAGTGTTCATGTTTCAAAATTGTTTTTGATGACTTTCTTTGATGGTTAAAGTAAAGGTATTTGTCTACAGTGCTATCCCTCTCTTTAGCTCCATTTTTTCACAACAGTGAATTTCCATCAAATAATACATTTCATTACAGATTTTATTCTCTAAAAAAAGAAGGTAGTGCTGAAGCCTTTTAAACACCAGAAGGCAGTGGGAGATCTGAACTGTTTTTTTTTTTTTTTTTTTTTTTTTTTTTTTTTTAAGGGTTGGCAATAAGAAATAATTAGATACAGCAAGATGTTCTTCGTGTTTCACTGTTGCAGTCATCACATTTGGGTTCTCTGCCTGCAGGTAGCACTCAGCCGGCCTGAATACCAGAGTCTTGGATTTCTGCGTCGGATGCTGTCTCTTCTTCCATGACGTCAGGTCATCAGGGGTATAAAACATGCAGCTGACGCCATTACTTCAGTCTTTCTTGCCATGTGGTGCCCAAAGCTGAAGCAGTTCGCATGTGCCGGTCAGCTGTCTCCTGAAATTTTCGTTTTCGAGTTTCAGAACCGAAGTCTTAAAAAAAAAAAAAAAAGATAAATACCCCGTTGAGGATCTTTTTTTCTTGCTCCAACCGATGTCAGTAAAAGTTAACAATTGTCTTACCTGTGGAAAGCAAATGCCTCATAAAGATTTTCATTCGTACTGCATTCCTTGCTTAGGCTCAGACCACAACGTACCTCGCTGTCGGTTTTGTGCCTTGTTCAACCCCTGAGCTATTCGTCGTCGGGCTATTTTTGCAGCAAATTATTTTGGTACTCAGTATCAGTACTCTGAAATGGCTTCATTGAGCCGTCAGACTACCGATCTGCCTAAAAAACGTGAAGATAAAGACATAGACAGGCCGCATAGGTCCAAAACTGCCGACGATGCTTCTGTTAAGCTAGTCGCCAGTCTGCTGGTACTCATTGCAGCGCATTTGCAGCCCCTGATACCCACTACTTCAGATTCACAGGCCTCTACTGAGACCCATTCGGAGTCCAGTATGCTGCAAGATGCTTCTTTGACTATGGAACCTGCAGATGTCTCTAACTTGGATGGGTCCGTAGCCGCTGTGCAGGCACCGGCTTCTGAGCATGTATTCAGGTCTAGAGACTTGAATTTTAAATGTCCAAACTGCATGCTCAGGCCCATATGCCTAAAAAACAAATGCTTAGAATGGCTGAAGACATTACTACCTTAATTAGAAAAAGCTAGCCTTCCCCCTCTAAGAGATATAGAACTTATTTTCCTTCTAATTCTTCTGATCAGGAAACTGATATTTCTTTGTTGTTGTGTCTTTCGGCTTTTCCCGGTTAGGGGTCGCCACAGCGGAACTCCGGTCCGCTAATGATTGGCAGTAGATTTTTACGTGCCGAGTTGCCAGCTCTGACGCACAGCCTTCAACAAAGGTACGCCCATTCACGCATGTCTCCACACAGAAGACGCTCTAGCTGAGAATCGAACAGGACAACATTGTACTGTGAGGCGACAACGCTACCGCAGCACCACCACCGCAGCTCAGGAATCTGATATTTCTGTTCCTTCTGATTAGCAGGATTTGCCCTTATCTACCTATGAGGATTCTGATGCAGAGGATTCCATTCCCTCTGCCTCCCCTCGAGAATATTTTTCTTTTGGTGAAACTTTGCACACTCTTAGGGAGCATTTCCACTGGGAAAGCCAGGATTACTCTTACTCCAAAAAGGGGCTTAGGGAATTCTTATTTCTTCCTCAACACAGGCCTTTAGCTATCCTTCCTGTTCTGGACATTGTAAATGATGCTTTCTTGGAATCTAGCCTTTCCCCAGACACTTTACCTCCAGCTCCCAGAAAACCTGACAGGTATTACAGAGTACCTGACTCTCACAAGTTTCTCTTCAAGAATCCTACTGCGGATCCAGAGACCATTTCCCAAGGACCAAAAGGCATTAAGGCTACTGCTGCCAAAAATCCTACTCCTTCTGATAGAGATTCTAGAGCCTTAGACAGATTGGGTAAGAAGGTATACACTTCTGCTACTTTGGCCATTAGGGCTTTGAGTTGCCTGTTTCACATGTTAAAGTACCAGCAGCATATTATGGGACTACTTAAACAGAAAATTATTTTGGTTCTGGACTGTGCTGAACACACAGAATTACTGGATTTAATGCATTCTGCAGAACAAGTTAGTAAACATACTTTGCAATGTGGTTTTGATTCTTTAGAAGCAACTTGCAGGGCTGCTGTCACTGGGTCTGTACTCAGAAGGCATGATTGGCTTAAGGAGCAAAACTTGCCAGATCATGTTAAAGCTAAATTACTGGATGCTCCCTTAAACCAAGACCACCTGTTTGGCAACATAGCAGAAGAAGTCCTCAAAAGGATGGAGGAAAAGGTTAAATCTATGCAAACTGTTAAAGATTTCCTACAAGTACAGCCTCCCAGATTTAGTAAATATTGGCCTTCAAAGAATTGGTCTTTCCAGTCTCTTCCAGGCCCTCTCAGTCCAAACCCAGGAACAGCAGACCACCTAGGTTACAGTCTCAGACTGAGCACAGGTCTAAGCAGTGGGAGGCTCCCACTTCCAAAGCAGGGAGCAGTTAACCTCCCCCCTACGGAAAAATGGCCCAATGACTTAACCCTCACAAGTCCTGCTCAACTGCCTGCTCCCTTAGGAGGAAAGCTCACCTTGTATGCAAAAAACTGGGAACTCATTACCCGGGACAAATGGGTTTTGAACATAGTTTCCAAAGGATACAGATTCCACTTCCACTCCCTAGCAACCCCAAAATTGTTGGCCAGACCTACCCCCAAATCAGTAGGTGGAGGCTCAACAGCAGGTTCTCTCTCTTCTAAGTATCAGGGCTATTCAAACTGTCCCAGCAGAACAAAGGGGACAAGGCTTTTATTCAAGACTTTTCCTGGTACTCAGAAAAGACAGCTCCTGGCGTCTTATCCTGGACCTCTCTATTCTAAACACCTTTCTGGTAATCCCAAAATTCAAAATGCTAACACTTCAACAGCTGCTTCCTATGCTAGGCAAAGATGCCTGGTTGGCAACCTTAGACTTAAAGGACGCTTATCTGCACATTCCAATAAGGGAATCTTGCAGGAAATACCTATGCTTCAGGGCAGGCTCCATGTACTATCAGTTCTCTACACTTCCCTTTGGCTTATGTACTGCACCCAGGGTATTCACAAAGTGTCTCACTCCAGCCCTTGCATTTTGCAGGCAGAGAAATGTTCAGATATACCCGTACTTGGACGATTGTGTGATTCAGGCAGAAAGCCAGGATTTGCTATTACAACATCTTGCATTTGTAAAGAAACTTCTAACCTCTCTGGGGTACACCATAGACAAAAAGAAATCTCACCTGGTACCCTGTCAACAGATTGTATTCCTGAGAGCAAGCTTGAACACAACTTCCCAGATGGCTTTCCTCACGCCAGAGAAACAAGTTTATCTGACAACTTACTTCAAACTATTGGCCACAAAGACCCAGCTATCTGCAAGGAAAATTCTGTAAGCCCTGGGGATCATAGCCTCTTGCATTCTATTAATTCCATTTGCAAGACTGCATATGAGGAAACGACAATGGTATCTAAAAAGCCTGTGGTGTCAACATTCTCAGGACCTGGAATCAATGATACCTATCATTCCTTGTATAAAGACAGAGTTCCTTTGGTGGGCAGAGGTCTGCTACCACAACAAGGGGCTCCCTTTCACTCTACCCTCAGCAGCCCAAACCATAACAACAGACGCATCAGACTGTGCATGGGGGCTCACTTGGCAGGGCAGTGCATTCAGGGCAAATGGAACCCGAGACAGATGCACCTGCATATCAACCAAAAAAAAAATGTTAGCTGTACTGAATTCCCTGACGGCCTTCAAAGACCGCATTCTTCCAGGACAACTGTTGGTAAAGACAGACAACACCACAGTTGTGTGGTACATAAACAAGCAGGGGGGGAACCCACTCGTATCCTCTCTGCAGACTAGCCATAGCTCTGTGGAACACAGCCTTGAGCTTCCAAGTGCACCTACAAGCTCAATTCCTGCCAGACAAGCTAATTCACTGGCAGACAACTTAAGCAGAAATCTCATTGACCCACACGAATGGAAACTGGAGCCAAAAATATTCAACCTCTTGAGGAACAAATGGGGGACTCCGGAGGTAGACCTCTTTGCCTCCCCTCAGAACTGCCAGTTGGACAAATTCTACACAAGGACTCCCCACAGTCAAGCTTCGAAAGTGGATGCCCTGTCCTTTACCTGAGAAAGCCTCTCGGTTTATGCCTTTCCCCCTCTGCCTCTCCTCTCGAAGGTTCTGCTAAAGATCAAACAGGACAAGTTAAGGACAATACTGATTGCACCAGACAGGCCATGCCAGCACTGGTACCCCCTCTTGCACAGTATGATACTGCTGGGACCATGGCACTTGCCTCAGACCCCTCCCCTGCTGTCCCAGCAGGAGGGCCAGATTCTGCACCCTCAGCTTCAAACCATGAACCTTGTAGCCTGGCTAATTCCTTGAGCTCCCCAGTAGCATCCCTCAGTAAGCAGGTGCTAGATGTCATTTTGGAGGCCAGAAGGCCTAGTACTAGAAAATCTTATGCTGAAAAGTGGAATAGATACTGCTCCTGGAGCAAGACTCAGGGAATGGGCACAACTGGACCCAACTTACCTCATATTCTTCAGTACCTAACAGAAATGCTCCACAAGGGCCTATCGTTTCCGTCAATTAAAATTCATGCCTAAGCCATTTTAGCTCATTATAATATTGAGCCACCCCTCTTCTCTCACCCTCTGCTAAAACAATTCCTTAGAGGGCCCAACAATTTAAGACCCTCCCCCCAGGTGAGCCCCTACTCCAGCCTAGGATCTTAACTTTGTATTGGAAAAGCTCTCCCTCCCTTTGAGCCGGCTGCAACAGCAGAGTTGAAATTCCTTTCTTGGAAAACAGCGTTCCTTCTAGCCGTCACTTCAGCAAGAAATGTATCTGAATTACAGGCCCTTATGGCAGTGGAACCCTTCATTATCTTTCATGCAGACAGAGTTTCCCTCAGGACCAATCCTTCCTTTATATCCAACATGGTGTCTAGTGTGGCCCTAAATCAGTCCATTCACTTGCCTACTTTCTTCCCTAATCCACAAAACAAAGGAGAACGAATACTGCACTCTCTGGATGTGCAAAAACAACTTAGATTTTATTTGGACAGGACAAAGCCTCTCAGAAAATCTGAACAGCTGCTAGTTGGCTTTGCTGCAGGGGCAGAGGGGAAGGCCATTTCAAAGCAAACCATTTCCAAATGGATAGCCCATTGCATTTATTTCTGCTACAAGCACCATGGAAAACCTACCCCACAGGGGATAAGATAACTTTCCACCAGGGCTGCATCTACCTCTGCAGCCTTTCTCAGAGGAGTCCCTACCAGGGACATCCTAGAAGCTGCTACCTGGAGCTCTGTACATACAGTCACCAAGCATTGCCACATGCCTCTTTTTTCTAAATCCAGAGCTGGTTTTGCCATTGCAGTTTTGCAGGGCTTAATAGCTGGCCCTAATGCTCTCTATAACTTCCTCCTCCCTTTCTTAGCTTTGGGAATCAACCCAAATGTGATGACTGCAACAGTGAAACATGAAGAACATAGTACGGTTGTGTACACTTACCATAAATGTAGATGTTCGAGTGTATTCACTGTGGCAGTCTTGGTTACCCTCCCTCCAGTCCCCTGACTTCTCTTGGCTCTACCTTTCCTTCTTGTTTGGTATATTTAGGTTTTCTGGTGTATTTGCTTTTGGGTGGAGGTGTACCATAACATATAATTGCTTCCCATTGTGGGATCACCTGACATCTGGGGCAAGAAAAACTGATGTAATGGCGTCGGCTGCATGTTTTATACCCCTGACGACCTGACGTCATGGAAGAAGGAATTCAAGACTCTGGTATTCAGGCTGACTGAGGGCTACCTGCACTGCAACAGGGAATATACTCGAACATCTACATTTATGGTAAGTATACACAACTGTACTTTCTACCTGTTGTTTTGGTACTGCATAGTGGTTGACAGAAGTCAGCTGACAGGACTTCAAGCTCAGCAAGTACTGGGTACATGTTGTGCTTAACAGTCTAGCAGTCCCTTAGCCCCTTTTCAGGAGCATCTCCTCTGCATACAACATAAGCATATTACAGCGTTGTCACTGTCATGGTGATAGAATCTGCTTGGCATCATTCTGGGTAGCACTGAATTGTTTGCAGTAACAGTATCAGAGCAATTTGTTATGACTAAGTGGAGATAGGAATTTTGAATATCTGCATAACTGGGGAGTTCACTGTATTACATTCTTCTTCACTGTAATAACACAACTAAGTAGTTGATGTTCATGCAGGATATGCTGGGTTATTAATTAAAGCACACACTCGGATAAACACACAGCTGAGAAATCACACACAATATGTATAATGCACCCGTTGCCCGTTCGATTCTCAGTGAGAGCGTCTTCTGTGTGGCGACATGCGTGAATGGGGCGTTCCTTCATTGAAGGTTGCGTGTTAGGCCCGGCAAGCCAGCACGTAAAAATCTACTGCCAATCATTAGCGGACTGGAGTTCTGCTGTGGCGACCCCTAACCGGGAAATGCCGAAAGACACAACAACACCTTTGTACACTGTGCAATCTGAAAAAAGTGTGTTTGTATATATAAACATATATACACACACACGTATCTAAAAATATAGCACAGAATATTATCACATCCCAGGTGTACAGAAGACAATGCATTTCTCATCAAAATTAAATAAACCAGCACTCTGGTGTGATAAAACATTATTTCCTTATGCGTTTTTTTTTTTCTAACTGCAAAGGGGAATAAAAGCTTGGATTATTTTTCACACAAGAGTGCTCATTTATTTTTATATATACATATACACGTGTACATAGATGTATATTATTTATTTGTTTACTAGGTAAATTGACTGATCTTAGGATCTTTTTCAGCCCCAAAATGTACTTTAAGCCACCAGAAAGATGACCAAGGCTCCAGAACAAAAGTTTTATTTCAATTGAGCGCTTTCATCTGTTACAACAACTAGACTTTTTTTTCAGCCCCATCTAGGATGGCTTAAGCACACATTTTACATAATTACAACATGGTGCATTACCGCATGAGATTTACTTCAATGTCTTGAGCTTTTGTCAGAACTGTACAGATAAAACTAAGCACTTTTTCAGTGTCCTACATTCTTGGATGAGGATTACATCAGTGTGAGGGAGTTTTGTTTCAGAGCTTGCAGAGAGTTGTACAGATAAATTGTTGCACAAAAATAGAGGAACACTGAATTGATACTGCTGAATCATTCATCCATGGAAATATATTTTCCAATAACAGATGGTTAATATCTGTATGTTTTCTTTAGGATTTGCTGCATGAATTTACATAAACGTGGCAACTAATGTGAAAGTCTGCCATACTTCTGGACCAGTGTGGGAGTCTGCCACAACTTTGCTTTTAATATTTAGAACACTGCACCATAATAGATGGGTTAAATTTAAGACTGTAAGTAGAGCAACACAGGGGTAAAGTTGTGTTCAAGACTGGCTGTTGTAAAGTATTTTGTTATGGTCCAGTTTGGGGGCGATTAAAACTATTTACATATTTACAATGGTTATGCTTTTCTATTGAGAGCTTGCAAGTTCTGCTTCTGAACTGGAGTGCTGTGTTAGGGTGTTTGCTGGGTGAGAGGATTGCATATTGCATTTTTAGTAGACCATTTAAAACAAGTATGTGTGTGTGTGTGTGTGTGTGTGTGTGTGTGTGTGTGTGTGTGTTTATTGATTTTATTTATTTATTTATTTATGCTCTACTTCTAAATTTCGAAGTTTCAAAACTTCGAAATTCTTATGTTCAAGATCATAAGATCAAAATTTTGAAACTTTGAACCATTTAAATGGAGATTGCTGTAAGCGCAGAATGGTATATTTACCATTTTCCTCGCTGTAGTGTGATCCTGGAGTTGGCATATTTAATTAGCAGGGGGTGTGGGGGGTGCAAAATTTTGTTGTTTTTATCTTTTTTTTATTTTACATTTCAAAGTTTCAAAGTTTCAAAAGCTTCAATCTTATGGTCTTGACCATAAGAAATTCAAAGTTTTGAAACTTCGAAATTTAAAAGTGGACCAAAATGTGTGTGTGTGTGTGTGTATGTATGTATGTATGTATGTGAACATGTATATTTGTTTGATTTCTGCCATAACTTTATGCATTTTCTTTTTCTGCCATAACTTTTTATACAGAACTTCTTTTACTTTAGCCATGGAAGGTGTGGTAATTATAGCACTGCTTTCTGTATGAATCTCTATTTTTATTGTGTGGTGCTTTGCTGGAATTTAGAATTTGTCTGTGGTGACTGGTTATTTTATTCTTAACGAACCTCTACCCAATACACAATAACCATGCTGAAACTGCCAAGTAACCAGTTTAATTGCTAACAGCATTCCATAGAGCAACGTAAGACATAAGAAAACTAATGTGATGGGCAGTGTTAATAGTCCACCCACCCTTCCTAGTACCTTTAGGGTCCACTTACCCTTATCAAGCCCACAACAATATATTCACAGGAAGCACCATCCTGCACCACTAGCACTTAGAGTAGCTGTCCGAGAAAGGTAGCAACATTCTGTTGTAACACATCCTTTAACTAACCGAACTCAAAACACCATTATGCCAGAATGCAGAGCAAAGTGGATGGGCAGGAAGGTGATAAAAACACTCATGCCAAACAGAACAAAGCCCTTGTGCCCTGTACTTGGATCATTACTCTCCTTTCCCTAATCGTAAACTCATTATAAACTACCTAACTTCCTCTTCATACCTAACCCCCTCCATCTCGTTCTCATCCTAGCTTACCTATTTCCTAACAACACTCGACCAAAACCTGTGTATCATAACCCCCCCAGGTAGATGCTTATAGACAACAGTGTCTGACCAGGTAAATACTTCCCTGTTGAAGCACAATAACTAAATAAAATTGCCAAATAACCAGCAACATCTGCATGGCTAACTTTTAACCAAATTTAACAAAGAATGCAATAACTGTTTGCTATCATTTATTCAAAGTGAAGTCGGTGGACACCACTTCGTTCGAAAATCGGAATGTCGATTGTAGGCAATGTCCAACACCGATATTGCCGAAATACACATCTGCCTCTATCTCGACCCATGTTAAAATCTGTCCCTAGGTAGCAGTCGACATGTATTTCTGCAATTCCGGTGTTCGACATTGTGAATTTCGCACAATCTTGGTCGACCATGTGAACAGTCGACAGAGTCCATTTCGGGTATATGATAGTAAACCTGAAATAACATTTCATAGAACAATGCAAAATGAGTAAACCAACCTGATGAGCAGCATTAATAGACCACTCACCTTCCCTAGCAGAGTTGTACATGTTTCACTCCCATCACTGAGACTAGCTGTATGAGAACGGGGGAAAAAAGAGGGAAAATTCTTATACCAAACAAACGTTCATAAGCTGTCTACCAGGCTGCCTCTATGACAGCCTGCCACCCTCCCTTCCTTTTCCTTTCATTCTTCCATCCTTTTAGACCCAAGCTCCCTATGTAGGATTAAGTAATTATATAACTAAACCCTTAAGGAAGATTCATTGGTTCGTAAGACATTACTAGCCTAATGACTTAAGAACCCTTACAAGCTTAGCCAGTAGAACCCAATTTTAACAAATGTATGGCCCCTAGGGGTAAGAGGATGGCATGGATTTGTACCTATACCCAAAGTCAAGACTTGCTAAAGCCCTGCAAATATAGCCATACCTTACCAACACCAATGAGCAAGTAATTATCTAATACAAGACCTAAAAGCTTTGGATATCCACATTCCTTTTCTTTTAATGCACCCAGTAGACTTTCCCTCATAAGCCAAATCGGATACCTTGCCTATTCAGAGCACATTAAATGAATGCTTACCTACAGCAGTACCATGGTGCCTCATTGCCTTTTTCAAAAACACATGAAAATGACACAGATTAACAGGCCATCCTTCCAAAAAATGGGGAACAAATACTGCATATCTGAAGCCATCTTCCTCCAAGGCAAAGCCCATCTCAGTGGATGTAACAGTCTCACTTTTCTTATTCAGTACTACTTGCTGACTCTTACCTACCTGATCTATCTTAGACTTTCCATCCTAAGCAAACCTGCTTCTTCTGTTATATACAGATTTGACCAAGTGAGCCTTCCAACAATCACTAATTTAATATACATATTCATACATGAAAACCAACAAAGTGGTCCACAACACATATAATTCAACTTTAGGTGGGACGTCAGGTAAACCCTTTAACACAACCCTCAAAAATTGTCTGGTCATCAACCACTAAACTTCTGAATCACTTCCACCCGCTGAACATTCTCAAAATTAACCAACGGTAAACATCTTGCAAATCTGGAAGCAGCACTCAAACACTAAATGAATACAAAATGATCTCAGTGACTCACAGAGCTCCCACTTTGTGCAGCACATATCATACTACCAACCTCTCTGACCACACCCTGTCATTTGAGTAACCCATCTGCCCCCCCCCCCCAAAAAAAAAAAAAAAAAAACATTCCAATATGAGTAAGGCTTCCAAGTCAACTTGGCTCATGACTACTGAATTACTCACCCAACTGTAGCCTGACAATCTCTCAAACCTCCTCCAACATGACTGATTGTTGCTAATCTGCTTTGAAACTATAGCCTGGAACCTGTAAAACTGAAAATGAGTGAAACTATCAGCTAACATATTCAATCTCCCTAGAACATGCATAGCAAAAAAAGATTAAGTGTAAGGGAATGTAAAACCAACAGGTTCATCATTGGATGACTGTTGCAGTAGCCTAAGCTGTATAGGACTTGGCCAATGATTAGATGACCTATCCAGCTCTCAAGACTTTAAGGAAATCTCCACATGGCCGATCCACTGCACGGCATGAGTAAGACAGGATAAAGTCAGTGGCTAGGCTGCCAAAATTTCAGAACTTTGCTGGCTACTGAAGAATGCACTCCTCTGTGGGCTTTGGATGATCACCAGTTAGCTTGCTCTGCTACAATGCTGGGCAGATAAGTACTTGTGGATTACCTTCCACTTCATCTATTTTTGTGAAAGAAAAGTGTTTTTATTTTCTATCAGAAACATTTTACCTCAGAAATATACATTGAGTTATGGTTTTATGAGGGAAATTCCTTGAAAATTGCTGAGTTCCTTTAAACTTAAAACAAAAGTGAACTTTTACTTTAAGTTTTGTTATTGTTGGGTGGGGTGGTGTGTGCATAATGGAGCGAATAGCCTTCCGTAAGTGCTTCAATCATGGTATAATCATTTTACATAAAAATTCAGCTCTGCTTTCATTGAAATTGTTTTAAGTGTCTCTTGTTGAATTCTTATCAGTCACGGTGCCACAGGAAAGTCCATTCTTCTTCTCTTTCGGTCTCTTATCAGTCTCTTATCTTTGCAATGATGTCATACTTGATCAAGAACATGCTTTCCAGGCCTCCTTCATCCTCGTCAGCCATGCAGCTGGGATACAAAGTAGATAGTTTAACAATGCTAGTGACCAAGATTCTTTTAGGCACAATGCAGTTGAAGCAGGAGGTTGTGTCCTAAAAAGCTCTGCTTGAGCTGTATGGCAATCTGGTGCAGAAATCGCAAGATACATTGTGGCTGCAGTTCCAGGCCAGTCACCTTGCAAACCACAACACCTAAATCCTGTCAGTATGGTGCAAAATGGAACATTGTAAAAATAAAATATGCAGGAATAATCTATAGCTGATAGGTATTCCCAAAGGAGTAGAGAAAATAACTTGTGCAGCTTCTTGGAAGGACATTTCCTTAAAGGCAAGTCCAGTCATGATCAAGAGAGCACACAGAGCCCTTCATCCTTCTGCACCAGCTGGAAAGCCTCCAAGACAAATTATCTTTAAGTTTCTCAGCTATGCAGATAGTGTGTGTCCTGCAGACGGCAAAATAAAGGTTGTCCCTTTCTTGCTTTGTGGACTTGACTTGCATTTATTCTAAGATCTATCTCAGTTATGCAGAGTAGGTGAGCCTTTGCCACATTCAGTAGCTTTTGTTATAAAAACGGAATACCCACTTCTTTTAAAATCTCAGTCTGTGCATCAAACCAAAGGAATTAAAATTTTAAAAATTCTGAAGCAGCTGTGTAGTTTAAGGACCACTTTCTGTTAGAAATAGTACCATATGTCTGTATGCCACCCATCAATCATATTATGGGAAGTAGTAATGCAGGGAGTGATGTCTCTGACTGCACAAGGGTCCTACAGTCCCCAGCATGCAGAGAAAGAGTAGACCGGACCCTCAGTTAGCTCCAGACTCTGAACCAGGCAGCTAGTTTGCACCTAGTCCTCATCCCAGAGTGAGGAAACAATCCTTCACATTAGCAGAGAAGTGACTCTGAATGCCCCATATGCCAGCAAACCTCTTTCTTCCTCTGCAAGATCTCAAGAGCAGTGATGAGAATGTGAGACCCAGAAGTGAATTAGTGGAAAACACTGAAGAGGCAATGGATGACAGTAATGCCATAGAAATAGTACAAGCCAGCAATGATTGTAAATCAACTGGAATAGAAACATTTATTACATAAAGGAAAAGGAAAAACAAGCCCAAAAGTTGATCAACAAAACACTAAGGCAAAGTATCATAAACTAGGGGTAAGCTAAATTATTTTCTGGAGCCATCTTCTCACCATGATAAAGCAAATTGGGGTGATCTGAGTTATTGAACCAGTAAATGTGCATGAAGGGCTGGCACGTTACCCCTTAGCAGCTCTATTTTTTCATGTTGAAGACCTACACTCTGTGTTTCTCAGTTACCACTGGTTAGTTTTTTTTCTTCTCTTTGTGAAACCCGTGTTATTTTTGATTCATTTTAATCTGTTGTAGATGCTTATATCTGTGTAGGTCAACGCACGTGGCTTGAACTCTTAAGATAAGCATAATGTACTGCACTAGTTGCATAAATTATCTACAGATATTTTTTTTCTTATTCATTTTTTTAGGAATGTAAACTAGCTAGCCAGTTTTCTAGGATGTTTAGAAGTTTTTCTGATTATGAATGCTAAGCTAACCTACCTGTGTGTGCCGCTACTGGGGTAGCTATTCTTATTAGTAAGCTGTTAGGATAGTTGCTTAAAGAAAGGCAGTGAGTACAAGTTGGTAGAGTGCTTTGTACCACATTTAACATTGTCCAGCATTTATGGCTCGAACACTGATCATCCTTCTTCTCTTTTTTTGAGAGGTATTTAACTCTCTGGAAGCATGCAGGTTTGCTAGCTCTACCTTATTGATTTGGGGTGATTTTAACTCCACTCTCTATTTCCATCAGGGACAGAAAACATCCACAAGCTGGAGGGCATTTAAAGGCCCAGGGAGTGCTGAACTACTATATAGAGAATATGGGTCTAGAAGACCTCCGGAAATATTTACACCACAATGAGGAGAGGTATACTTTTACCATGCAGCAGTCTCTAGAATCCAACAAGTGAGACTACTAGCTGGAGTCAAAAGGTATTATGTCGCAAATCGAATATGTTGTTATTGTCCTGATAGTTTTTACTGATCATGCTGTTTATAGTATGCAAAATCTCAGATTTGACACCAGCTAACACGAGCAAAGTTTGGAGGGCAGACCCTCTCATTTTTCAGGACAAGGGCTTGGTCAATGATACAAGAAATGGATTATACCTATCTTTAGATAAGGACCTTTTAGGATCTTTTACTTCCCCAGCATAGTGGGAAACATTTAAACCAGAACTTAGGAGCCTCTGCTCTACAGCTAAAGCAAAACACATGTAGAAATTTAACCAGCAACTTCAGTTTCCAGCAGCAGGTTGATTCAGAGCTTTTGCATTGTAAGCAAACTAGGTTTAGGCATCCTAGGGCTCCACAAAGTTAAAAGTTAGTCCACAAATGACTCCGCCAACTCAAATATGATCAGGCAACTCTCCACCTCAGATGACATGGAACATGATTGCGATTCATTGTCAACACCCCCTCTAAATTCTTGGCTTTTAATGCCTACCATAGGAATATGCAAAGTGTCGTAAATAAAATGAGAGGTTCCAGTACTGGGGATTAGTAACCAAGCAAAAGACAATGATTTATTTACAAAGTATTGCCAAGTTCTATGTAGTCAGGTAGGAGACAACAGAAAGGATGTTGACCTACTAGTTAAGAAGTACATTCAAAAAGGTGCCCTGCCTACCATACACCTGGAACAGGTCACACTGTGAACCAAACCAATTAGTAGCTAGAAATAAGAGATTCAATCAACTACCTACCACCTGGTAAAACTCCATGACAAGATGGACTTCACGTGGAGGTGTATAAAACCTTAGACTCTATCTTGCTGAGACCCTTACCTGCCTTGTACCGCAATTGCCAGGAAACTGGTTGCCTAAATTGTTCATCATTAACTTCCCTAATAGTACATCGGATGTTGTCTTGTTCATTCTTCCTTAATGTATGGGTCATGGATCTGACCTCGGATTCAATTCGGCCACATTTCTCAGACTTCAGATCCAACTCTCGAGCTCCTTCCCTCTACCCATAATGCTCTAGTCCACCCACAGTACTTCAGATCTCATTTGCTGCTATTTCACACAGATGTGGATCTACTCTTGTAGCATTTTGGATTGTGTAGTAAGTGTTTTTGACTACTAAAACCTCTTCCTTTCTCTGGTTAACTATTTACTTCATAGTTCCTCCCTCTCACTAGTTCAAATTATTGTATTAGTTAACTCTGTACCTTTTTCAAGGTAACTTTCATGTACCGTTGTTGGTAGTTCTCTCTGTATGTATATGTACTCTTTCTGTCCCTTTTTCTTACCCAGATATTAGAGTATTCTTAACTACCATTGTTGGTCATCTTTTCTGTAGTCATTATATACCTTAAAAAAAGTTAGTTATAATTTACTTTTCCTCTAGCTGATTTTTCATAGCTAATATAGCTGAGAAGCCTACAGGTTTTAAAAAATGCACTTTCTGTGTGCACAAAATTATGAACTCGAACAACCACAAGGGAGAGTGTTTATCATTTGGGAGCAGCACATCTCGGTACAAAGTGTACCACTTGTGCTGCATTTAACTCCAGGGCTGTTGTGGAAAGAAGAAACGAACTGCTACTAAAAGGGTTATTACCTTCATCATCATCTTCTTCTTCTCGGGCTCAAACCCTCAGCAAACCACCCAAGGCTCCTTCGGAGCACAGGAAACGTTCTCCTCCTAAGTGTCTGAAAGCATCTTCATCCTCGCAGCTCCCACAAAAAATTCAAGGAGCATCTGAAGTAAAACTATGGACCCTAAGTCTTAGGACTGGCTAAAATAACTATCGGATCAGATCATCCAACCTATGGATCCAAAACCATCAGGTCCCATATGTAGTGCTTCACATATGCCGAGAGCTAATCACCTGAGTCCATGGTCAACCCTGTTTCTCCCCTGCTCTACACTTCACTAATGCAAGCCCCGAGAAAACACTCCAGACCTCCATTTACTACAACATCTGTCGTGTCCCTCAGGCCCAGATGCAGTAACTAACTTCTGGCTAAAATATTAAGATCTTTACATGAAGATTTAGCCATGAGTAAGAACTATGTACATGCACACCCTGAACACCCACCAGTTTGGTTAACAATAGGAAAAACAATATTCCTACTTAAGAGCAAACCCTGCAAGCTATCCTAAAAACTATAGACCAATAACTTGCCTTCCAACAACATATAAATTGCATATTGGAATTGGTTCTGACAGAGATTATAGTCATTTAGAAGAAAACTCAATCATGACAGTGGAACAAAAGGGTAGCAAAAGAAAGTCATATTGAACAAAGGATAATTTGTTGTTAAAGTCATAATAGAGAACTGTAAAAAGGGGAAGAATAAAAGTATGGCATGGCTAGACTACAAAAAATTATTTGACAATATTCCACATTCATGTATAAAAGAGTGCTTAAAAATGTATAAGATACACCCTACACTGATTACATTACAGCGGCCATCAAACAGTGGCAAACCACTTTGCAGTTAAGCCATGATGGAGGACAAATTATTATTCCAGAAATAAAAATTCATAGTGGGGGGGGGTATTCAGAGTGACTCCTTGTCACAGCTGCTCTTCTGTCTTGCCCTTAACCCATTAAGCTGTCTACTTAGATTAGGTCATGGCTACAATTTGGCTCCCATAAAACGAAGTGCTGAGACATCTCATCTTTTGTTTGTGGATGATTTAAAACTGTATAGTTCATCCGAAGAGGAACTGAAAGCACAATTGCAGGTGGTCAGAACTTTTTCAGATGATATAAAAATGTCTTTTGGTCTTGATAAATGTGCAAAAGCAACCTTTAAAACAGGAAAGCTGCAGCACCAAGAAAACATCAACCTGGGAAAGGAATATGATATAAAAGAACTTGAGAGGGAGTGCATAAATATTTGAGAACTGTTGAAGGATCAACATTAAAACATGAGCAAATGTGAATAAAACTTAGGAACATTTTAGAAGACTAAAATTACTGCTGAAAACAGAGCTGACGTCTAGGAACAAAGTCTAAGGCATAAACCAGTTTGCTCTTTCTGTCCTAACATATAGTTTTGGAGTGACTGACTGGCCCCAAAAGGTGTTAGATCGGTTGGACAGGAAAACAAGAAAGATGTTTCATGTTCATCAAATGATTTATAAAAATGAGTGTATACCAAGACTATAAATTCCCCATTCAGACAGAGGTATGGGCCTCCGTGAAACTGATTAGATGCAACTGCATACATATCTGCTGACCTCACAAGACCCAAGCATAGTGAAAGTTTTAAAACATGAGGAGAAAAAGTCTAAGATGAATTTCCTGCTTAGTTTAGCAGAAGCATATCAGTGCCCAGTGGGAATGGAAATCAAACCAGAAGTAGATAAAAATCAGACAGCAAATGAATGTGCCAAAAAAAACAAAAGAAAGAATATAAGGTAAAGGATCAGATGAGAAGGCAAGAAATGTGGAAAACGCATAAATATAGTTGCAAGTATAGAAAACTCTTGGAACAACTTCACATTGATCAGGATCAAAATGCAGGAATGTTTAAGGAGAGGTAAATTTAACCCAAAAGATGAAAGGTTAATACTGGCGGCCCAAGACGGTGGACTACATACACAATGGTTTACAAAGTCCATTGAACATATGAGAGAAAGACAAATGTAGGTTTTGTAAAAGAGAACTGAAAACAGTCACACATCTTGTTGCTGGGTGTGATATACTAATGGCAGAAGGACTGTCTACGGAAGGGCATAGTAATGTAGCAAGATTGTTGCTTTGGGGATTCCATCCATCCATGTTGGATGGATTGTTGCTTTGTGGATTGTGCAAACATTATAATATTGAAGTAGCTGAGAAGCATTGGAAACATAGGACACAAAGCATTATAAAAAATTATGAAGTTTATATCACAAGGACACAAAGCATTATAAAAAATTATGAAGTTTATATCACATGGGATTACCCATTACTAACTGTTCAAAAAATAGATGCGAGAAAACCAGATATAGTAGTCCATGAAAAGAAGACAAAAGTAGCATTGCTACACCCAGTGACTACAGTGTCTTGGGTACAGAGAGACAGAGTCATAAAATACCAGGATTTTCTGGAAGAAAGAAGGGCAATATGGAATAAGGATACCTAGACAGTTCCAATAGTAGTAGGAGCAACGGGTCTTATAAAAAAGAATTTACAATCATATTTAGATACGTTACCAATACATGTTACTCCATATGAATTGCAGAATGAGTCAGTACTGGGCACATTGTGGGTGCTGTGAAGAGCACTTCTGGATAACATCAAAGAGTGGAACAATACTGATTTCATGAACTTAATCATATTTGACTTAGGAATGGGTCCATTCCTGTAATGGTATTAGAAACCCAGAAGATTTGGAGAAATGAAAAAAAAAGTCTTTCTGAAGCGGAAGTGTATAGTGTGATGAGAAAATTCCTTAGAGCTCAGATCCAGATGAGGGTTATATTGGCTCCCTCTCCCATTGGATCCATGAGCCTCCCTGGCACTGCCCATACAGTTGTATCTCCTTCTCCAATCCATCCTTTGGGTTCAGAACCCCAGGCTCCAACAGTTCTGAGAGTACTGGTGTTGGAGACAAAGAGAATTATGTCTTCCACCGCAACAGTTTCCCTGACCAGTTCAGCTTCTATGCCTTTGGATTAGGACAAATCTCTGAGCCAAAGCATCAATGTCAGATCCATGGGGCTGAGATCTACTCCGATGATGGCAAATCCATCCTTGCTCCTTGGATCCTCGTTGCTAGATAGTTTGTGTCAAGTTCCCTCCTTGAGGCATAGATCCGGACAAAATCGTGATGTGCCTGCATTGCAAGTTTCAGCTCTAGTACGAACAGCTATGGCTTCTTCAAGTCCATCTGTTTTCAAGGTTATGGAAGGGGTTTTCTCTCCTTCGAGATCCAGTCTCTTATACAGTGGATATAAAAGTCTACACCCCCCCCCCCATTAACGTGCCAGGTTTTTGTGATATATAAAAAAAGTAAGACCACAATAAATCATTTCAAAACTTTTCCCACCTTCAATGTGACCAATAACCTGTAAACATACAATATGCTGGTTGTGTAAGTGTACACACCCTTAAACTAATACTTTTTTGTGTGTGCACACCCTTAAACTAATACTTTGTTGAAGCACCTTTTTATATCCACTGTACATCCTTGGATCCTACCCCTTTTCCCTCAATGGTTCTAAGCTCTGATCCCATCAGACCTACTCCACTCCACAGGGACAACTAGTTCCATCTAGCATACAGACAGTTTCCATGGAAGAACTACCCCTCTCATCAGACACCTCCTCAGAGCATCCCACTGAGGAGGTTCACCAAAAGCAAATGCATAAAAGGAGGTGCACATATTCCACCTTGGAATCTCTCTTACCAAAGGTACTGATTTTGATGAAGGGGAAGAGACACCCCAATCACCACCCGATGACATCTCATTTGGAAGCATTTTAGAAATACTTAAGCAGAAGGGTGGTTGGTCATCAGATAATCCTTCCCGGAGGAGTCAGTATTTCTGGAGGCTTTTGGTGCTAGCCCATCTGTGTCTTGGATGACTCCTCTGGCCAATGAGCTTATCGACCTAGTGTCTCACTGGGCTTGGAAGGAACCTGTCCCGTGCCATCTGGACAATATTTTAGCTCCTCCAAAGGATAACTCCCACTGGAGCAAAAGGGGTCCCTGGTTGATGAAATGATCGTGATGGCAGCCACCAAGAAAGGGCTAGCAGAAAAGAACTCCTCTGTAACAGAGAGTCTAGGGAATTGGACAGGTTTGGAAAGTGTGTGTTTGCTTCACTGGCCTTTGCCTTAAGTTCCATGAACTACCTGACACACTTTGCAAGACTACAGAGGGATTTGACCAAGGAACTGTCAAAATCTTTCTCTTGTAGTCCCTGTCTGCAGAAAATTACAAAATATGATATTCACAACTGCCACTCAGTTATGTATTTCCATTGCATCCATGAGTTTGATTTCTCAGACAGCAGAAGGCACTTCACAGGCTGTCGATTCAGGCAAAGCCTAAGGAGACCTGCCTGGATGTGATTATGCAATGTTGCACAGTCTTTCAAGTCTTCTTTCATTAATGCTTCTTTTGATGGAATGTCCTTGTTTGGCCATTCTGTGAAAGAAACACTTTCCTGCAGTGAACAGGAAGGAAAGACTCTGCCATAGGGATTTGCCTTTCTACTCCTGAAAGATCATTTTTAAGGAATCAAAGAGGAGGTAAGAAAATGTGGTTCCATAATTCCCAGTGATCTTTCCAGGATTTACATGGAGACAATTTCCTCAGAGCAGAAGAGGGAGTTCAAATGAAAGATGCTATCCTTGCAGCAGAGGAGACCCGCAAAGTCAGGGTTTCCAAGATTCCTTTCCAGATAGACCCTTTCAAACTGGAGGCAGTTGGGAGATGCTTGTTCTTGCACCCAGACACCTGGGCTGTTGTGACAAAAGATTATTGGGTGCTAAAAATAATAGGTTACTTTATACCATTTTCCCAAATGCCCTTCCAAAAGAAGAAAGCTTCCTGACATTCTACACTGTCAAAGAGAAGCTGCAACTCAAGAAATTTAGACCTGCTGGGCAAAAGTCATCCAGGAGGTCTGACCAGACCAGAGAGGGTTTGGAACTCACTCAAGGTTCTTTTTACTGTGAAAGAAGACAGGAACCTAGACCAATTTTGGATCTAAGCAACCTGAGCCAGTTTGTGAGAAAAATAAAGTTCCAAATGGTCACAGTTCATTCCATTCTATCTCTGTTACACAAGGACGATTGGATGTGCTCAGTCTATCATTAGGATGCTTACTATCGCATCGAAATAAACCGACTCTCATGTAGACATTTGCACTTTAGGCTGGGAGCCTGTCACTATCATTTCAGAGCCCTGCCCTTTGAACTCACCACAGACCCCAGGGTATTTACCAAGTGTATGGCAGTGGTAGCAGCTCACCTGAGACTGCTAGGATCAAGAGTGTTTCCATACCTACATGACTGGTTTCTCACCTCCCCAACCACGCATCTCCTAGTACAGTCCAGGGACTATTTGCTGCAAATTTGTAAATCACTAGTCATTATTTATAGTTCCATACTGCTATCAATATGGAGACTGGAGTTCATGGTAAGTCTCTAAACACAATAGATCCGATTGATTCTCTACCTCCTCACCGTATATGCACAGTCATATCTCAGGTTCATCAAATTCTTGTCCTGCTCCTTCTGCCAGTATTCTTCAAGCCTTAGGTTCCATGGCAGCATCTATAGTATTAGTCACATTAGCTTGTTACTATATGCTTGTTCTTCAATGGACTGTAGCTGTTCATTGATATACACTTTGACAGCCCCTGTCCTTCCCAGTCAGACATACTCTGATATGCAAAAGTCTCATTTGCTGGTGGATACAGTCAGAAGACATTTATATAGGTTGGCCCTTCATTCTGTCTCCTCCAGTAGCCACAGATGCCTCCTAATTGGGGTGTGGGGGTCATTTCTTGGGAAGGATGGTCCAAGACATGTGGTCCCCCCAAGAGACCAATTCGCATATCAGTGTTCTGGAGATGAGTAGTCCTACTAATGCTGCAGGCATTTCAAGGTGTTCTCCCTCTAGGGACCATTGCAGGCCAAACTGACAACATGTCTGCGGTCTAGTACATCAACAAACAAGGGGGAACTCTATCTTACCTCTTCTGCCGAGAAGCTATGAGAGTGTGGCAATGAGCGATCTCCTCCAACTGCATTCTGGTAGCAATGCACATTCTTGGGAAATCCAGCGTACTGGCAGACAGAATACAGCAGGTCCATTCTGATGTCTCATGGGTGGTCTCTCAATCATTCAGTGTCAGAAAAAAAATTCTGTCATTGGGGCCAACCTTGCTGCGATCTTTCTGCTTCTCCCCACAACAAGAAATGCAGTAGATACTTCGCCCTGATCGGGGGGGGGGGGTCACTGAGAGATGCTCTAGTCCATGTTTGGCCCACCGGTCTCCTTTACGCCCATTACCCAGCATCTCTGATTACAAAATTCTTACAGAAAGCCAGCTGATTGAAGAGCTAAGTTATCCTCATTGCCCCCTTCTGGCCTCACCAGGTCTGGTTCCCCTTCCTTTGGTCACATATTCATTGTCCTCATTGGATACTGAACCCCAGTCCAGACTTTCTGTCATATCCCTTTGGGATAAACCATCCCAATGTCCTAGCCCTCAAACTAACCATATGGTTTCTCCAGTTTCATTAATAGCTAGACAGCCCAGGCTTTCTTCCGTGGTAACCAATATACTTTTATCCCCACAAAAACACTTTTCTAAGAGGATTTACAGAATGGAAAAGCTTTTCAATTTGGGCTCTGAAAAATGAATTTGGCCCCTTCACTGTCCTTTTTAGCTTCTCTTTTTAAGGAAGGTGCTAGTTTTTCCACAATCAAAGTACAGTTGGCAGCCATTTTGTTTTTTTATTCAGGAGACCGTGCTTCTTGTTTGGCTGTTTCCAATTTATGTAAGGCTTTTCTGAAGGGAACCTTCCTGCTTAGACCTCTAGTGAAAGATTTGTCACCTCCCTGGGACTTAACAGCAGTACTGCAAGGTTCAACTCAACAACCCTTTGAACGTTCAGCAAAAAATTACTTAAAGTTCCTGTCTTGGAAAATGGCCTTTTCAGTTGCCATTACTTCAGCTAAAAGGATTTCCGAACTCCAGGCTCCTTCGTCAAAAGGTCCCTACATTGTGTTTCGTAAAGACAGAGTTGCCTTACAAACCAGTCCTTCTTTCCTGCCAAAAGTGGCTTCTGAGTCGAATATACATCAAACCAATCACTTGCCAGTCTTCTTTCCAAAATTTTCGAACAAAGGAGAATGCGTGCTTCGTCTTTTAGATATGCATAGACTACTAGTTTTTACTTGCACAGAACAAAAGATTTCATAAAAACAGACCCGTTGTTTTGTCTCTCTTTCACCTAGTCAGCTAGATTCTCCAGTTTCTAAAGTTACATTGGCCAAAGGGATAACTAATTACATTTCTTGAATATGTTTTTAATAAGGCCTCACTTTACCAAAACCACTTAAGGCCCATTCCACTAGATCCATGGCCACCTCACCTTACTTTTGGTCTAGAGCTTCCATTGATGATATTTGTGCAGCAGACACATAGTCTAATGCTCATACTTGTATTATTCATTACAAATTGGGCATAACTTCCAGAACCAGAGCTGCCTTTGTTTCAGCATTTCTCTGGAATATCCTTCCATGAGAGCCACCCAAGATTTACGTAGCTGGGGAACGTGTCCCATACATTGAGGAAGAATGAAAAAGGACATCATCAGATATTAAAATTGTGTAATTACCATAACTAGGCATCTGTGTTGTCCATTTTAATTATTCCTCAACTCCCCTCCCTCCTTCCCCCTTCCTGTCAATTTCTGGAGTGACTTGATGGAATTTTGGAACCTGTAGTTCCAAGTTTGAGCCCTGGTTGAATTCCTCTTTTTCTCTACTATTCTATAGTAAGAACTTTGAGGCAGCAAACTTGATCTGAGGTATTGGGGATGGACTAGGGCATTATGGGTAGAGGGGGGAAGCTTGGGAGTTAGATCCAAATTCTCTGAGATGTGGCTTAGTGGGATCCGAGGTCGGATCCATGACCCATACATTGAGGAAGAATGAAAGTGGACAGTATACTGATGCATAGTTATGGTGAGTACATAACTTGAATTTCTACCAAGCTCAATAAGATCTCAACCTTAGTTACTAATTATAGGCTTCCCTAATCAATGTTGATGTTAAAATATGTGCTTGCATATTAACCACTAGATTGAATACAATACTTACAAGATTTATAATGCATTCACAGGCAGGATTTCTTAAGGGCAGATCAAGTACAGATCTTTTGTTTATGCAAGGCCTAAAGTGGGTCCCAGAACCATCTGTAACTTTCCTACTAGACTTTGAAAAACTTTTGACATGATAAAATGGGAGTTCTTATGGTAAGTTTTAAGATCCTTTGGAGTCCCCAAATCCTTTTTGCATTCCAATCAGGTTCTATATTTAGCTCATGCTACCTGTGTGTTGTTTAATGGTGTAATCTCTCCTTTCCTCTCCAGTGTGGCACTTGTCAGCATAGTCTATTGTCCCCTACTTTGTTTTCTTAGCAGTTGAACCCCTGAATAGAATCTTAAATAGTGCAGGGATACTTCAGGGTTGGAATTTGTTTGGTGTAGAGACCCAAGCCTTATTTTTTTGGAAATTACTGCATTGTGCTGTCTCAAAAGCCTGATAAGGACTTTTAAGTCCTTATTGAACATACTGTCAGAATTTTTGTTAACCTGTCAATTAAACTTGATTTAATCTGAGGCCTTTGCTGTGAACTCTGCACCACAAGCACTGTGTTCTAGGGCTACCATTCAGATGCTGCACAGTGGCTCCCAAATACTTGCGTATTCTGTTTCACCCTTTGCCTGTAAAGATGGTAGCATTAAATCTGGAACCCCTGTAGAAAAAGATATTCTTATGGGGCCCATTCATAGTATAAATTGCACTTAAAACTAATGGAGAGAATATCACTTAATAAGATGATTGTAGCTCCATTAACTATACTGTTTACCTCGGTCGTTCTTTTCTAATCCTTCACATCAAAATCCCAAAGTTCAAAATAATTTCTCTACAGTCTGTTATCTCTCATTCCACTTCTCAGTTCCTAGTAACTATAGATCTAAAAGACACGTATTCCATTCCAGTTCTCAAAAATCTCAGATGCTTTTAAGTTTCCGTGTGTCTGATTCACATTTTCAGTTTCCTGATTTTCCCTTTGTAAAACTACTTGGAGTTGTTGACAAGTCAAAGTACCTGGCTCCTATAATAGCCCAATGCAGGTTGCAGGGCATTCACATTTTAACATGTTTAGATAACTGCCATATTTTTGCAGGTTCTTTCAAAAGTTAAGACTCACTGACTAAGATAAGACCTTTTTCTCATCTTAGGTTTTCAAGTGAACATAGAGAAATTTTTCATGCCATCCCACAGGACAGCGTTTCTGGAATGTCTCTACTGTGTGATGGCCTTTCTTCCTCGGGGAAAAAATGGAATGTTATAAGGAGTGGTTTCTGATATTTTCCAACCAGATTATGGCATCTGCAAGGGAATATATGAGAATTTTAGTTTTTAAGGCATCTACTAATGTTCTTCATTCCCTCGGCAGCATAGCCTTTAGGCTAAATAGGTAGCGTCTTACCCAGGACATAACAGTCAGCCAGCTTCCAAAAGCCCTGGTTTCCTCTGACACTTTCATGCTTCCTGTTGATTGGACAGCCTTGCAGAGGGAAATCAGTAGTCAAAGTGAAGCCTTCTTCAGTACTTTTTTTGTCACCTCTTGAAGAAGCAACTTGGAAGCTTCACAGGAGCAGCAAGTGGCTTTCAGCTTTGTTTCTGGCAAGTAAGTCCACAGACCAGATCCCTTACAAAAATACATATTTCCCTTTAATATATATATATTTTAAATAGGGTTTTATCTGTCCCCTTTTAGAAACTCTGTATTCTTTTGAGTATCTGGTTTTCTCCTAGGGATCACTGTTTTTAGCCCTAAGATATTTAGGTTATTTTTTGTGAGAAAATCTTCTGCTTATGTGACTTTGTGTCAGGAAATGTTTTATATGGGCAAGTATTATTGTGGGCTATGTTTGTGCTTGAGTAGATTTTGTGACAATGTACCTGCCATTTTATTCTCTCAGACTACATTTTTGGCAAAGGAGTTTCTGACAGGAATTTTAGTGTACTGCTTATGTATTGCTGTGATAGGGGACTGTGTATGTGAGTGTAGGTGTGCTGCTTGTGAACACATTTTGACAAGTTATGTTCAGACAGACTCATTACAGCTAAAAGTACCATCTTTAGGGTACCATCCATTGGCAGAGCATGAACATTTACCCCATTCCTGCTGTACCTAGAAATGAAAAACAACTTACCAAAGAGCCATTGAAGACATTATGGTCTCAGACAATGCCTCAGCAAATGGTGGGTGAATATTTGTGGACATTTTTATTTCCTCAGTCTACTCACTCACTCTTCAGCTTCCTCTGTTATAGTTCTTTCAACCACAACAAACCAGGGGTCAGCACATCCTCTTCAGCTGTTCCAGTGACCAATCTGGGCATGGGTCCACCATCTTCTTTGGGTCAGGGAGACACTCCAGGCGATGCTGCTTTGGGTGGCCAGGGAAATAGACCTCTAGACTAGGCACATATGTCTTCAGTGAGTCTGTTTTCATTAAAACATGTAAGGAAAAAATATTACACCTTGTTAATCTGAAGACATGGTGTCTGTTGGAAAAAATGATTTTCTTGCCTTAGCCAGGCAATTGTTACAAGGTGTTAATCTTGATGCTGAGAAATCCTTAGCTAAAATAATGTCAGCAGAGATATTCCTCAGGAATTCTGACATCGACAAGGCTTCTGCTCCTGCTGATTCAATTGCTACAGGGTGTTAATCTTGATGCTGAGAAATCCTTACCTAAAATAATGTCAGCAGAGATGTTCCTCAGGAACTCTGACATCGACAAGACTTCTGCTCCTGCTGATTCCCAAGCCCAGTTCTCTGTTTCAGAGGAGTAATGTTCCTTTTCTTAGACAATAGCCCCGGTGAATGTGGTGTTTTCATGGAAATAGTTGTATGTTCCCACTGAATTGAGGCTGTATTATGAAATATGCAACAAGTAGACGCATCTCATTCCACTCCACTCTTATACCTCCTGTTGCGCCAGCCTTGAAAAACGTATTTAACACTGCTTGTAATAATCCTGACTATTAGTCTTCAGTTCCCAAAAACTGAGATAGACTTTACAAAGTTACACAAACTAACTAATCTTTGATGTGAAGTTGTTCTATCTAACCTTCATTCTCACTGATGGGTTCAGAGCACACTCTCTTTAAAGCATTTTTTGATACTTGAGAAATGTTAGAAACAATGGAATTCAGATGGGTCCTATCTTCAAGGAAGGAATGTAGCAGATAATTCTCTCAAATTGTCTACACTAAAAAGAATAAACTTCCTCATACAAATCTAATAGTTAAGAATTCTATAATCCAAAGTGGAAAAAGAAAATATTCTTTTAGCAAATCTGTCCAGTGCCTTTCCTTTTTTGTCCAGAGAAGGATGATTGAAAAAAAAAAAAAAAAGTGACTCTTCTCCCAGCTAGCAAAAATGTGGATATAGCCACAGGGTCAGACCTGAGGTGGGACAAAAAGAAGTTACGTACTTACCGTAACGTTCCATGTGAGTTGTTCATCTCACCTTCATTCTTACTGATGGGTTCGGAGCCGATCCTCGGCTCCGACTTAGCCAGATGGTAAAGCTCGAGGTCTTCAAACAGCTCATGGCCTACTCCCTATCCCATGATGTAATAGAGCTTCCCTCAGATCTCATTTGCTGCTGCAACAGATCAGGTGTTTGTCGAACAGCTCTGGCCAGTATTATAAAAACATTTGATATTTTTTCTATATAAAAAAGTTTTTCATAGTTACTAGTTATTAGATTAGACTTTGGTACTTGAGACACTTATCTCTTTTGATAGTTATAATTAGAGTGTTTTCTCTTTTTTCTTGTGGCTTTTCATTTCTAGGCCTATTTATAGAAATTCAGGCTACTTAATTAAAATAACTTTGCTCCCTATCTTTTCTGCTTTAATCAGTAGCCCATTTTTTTTATTAGGGCATTAATATTTCTATTTCTACTGTTAGTTGAAATTGCATTTTATTCAGCCCTGTGTTTTTATTAGGGATGTATAATTGTTGTTATTTAATAGCTTGGTGTGTTTCCTAGTTAGTGTAGCTTAGTCTTAGACCTTCTTTGATTGGGGTTATTTTTTGATATATGGATCCAGGCGTCTCTTCAGATTGGAGCTATCATGAGAGTGTTGTACCCTCGAGCCTCCATGTCATCGGTACCGGCAATCTCCTCCCCTAAAGTTCCTGTGTGTGCTTCTGCTTCACTGATCCCTCAAAAGCGTAGAGACCTGGAGTCTCCGGTCCCCCCATCGGGTGAGCCCTGTTCTTCTAGGACCTCCACAGAAGCTCCCTCTGAGGAGGTTCCCAAGAAGAGAATTTGCAAAAGGAAGCATCTGGATTACCCACAGGAATCCATCATGTCAGATACTGACTTAGATGAGTCAGAAGGGTCCCCATGGTCCCCCTCTGAAGATATCTCTTTTGGTGATGTCTTAGAAATCCTAAAACAGAGGGGTGACTGGAATCCCCTTAACCCTACTGATGGTGAGTCAGTACTCCTGAAGGCTTTCGGGTCTCAACCCTCCACCTCTTAGGTGACTCCACCTTTGATGAGTTGATGGACCTTCTCTCTCGAAAGGCATGCGAGTCCCCGGATACCATAGAACCAGTTGCTCTGAGGCCTAATAAATTTATAGCATCACCTCAGGATAAGGCTTTCCTTACCAAAAGAGTACCCGTTGATGCTATGGTGGTGGCAGCGGTCACCAAAAAGGAGTTATTGGAGACCCCCACATCTGTTCATCCTCCTAATAGAGATTCTAGGATCATGGACAGATACAGAAAGCGTATGCTTAGTTCAGCGGCCATTACTCTTCGATCCCTGAACTATCTCATACATTTTACCAGACTACACAGAGATCTCCTTAAAGAGTTAGGAGATGCTCTGCAGGGTGCGGTAGCTGCTGGGTCTCAAATAAGTTAACCTCCCAGCTTGCTACCCTTAACTCCTTATAAACTCTTCCATGTGTCTGATTTCATATGCAGCTGATGGAACGAGCAGGGCAGTGGGTACAAGAATTGCTCTTAGGATACACTCCTGGATGTGCTTATGTTCCTTTGCAGAGCAGTACAAGTCATCCTTTGTAAACGCCCCCCTTTGATGGTTCATCACATTTTGGACCGAAAGTGAGGGAAACGCTTACCAGGTGTAAGCAAGATGGAAAGACTCTGTCTGCCGCAGGAGTCCGATGTTCTTCGTTCCACATTGCTGCAGTCCTTACTATTGGGTAGTCCGCTGTCCAGTCGGCCCGAATACCAGAGTATATGGCTGACGTCGGTCAGGGCGCATTAGACTGACGTCAGTACGTCAGGGTACTAATGCGCATGACCGACATCATATCCTCAGTCTTTTTTGCCGCATGGTCCGATGCAGAAGCAGTTTTGCGAGTGCAGGTTGGCGTTCTGAAATATTTCTGAAACCGGAGTTTCAGACCGAATCAGAGTTGGCTAAGTACCCCGTTGGGGAACATTTTGGTTTTTTCTTGCCTCAGTATTTAACCGGATGTCAGAAAAAGTGAATAACTGTATTTCTTGTGGGAAACAGATACCTCATAGGGATTACCATACCTTGTGTATACCTTGTTTAGGGCCTGAGCACGACGTTGTTGGATGCCGCTCTTGTGCTAGGTTTAACAAACGCACTATTAAGAGGAGGTTAGACTGTGCCAGGTTAGTGTTTGGGAAGCGTTGCAATTATAAAATGCCGCCGGATGCTCCGGCCGCTTCCCAAGAAGCGCAAGGACAAAACAGCGAAGCCTAGGGTTGATGAACCGGCAGTCCCGGACGTCGGTTCTTTAGAAGGCTCAGTGGAGCCACAGGTTTTGCCAGGAGTTTCTATGGAGTCTCAGGCAGAAACTTTACTGTTACAGGATGTGCCTTCTCAGGAGGTAGGCCAGGCTGAGGGGGCTTCTCAGGTAACTGTTCTTCCCTCTCTTCCCAAGGTAGTTAGAGCCTCTCCTTCTGTTGCCAAAACTTCTTTGAGAGGTAGGCCAAGTTCTGCTTCAGTGGGGGCTTCTCCTAGCATTTCGGGTTCTGTACCTAAGAAACATATGCTTAAAATGGTAGAAGATTTGATTACTATGATTAGAGGTTCTATGCCCCCTCCTGATAAGAGGCCTAGGGTGGAACCGAAGTTTGATAGTTTTGAACAGTGTTCAGAGGCTTCTGAGTCTTCTCTTGGAAGATTTGCAGGAGTATCCTCCTTATTCTGATTCTGATGTGGATGATTCCACTCCTACAGCTTCTCCTCCTGAGGATTTCTCATTTTCAGAGACTCTGCATTCCATGAGGGAACACTTTAAATGGGAAGGCCAGGATTACTCTGATTCCAGGAAAAGGCTTAGGGAATTCTTGTTTTTACCCCAGCATAGGCCCTTAGCTATACCTCCTGTGTTGAATGTGGTGGAAGATGTTTTTGTAGAGGCTTCCCTGAACCCTGACTCTTTGCCTCCTGCTCCTGTTAAACCTGATAGGTACTATAGGGTGCCCGAAGCTCATAAGTATTTGTTTAAGAGTCCTAGGGCAGACCCAGAAACTGTTTCTCAGGGGCCTAAAGGTGTTAAGGCCTCTGTGGTTAAAAATCCTGTTCCCACTGATAAAGAGGCAAGGGCTTTGGATAGGTGGGGAAAGAAAGTGTATACTTCTTCCACTCTGGCCATGAGAGCGTTGAATTGTCAGTTTCACATGCTAAAATATCAAAATTATCTCCTTTCACATTTGAAATCTAAGGTGGATGCTTTGGCGGAAGGTATTGAGTGTAAAGAGTTGCTGGATTTGGTTCATGTGTCTGAACAAGTGGGTAAGCATTCTTTGCAATGTGGTTTTGATGCTGTACAGGCCTCCTCGAGGGTGGCTGCCACTAGTTCTGTTCTTCGCAGGCATGCCTGGTTGAGGGATCAGAATTTAGCTGAGCATGTTAAGACAAGGATTTTGGATGCTCCTTTACAGTCTGATGTGTTGTTTGGTTCGCCTGTGGAAGCAGTTTTAAAGAAAATGGAGGACAAAGCTAAGTCTATGCAAACTGTTAAAGATTTTTTGCAGGTGCAGCCACCAAAGTTTAGTAGAAATTGGCCTGCTAAGGGGTGGACATATCCTGCTTATGATTCCCAGTCTAGGGGTAGGTCTAGACGTGGTAGGGGCAGAGCTCAAGGTTCTTTTAGGCCTAGAACAGGAGTTCACCTGCTCAGACTTCTGGTGAGGGCAGGGGTCAGTCCTTTCGTAAACAGACCCAATGACCTGCCTTTTCAGCTGCAAGTAGATTCTCGCCTGGCAGCTCCTTTGGGAGGAAGACTGTCTCTTTTCAAAGAAAATTGGGATTTAATTACTCAAGACAGATGGGTGTTGGATATCATTCACCACGGTTACAGGTTTTATTTCCATACATTGCCCCTTTCAAAGGCATGCCAGACGTTCCTCCTCCACAAAGAAAAGAGGCTCACAAGCAAATTTCTCAGTTACTCCAGATGGGGCCATTCAGCCAGTCCCTGTATCAGAAAGGGGCCTCGGATTTTATTCTCGCCTGTTCCTAGTACCAAAGAAGGGGAACACGTGGAGACCAATTTTGGATTTATCTCTCCTCAACACTTATCTGGACATTCCCAAGTTCAAGATGTTGACGTTACAACAGCTTTTACCTCTGCTGGGCAAAGATCACTGGATGGTAACTTTAGATCTCAAGGAAGCTTACCTTCATGTGCCTATAAGGCTAAGTTGCAGGACGTATCACGGTTTCGAGCTGGAAATTCTCATTATCAGTTCTCTGCATTGCCCTTTGGCTTATCTACTGCCCAGAGTATTCACAAAGGTTCTGGCTCCAGTGATAGCTTACTTCGCTACAAGGAATTCAAATCTATCCTTACTTGGACGACTGCCTGATTCTGGCTCAAGAAAAGGAAGACCTTCTACAACATCTGGAATATGTTATAGCAGTGCTAAGATGCCTAGGGTATTCTGTGAACGAAATAAAGTCCAGTCTAGTACCCTCTCAAGACATGTGCTTTCTGGGTGTGAGACTGAATACAGCAGCCCAGATGGCCTTTTTAACCCCGGACAAACAAAAGAGTCTATCACTTTACTTCCATCAACTATCTCATCAGTCCGTGCTGACTGCAAGGACAGTCCTTCAAGCATTAGGGTTCATGGCATCTTGTATTCTGGTGCTTCCCAATGCCAAACTGCATATGAGGAAGCTACAATGGTATCTCAAAAATGTATGGACACAGCACTGCCAGGATTTGGACACTGTCATTCCAATAATACCTTGCCTTCAAAAAGAATTTTTGTGGTGGGCTCAGGAATGTCACCTAAACAAGGGACTCTCTGTGACCCGGCCAGAGGCGAGTCAGATTTTAACGACAGATGCCTCGGACATTGCTTGGGGAGCTCATCTAAATGGAAAGTGGATACAAGACAAGTGGCCTGCCAGACTACAGCATCTACATATCAACATGAAGGAGATGTTAGCAGTCCAGTTTGCATTAATGGCTTTCAAGGAGTTACTTCTTCCAGGGCAGGTGTTGATTCTAACAGACAACACAACTGTCATGTGGTACATCAACAAGCAAGGGGAACACATTCTTATCCTCTATGCAGGCAAGCAATGATTTTATGGGAGACTGCGCTAAGCTTGCAACTAACTCTTCAGGCAAGGTTTCTGCCAGGAGCACAGAACTCCTTAGCAGATGTGTTAAGCAGACAAATCATGGATCCCCACGAGTGGAAACTGGATCTTCATGTATTTCAGAAATTGACAGTGTCATGGGGAACTCCAGACATAGATCTGTTCGCTTCTCCACTAAACCACCAGCTGCCAAAGTTTTGCACAAAGGGGTTTCATCACACAGCTTGGAAAGTGGATGCTCTGTCTTTCAGTTGGAAAAACCTTCATGTGTATGCCTTTCCACCTCTGCCTCTTCTTCCAAAGGTGCTATTAAAAGTCAGACAAGACAAGCCAAGGATGATTTTGATAGCTCCAGATTGGCCTCGGCAACACTGGTACCCACTACTAAGGAGTCTGGTAAGGAAGCCTCCATGGCCTTTACCTTTGATTCCTCATCTGTTATCTCAGAAGGACGGTCATCTGCTCAATGTCAAGCTTCACTCTCTTCATCTAACAGCCTGGCATATTCTGTGTTGAAACACAGCAGGTCTCAACTTCCTCAACAAGTTTTAAATGTGATTATGGAAGCTAGAAGACCTAGTACAAGGAAAGTGTACGCAGAAAAATGGAAGAGATTTTTATTTTGGAGTACAGCAAAGAATTTGGAGATTTCTGAGCCTAATTTGAGTGTGGCTCTTCAATATCTTACTGAGTTATTGGATAAAGGTTTGTCCTTCTCTTCCATTAAGATTCATGCTGCAGCAATTTCAGCTCACTATGATTGTGACCCACCATTGTTTTCGCATCCTTTGTTCAAGCAGTTTCTTAGAGGGGCAAAGAATATAAGACCCCCACGTAGAGCTCCTACTCCTGCTTGGGATCTCAATTTTGTGTTGGAAAAACTTACTCTACAACCTTTTGAGCCTGCGGCTACTGCTGAATTGAAATACTTGTCATGGAAGACTGCTTTTCTGTTGGCTATTACTTCTGCAAGAAGGGTGTCTGAGTTGCAGGCCCTTATGGCAGTAGAGCCCTTTTGATTTTCCATAAGGATAGGGTATCATTACGCTCTAATCCCTCCTTTATGCCTAAGGTGGTTTCTAGTGTGGCTTTAAACCAAACTATTCATTTGCCTACTTTTATGCAGACCCCAAAATAAAGGGGAAAAGATTTTGCACACTTTAGATGTACACAGGCAATTGCATTATTATTTAAGCAGGACTAAGGATTTTAGGCAGTCTCAGCAGTTGTTTGTTTCTTTTGCTTTGAGTTCGCAGGGCAAGCCTGTGTCAAAACAAACTATTTCTAGGTGGATTGGGTTTTGCATTGCATTTTGTTATTCCCATCATGGCAAGGAGATTCCAGCTGGGATTAGGCCTCATTCCACGAGGGCTACTGCCACTTCAACAGCATTTCTAAGGGGGGTGGCAACTAAGGATATTTTGGAGGCAGCTACTTGGAGTTCAGTGCATACTTTCTCTAAGCATTATCACCTTCCTATCTACTCTAAGTCTAGGGCTGGTTTTGCCACAGCTGTTTTGCAAGGCATGTTGTCAGCTCCTACTTCTTTATGATTTGCCAGCCTCCCTTACCTCTGCTTTGGGATTCTACCCAATAGTAAGGACTGCAGCAATGTGGAACGAAGAACATAGTACAGTTTTGTACCTACCATAAATGTAGATGTTCGAGGATCCACATTGCTGCAGTCCAATTTACCCTCCCTCCTTCGCCTCTGTGTTTAGGGGTGGTTGTGTAGGTGAGGTTATATGTTGTTATTTTTGTATATATTTTTGTATATATTGTACATATTTTTGGTGCAGGTATTTTGGGCCTTGTCTTTTTAGGGTCTTCTGACATCTGGGGCAAGAAAAGACTGAGGATATGACGTCGGTCATGCGCATTAGTACCCTGACGTACTGACGTCAGTCTAATGCGCCCTGACCGACGTCAGCCATATACTCTGGTATTCGGGCCGACTGGACAGCGGACTACCCAATAGTAAGGACTGCAGCAATGTGGATCCTCGAACATCTACATTTATGGTAGGTACAAAACTGTACTTTTTTCCACCCCTACCAGACCTTATCCTAAAGGTTGGAAGAGTGGGAAAATGTGGTTTTGCAAAGCCGAAGGAGCTTTCTTATACACACGTGGTGAAACCCCCTCTAGAGGCAGAGGAGTGGGCAATAATGGGAGACGCTGTCCATGCGGCAGAGGGGGCCCACAAAATCAGGGTGACAGGGATCAGTTGTTTGGGAAGCCCTACCAGCATTCCTGAAAGGAGGCCCATCTGTCCATCTCTGGAAGCAGTCAGGGGCCGATTATCTTTGTACCTAGACACCTGGCTAAAAATCACAAAAGATCGTTGGGTACAAAGCATAATATCCAGAGGATACACCATTCCTTTTACTAGCCCTCCACACCCTGTGAAAAAAATCCCAGACGTACCACCCACTCACAAGGAACAGGCAACCATATTGATTACAAGGTTGCTAGAAAAAAAGAGTCATCCAACCAGTCCCAGCAGATCAGAGAGGATCCGGAACTTACTCAAGGTTCTTTTTAGTTCTAAAGAAAACGGGACTGGAGACCAATTTTGGATCTCAGCAGATTGAACAAATGTTTCAGATGTTCACACTACAGTCGATACTTCCTTTTGTAAGGAAAGACTATTGGATGTGCTCAGTAGATCTCCAGGATGTGTACTACCATATAAAGATGGCCAGACCATCCAGGGATCATCTGCGCTTTTGGCTGGGAGTCAGTCACTTTCAGTTTCGAACTCTGCCCTTTGGTCTCACTATAGCCCCCAGAGTTTTCACCAAATGCATGGCAGTAGTCATGGCTCACCTGAGACTGTTAGGATTTCAGGTGTTTCCATATTTAGACAACTGACTCCTCACTGCCACCACCAAGCATCAACTCATACATGCAAGGGAGACAACCTAAGATCTTTGCAGTCGATTGGGGATTACTATAAACTGGTACACGCAAGGGAGACAACCTAAGATCTTTGCAGTCGATTGGGGATTACTATAAACTGGGACAAATCTGCTTTACAGCCATTAGTCTTTATAGGAGCAGATCTCGACACTGTTTCCATGACCATAAAACTTCCAATGGAAAGAGTGCTGAGCCTTTGACAACAAGTTCTGGATCTCATCCCCAGCAGAGTGCTCCAGTTTCAGTAGTGCTCAAATTACTAGGGACCATGGCGGCAGCCATCAATACCATTCTGTTAGGCCGAATGCACATGTGGATACTGTAGTGGCTGGATTTCACACAATGTCAGTGGTTTGGTACATAAACGGAGGAACCAGATCATACCCCTTATGTTGGGAGGCCTTGAGATAATGGCAATGGGCAATATCCACCCTGTGCTTTCTGATACCAACGCACATTCCGGGGATGTCCATTGAGATAGTGTACAAGCTGAGAAGAGCAATACTGTCTCCTCACGAGTGGTCCCTGAAAGAAGTAGCGGAAAGGATATTCCGCAGATGGGGCCAGCCTTGCTGCAATCTCTTTGCAACCCCAACCATCACCAAATGCAGCAACTACTTTGCCATGATCCCCAACTTGGGAGATGTCCCAAGGGATGCACTTGTACACAGTTGGCCCCCCGGACTTCTTTATGCTTTTCCCCCATTTCCTCTAATACCCAAATTCTTGCAGAAAGCCAGCACTCTGGGAAGGACCATTATTTTAATAGCCCCTTACTGGCCTTGTCAAGTTTGGTTCACCTTTCTGCAGCCTCATCTATTGGAACAACCATGGATTCTGGACCCAATTTCAGATCTTCTGATGCATTCATCAGGGGTTCTTCACCCTGCAATTCATACCCTAAAATTGACAGCTTGGCTGCTCCAGTTCCACAATTTATCACCTGCAGCACAGAACATCCTAACTTCCTCTCATAAATCTTCTACTAGGAAACTATACCTTAGTAAGTGGAAAAGACTTTCCATATGGCCGTCAAATTATAATGTTGATCCATGTATCACTTCGATTTCTTCCATCCTAAAATTTCTGACTAAACTGTTTCATGAAGGAGTGGCTCCAGCAACCCTCGAGTTCAATTGGCAGCAATCTCTAATTTTCATATTGGTGATCCACAGACTCCCATTGTGTCACATAGACTTTCTAAAGCATTTCTTAAGGGTACTATTCACTTGAGACCACCTATTAGAACCCTAGATGCTCCATGGAATCTCAATTTTGTGCTCTTACGGATCATGTTATTCCCCCCCCCCTTTGAACCTGCATCATCCTGTGATTTGAAATACCTATCATGAAAGACCATTTTCCTAGTAGCTATTACTTCCGCTCAAAGAATTTCGGAACTACATGCCTTGTGCATCAAAGCCCCATACTAGATTTTTCATAATCATAGCGTAACACTGAGAACAAATCCTTCATTCCTACCTAAGGTTTGTTCTGAAACAAATGTCGACCAGACTATAGAATTACCTGCGTTTTTTCCCAAATATACAAACAAAATGGAACACGTTGCACATACTCGACGTCCACAGGCAACTTTGATTCTATTTAGACAAGACTAAGGACTTCAGAAAGTCAGATCAACTTTTTGTGTCCTTTTCAGATTCAAAGAAAAGGGTACTCCAGTGGTAAAAAAACACTTTGTCAAAATGGTTGTCAGATAGTATTTCTTTCACATACAACTCTACGCAGATGGCATTAAATCATAAAGTCAAGGCTCACTCAACCAGGGAAATTTCCATTCTGGCACGGCTGCCTATAGATACCCTTTGTGCAGCAGCCACATGGTCCTCACCTCATACCTTTATCACTCATTACAAATTGGATAAGACCTCCAGGGATAGGATCTCCTTTGGTTCTATGGTCCTGAGGAATATATTTCCATGAGCCACCCAAGAAGATGGTGCTTGGGACACTGACCCATCAGTGAGAATGAAGGCAAGATAGAACAACTTCACATAAAGAAGTTATGTGCTTACCGTAACGTTCCATGTGAGTTGTTCATCTCGCCTTCATTCTTACGTCCCACCCACCAACCCCCTACCTTTAAAGTCTTGAGGGCAGGGAAGTTTAAACTAGTTTTAATGATACTTGACCTTATCTATGGTGTTCTTATTTCGATGCCTATATTCTTTAATTACCAGTGTGATTGGCTGAATGAGATCTGAGGGAAGCTCTGTTGCATCATGGGATAGGGAGTAGGCCACGAGCTGTTTGAAGACCTCGAGCTTTACCATCTGGCCGAGTCGGAGCTGAGGATTGCCTCCGAACCTATCAGTAAGAATGAAGATGAGATGAACAACTAGCATGGAATGTTATGGTAAGTACGTAACTTCTTTTTTTCCCACCTCAGGTCTGACCCTGTGGCTATATCCACATTTTTGCTAGCTGGTAGAAGAGTCACGTTTTTTTTTTTTCCAATCATCCACCTCTGGACAAAAAAGGAAAGGCATTGGATAGATTTGGTAAAAGAATATTTTCTTTTTCCATTTTGGATTATAGAATTCTTAACTATTTGAATTGTATGAGGAATTTTATTCTATTTAGTGTAGACAATTTCAGAGAATTATCTGCTACATTCCCTCCTTGAAGATAGGGCCCATCTGAATTCCATTGTTTCTAACATTTCTCAAGTATCAAAAATGCTTTAAAGAGTGTGTGTATGATTGTGCAGATATTATTCTCCTCTAAGGCAACTGCTTACTTCTACAGTATTAAGGAGGTTATGTAATCAGAAGTTTTCTGATGAGGAAAGTCTAAAATTCTAAATTCAGCTTTAGATGAGGAGGTTTTGCTTGGTCTATCTGCTCCTTGGGACCTCAGACAATTTGAGGAGAGTGGGAAATTAATGCAGGGATTTTTCAAATCACCTTTTGTACATCTTCCAAATCTTGTTTTCATTCTATTTATTTATTTGTATTTATTTAACATTTGTTTACAGGGAAAGTCTGACAGGGCTATTAGCCTATTTTCACCAGAGGCCCGGGGGGAAAAGCTCTACTTGTGGTTACATAATAAACAAGTCAATGCAAAACAAATCAATACAATGCAAAACAATAGTGTGTGTAATAGCAATGCAGTTGTATACAAGTAGTAATTAACAGTTTACATGAACTGAGATGAATATTTAGGGATGCCATGTAGTGTTCGGAGAATTATTAATACGTTTTGTCTTTTTAAGGTGAAAGTTGGGAATCAAATTAGATACAAAAAGACTGATTAAAGTATAAGGTTGAGAAGGGAGTAGAGAAGGCATAGGAGTGGTAGGAATAGAATAGAGAATCAAGGGATGAAACTGTTTAGTTAAAAAGCAGAACTGTCAAACCCTGCCTTCTCAAGCTAAACAGGGAGGCAATAAGTGATGGCAGGAGAGGCACAAGAAGAAACAAGTATCTTTTCCAAAAAAGGAACAGTCTAATACTTCAGAATGACTATGCCGGTATTGTTTCCCTTTCCCAACCCTCCTTCCGCTTTCTACGTAAATCCGTTATAGAAACTGGCTCTGCATTCCTGTTTGACAATAGGGTGTTTCAGACTCTTGGATATTAAAAGTAGTTCAGGAGGGATAAACTTGGCACTGGATACAAATACCTCTTTTTAGAGGAGTTCCTTCCCATCTTCCAGACCAAACATTTTTTTCTTCAGGTTCTTTAGCACTCATCTAGGAGTCATACAACTGGTCCCGTAAAATCAGAGCCAGTTAACTGAGGAATGCCGGGGAGCGCATACAGGGGGATATTTCCCTTGATCTTGCTTTTTGAGAAGATTTGAATAGACTTGCAAGAAAGTTTCAGAAAGAATATAACATTTTTACCCACTGTAAAAGAAAAAGGTTGCCTCAAATTGCAACAGACAAGTTGACTACTCGTGTATCAGTAATGTTCTATTTTTTTTTTTTTTTTTTAAGTCTTCAAATGTTACAGAAAGAACATACCATTTGCCAGTGCCATGATGCAGAGGGGTAAAATCCTGTCCACAGCCTAGGTAACTCAGTTTTGATTAGTGGCATGGGCATTTGAGCTGCTGGCAGGGAGAAAGGCTGTACCTATCCTGGAAGGGAGGAGGAGGAGGTGTGTATGCACTGGGCCCACTATGCAGTTCGATTTCCCTGGGAGAGGCCAGGGAAACAACCATGAAGTGTTTCCTGAGGGTGGGTGGGGTGGCATGCTGGCGTCCGCTTTTTGTGGAAATGAGCAGATCAATGTGGTTCATCCATTGCACTCCCTACTCCCAGGGTGTTACCAGGCCATGTGTGAGCTGGGGACAGAAGTTAGGAAAGCATTCCTGGCAGCAATATGATGTTGACCTGGGAATCCTTGGTTTCATCGCTAGCCCTAGCCCTAGTCAGAGTTAATCCAGGGTAGTCCAGGATGGGTTGGTAGAGCTGGCAATTGAGGAGAGACACTGGGTCCTTTACTGGTCAACTGTAGGCAACAAAAAGAGGTTTAAAGAAATGTATGTATAAAATGTTTTGACCCACTACAAAAGGGTGCCTCAAGTTACAATTACAGCAGATATGTTGAGTACTTATGTATCAGTAATGTTCTGTATTTTCTTGAGTTCATTATTCCAAGCCGCCTATGATGGTATATTCTTTTAGGCCGCTATCTGCTAACACAGGCAATTTTTATGAGACTTTAGTGTGGGTTATCATTTTCTATATTTGCTGGAAATTCTTTTGTTGTACTGACTCAAAATGTACATGCCAGATCAGTGAAATATGTGCTATAATAAACTGAGAAGTAGATGTGATGATTAGAGAGAGAGTTAGGGAAACATTTTTAGTCGCACAATTTATCATGGTAAGAAAGTGTACTTTTATATAGCTTGCATATTGTTAATGTGTATTGCTGTTTGTATTTGTGACGCTAGTTTACATACCACTACTACTAATGTATATTTAGTAAGATACTTGCTGATTTTACATTTCTTGAATTAGAGTGACTTCTCCATTTTGTTTTTATTTGGTATAATCTCTGCAGTTGTCTTCAAGTTATCATGTTCTGTATATATCTTTTTGTTATTCCTATTTGCATTTGACATATTTAATGTTTGTAGATCTGTTATATCGATGTATAGTTTTAGTGTTTTGTCTTTACAATTTGTGGCCATGACCATGATGGAAAAGGGTCACCATGACCAGCTTAGTTACCCAGTTAATAAACAAAAATAAATGTTTTTCTCAGCAGATTGTACTGCTACCTTTCTGCACATTTCTGATTTTGTTACTAATCAACACACAGTCTAGATTATCTAGCCTGGGATTCAGGAATCAGTTTGGCTTGCTAAAAACATGCTTGTAATGGGGTGTAGTAGGTGCACTTGGGTGCCTGTAGGGTTACCACCTGTGTCTCTTTAAACGGGATAGTCCCTGTTTAGGCAGCTGTATCCTGCAAAAAAAAAAAAAAAAAAAAAGTCAAATGTCATGTGATTTTATGACAAAAAAATGTTCCCACGTTTCCTTTTAGTAGTTGCATAAAACGATTATATTGCGTCTGAAATACCCAGTTGCTATTCAGGATGGAATAAATAACTCAAATTCTATAAAAATGAGATTTTATGTTATTCTGTCAAAAAAATGTGAAGTACAGTCTTTTGGGTGTTGTCTGTCCTACAGATCCTCACATTTCCAAAAACAATGTCCCACTTTGGTCATTTAAAAAGGTGACAACCACAGTTGCCTGGGAGAATTGTGGATGGTCTGCCTAGACACAGACACACACACACACACACACACACACACACACACACACACACACACACACACACACACACACACACATGCACAAAGGAGGTATACAGTTTTAATTTCAGTTGTCCTTCCCCATCCCTTGATAGTTTAAAATTACTTTTGGCTTCCCCTGCAGCCTTCTTATACTCAGCAGCAGCTTGTGCCAGCTATCCTTCTTGTCACTCTGGTGGTATGTGCCTTCACAGTCAGACAGTAATTTAATACTTAAATGTGCTGTCAGCCTCCCACTCCGTCATCCTAGTGGTGTTTTGAGCCATACCAGCCCTCCTCCTCAGAACGCATGTGGTCATATCATTGTATCTTGCTCCTTCAACTCCTCGGTAGTCCTGTATCAGTATTCTTACATCACCCCTCATGTTAAATTTTGTTGTCCCTTTCTTGTGATTGCTGTTAATAGTCAATATTGAGAAAGCCAGGCAGCAGATTGATTCACCTCCCTTCCTTGGATGGCAGCAGCTGACATCTTCTGCCACCCACCCTTCCTAACCCTGCAGCAGATGAAGTACCCCACATCCTGCTGTCCCACTCTGTCTTGATTTATGGACCTGTTCTTGTAGCCTGGTGGCCAGAAATCATTCTTCATATTACTAAGTAACCTATGTGTCAGAAAAGTCTGACTAACTGTTAACTAACAGTTTTACCACTATACCACAATTTTCATTTTTCTCAGTCTGTGGCATAATATAGCAATAACCAACGACATGGGCGGGGTATATTGAAGATTTACCCATGGTTGGTGTGATTAAACAAAGCCAACTGTGGGTAAATCTTCAATATATCAAACCATCGAGTTGGTTATTGCTATTACGCAGTGACATTATTTAAGAAAAAAATTACTTACTTTTCTTAAATATTGTCTTTGTATAATGGGCTGTGGTGTTTTTCCGTGTTGTTTCCTGACTGTGCCATTTGGTGATGTACTGTGCATGTGTATGGGACTTGTGTTCCCAGTCTTACGCAGTACATCACTGGTTAAGCAAGCAAGCAATGGAGAAAGGATGATCTGGGTTGCTATTCTTTTGAAAGAAAAAAAAGTGTAACCTCCTGACAGTTTAGAGGTATGAAGAGAGACAGGAAAGTCAGATATGTTTTAGTTTGTAGAACATACCTGATTTTTCCTGTATTTTCTGTGGTCTTGTACGTACGTCTCAATCTTTCATTTAAAAAAATCTGAATTTGTTTGCATTTTTTGAAGGAAAGAAAGTCTAAAACTGAAATGCCTGTCATTGCTTAATGAATTTGCTACTCCGTGGCTTGTTGGAATAAAGTTTTATGCAGAACGAAGTCACTAAATAATGAAACGCATTTCAGTTTGAGTTTCTTTCGTTCAGACTAATGCGTGCGTACCATATAATAATAGAAAAGAAAGTCTTGGCCGCTCAGTGATACTTTGGCAGATGGACTTTTATCATTGATATAATCTTGATTTATAATGGGCACGTTAGCTGGGCTTGACCAGTCAGTGTGCTCCTTTTGGAATGTTAATGTCCAGTCGTATAATAGTGGATATCCCACCTATACCATCCAGGCTATAGTGAGTAATTTAAGAATCACAGTTTGGCATAGAGTGCCCAGACTGTGCACTGCACCTGCCAGAAAGGGGCAAAAGTAATTTTTCATATTACTAAGCACCTTGTGATGGGGAAGTGACTGTTCTGTTTTCCCAGTCTACCACAAGTTACATTTTTCCCAATCCATGGCACAGCAGTGGGTATCCTTCCAATACCATCAGGACTGTAGTGAGTCACTTAAGGAGTCAGCATTTAGCATTGGGTGCCCTGGCTCTACCCTGCCAGCCTTCATTTAAGTTGTACTTGCCAGGACATTGCTCAGTACCCTCCTGCAGCCACTCATCACCCCCCCCCCCATTGGGGATGTCACTAGCACAGAGCTTTGTACAGCACTGAAGCACTTCAGGGATCCAGGTTCTGATCTTTCTTTTGGTGCTGTAAAACTGAATGGCCTTCGTATTCTCATTACAGATCTTCTGAAGGCAGACTTGACTCTTACTGCAACTGACTGGTTGAAAAAACTGCCTTACTGAGTAACAGTACAAAATGAAAATCTGTTCATAAGTATCATACTTAATGCCATTTAACAGGCAGTACCATAATGTTCTGTCCTTGCTCCTCATATGTACGCTCTGTTAGTGAATCACGTCATGTTTGTTTTTCATGTTTGTTGTATGCACAATAACTTTAAACAGCTGGTTATTTTAATTTGAAAAAACAGTGTTTGTAGTCTTTTTGCACACCTAGTCTTGGGTCTTAATCATAGGAAATACAAGGCAATTGAATTTTGCAACCATTTATATATTGCTTGCACCCCCCCAGACAGTTCCTCCTTTCTCAAGGATGAATTTATGAATACTGCTCCAACTGTCCAGATCTGTTAGAAGGATGATTGCTTAATTTGCAATGGGAATACATTCCAGGGGTTGAGAAGGCACTGCATAATGACTCTATCTTTCTATCTTGTTTAATTTATTTGCTGCTGAAGACTTAGGTCCCTTGCTGTGGTATTTGTGGGACTATTAGATTGGTGGAGATGTAAAAAATCCTGGATTACTGGGTCCCTTATGGGACAGCAGTCAAGACCTACATCTCCCATAATAATCATTTTGTAAGAGTGGACCTCCATATTATTTAAATACTTGCATCTCTCAAAAGTAGAATGCTCATTATCTGTGAGCATCAGTGACCAGTGCTATGAGGCTGGCCACAGAAAGACAAGCAGTCAGAACTTCCATTTTAGTCCAGGGATTAGGAGATTTTTTTTTGAATGCAGAGAATACTATATTCTGATCTGATGTTGTCAGTTTTCATTCTGTCCTCAGTTTATGGATTCAGGTCCAGTCCCTCAGATCAGACTCGGCCGTTGCAAGAGTTCGTGGCAACCAGACAACTCGCCAGCTACTCACTTACCCACAATGCATCAATCCCAAGTACCCCAGATCTTCCTTGCTGGTTCCAGTGAAAGATATGTTTTTTTCAGTGCTCTCAAGCGACTCTTCATAATGGAGATAAGTTAACTGTTAATTCTCTTTAAAAAAGTGTTTTTCTTCCCTTTTTGTCTAATTAGTGTTTTGTAGTACCCTTTTTGTCTAATTAGTGTTTTGTAGTACCCTTTTTGTCTAAAACCTCTTTCACTAGTATACTTCTTTTGTGCTGTTGTTAGTACTCTTCCCTGTCTTACACATTTCAGTGTATTTTCCTCTGTGAATACCATCATTGGTAGTGTTTTCCTTTCCTCTTGCATACTAAAAAAAATTTCTTATAGCTTTATACATTTCTAAATATTTTTACCTTTCGCATTGTCAGTATGGCAGAGAAACTAGCTGGTTTCAAGAAGTATACTAATCGTGGTCATAAAATGCCACTTTCAGAAAACACATTCCTTATGTGTTTACTTTTTGGGACCTCATCACCTCCAGGAGGACTGCTCCATTTGCCACTCTTTCAACCCTAGAGCTTTTGTGAAGCATAAAAATAAATTAATTCTTAAAAGGTTGCTTCCATCTTTTTCTGAGGCCTTATCTGGAGCTTTCCCTGAGAAAACTAAACATACCATTTCCCCCAGTACTTCCACAGCTTCTACAAAATTGTCTGTGAAGTCTAAGAAAAGACTTCTTTTGGAGCCAACTGACTCTTCAGATCCTAAAAAAGAAATTGACAAAGTTGCAAGATCCAACTTCACACTCTGATCCAACAAGCGCTACCGGATCCGACTTCACAATCAGATCAGAAGCTTAAAAGATCTAGGTATATATCGGATCAGACTTCAGATCTGACACCAAAAGCATTGGATCTCACAGCTCATTCCGTGCCCCTTCCACGGACCACATACTCCCACTTAGTGGATCCTGTTCTGTCTAGAGTTCATGCTCCATTTTTGGAGAGACCCATGTCTCCTTCCCTCATGTCCACTCGCTGTTCCAGGAGCCTTACGGAAGAAGATGTGAAGAAGCTAGTGAGAGGGATTCTCTCAGTGCAGAGCATGCCAGGTGTTCTGTCGGCTCCTATCCTTTTGGGTCAGGAGATCCGACCTTCCAGCACTACCCCTCTGCCAGTTCCTCCTGTGACTCCGTTCCTGGTCTTGGAGATACTAGATCTGAGTTGTCTGGGTCCATCTGCATTGGATCTGAGGGTATCCTTCTCCATGGATCCAAAGCTTTTTCTGAGCTCTTCTGTAACATCAGAAAATGAGAGCTGTCGGAGCTGCAGCTGCCCTGTTGGGTCTGGGGTGTCACAGTCAACTCTGAAGTTTTTGGAGCTGTCTATGGACTTGCCACCTCTTTGCTTAGAGTCACATCTACCCCAGACAGAAACCCCAGACTTCCAGCAGGGCCATTCCAACTCTTCTGAAACCTCCCAAGAGCACCCCACTGAGGAGGTCCCTAAGAAGAGAACATGCAAGAGGAAGCACTTAGACTGTCCTGAGAAGTTAGTTACTGAAGACACAGACTTTGATGAAGGTGAAGGGTCCCCACAGTCACCTTCTGAAGCTGTCCAGTTTGGAGACGTTCTTGAAATCCTGAAACAGAGATGTGGCTGGAAGTCCAGCAACCGAGTGAGTTCCTGCAGGCATTCGGTACTGGCCCGTCTACCTCTTGGGTGACTCTACCCAGTGATGACTTCATAGGATTGATCTCACTGTGGGTATGGAATGCCCCAAACACCATTGAACTATTCCCCTGGAGACCAGACAAAATTTTAACAGCACCAAAACAGACAGTTTTGGACAAAAGAAGTGCCTGTTGATGCCATGGTCATGGCAGTGGCCACAAAAAAGGAACTACCCGAAGAGAGTTCCACTGTCCATCCTCCAAACAAGAAGTCTCCGCTGATGGACAAATTTTTGGAAGTACAGTGGATATAAAAATGCCAGGTTTTTGTAATATAAAAAAAGAGACTACAATAAATTATTTCACAACTTATCTCACCAAATCACTCCTGCCAAGAAATAACTCCTCTTTATCTCCTCAGCCAACAACACAGCAGGCAAAGCTCTATTTTCAGACAGTATAGCTAAAAGTTGGAATAACCCCCCCCCCGTGCCTTCTGCATCAAATACCTTACAATTCAAAAACTCCCTTAAGACTCGTCTTATAAGCTCATGGCTGTGTCCATGTGTTACATAATCCTAAAACATGCTGCCTCCATCCTTTTCCTTATCTCCTACTTCAGACCCTCAGTAAGCATGGTATTGATAAATGGTATCCCTTGACATACATTTTTTTGTTGTGATTTCTGTCCTTATCTTCACAGCCAACAAAATGTATATATGTAATTATTGCTGATGCAAATTTTTTACTGTTTTTTTTTTCTGTTTCTGCAAATGCTGCTATGATAACACTGTTTTTTTTTCATATTCTGTATAATATCATTATTATTGTGTTAATTAAGTGGAGCTTTTCTCCCCGAGCCTCCGCTGTAAATGGACCTTGTCCAGTCGGACCATCCAAGTTAACAAATGTAAAATAAATAAATAAATAAATAAAAACGAATGTGACCTGTAACCTGTACAATTCAATTAAAAAACAAATCTGCTAGGGGAAAAAAATATAAAAAATAAAAACGTATGATAAGCTGGTTGCATAAGTGTGCACACCATTAAACTAACACTTTGTTGAAGCACCTTTTGATTTAATTAGAACTTTCACTCTCTCATGTTCCACTCAATCAGAGGGAATAAGCAGCATTTCAAATAGAAAAGCTTCTAGAGAGAGTCATCCAGCATGTCCCACCATGTCCGACCAGACCAGATAGAATCTTGAACTTACTCAGTATTCTTTTTAGTGCCAAAGAAAACAGGGGACAGAACACCAATCTTGGATCTCTGCAACGTGAAAAAATCAGTTTGACACACCAAGTTTTGGATGGTCACGGTTCAGTCCATTCTCCCATTGCTGGGCAAGGATGACTGGATGTGATCAATAGACCTTCAGGACATGTACTAGCACATAGAATTGAACAGACAATCCAGAAAGTATTTATGCTTCCGTTCTGCTCCTTGGCCTCACCACAGCCCCCAAGGTATTCACCAAGTGTATGGCAGTAGTGGCAGCTCACTTGAAACTGCAAGGATTCCGGGTGTTTCCATATCTAGACTGGCTCATTACCACCCCTGCCTGGCATTAAGTAATAGAGGCAGGAAATCAGGATCTTCAGACAAGCTCTTATCTGGGGATAACCATAAACTCGAAAAATCTCACTTGGAACGCACTCAGAAGTTGGATTTTTATAGGAGCATTGCTCAACAGTCAATGGCAGCTTCAGTGTCTCCTCTAAGAGTTCACACCTTAAGATCACAGTTCAGAAAAATAATCTGAGTACCAAAGTTTCTGCCTGCTTGGTTCTTCAAGCCCTAGGGTCAAAGGCAGTGGCAATAAGTCAAGTACCTTTAGCAAGGTTTTACATGAGAATTCCACAACGGATGTGAGCCACACAGTGGTAAGTACTTTACCAACCTATGTCAACCCCGATACTTATTACGCAGATTTGCAAGAGAGAAGTCAGGTGGTGAATTTAATCGGAACAGGTCCTACAAGGCCATCCATTCATTCCCCCACAGCCAAGGCCATAGTGACCATGGATGCTTCCCAGTTTGGGGGGGGGGGCATTACCTGAGGAAGATGTTCTAAGGTACTTGGTTCGCCGAGGAGGCCAATTTGCATATCAGTGTTTTAGAGATGAGAGTGGTGCTTGAGTGTTGCAAGCCTTTCAAGGAGCTCTCCCCTTGGGGGTGATTGCAATTCAGATTGGCAATATGTCAGTAGTTTGGTAAATCAACAAACAGGGAGAAACCAGATCTTACCCCTTGTGTCAAGATGCACTCAGAGTGTGGCAATGTGTGATCTCTTTCAACCACTTTCTCATAGCAACACACATTCCAGGGAAGTCAAATGTGATAGCAGACAAGCTGAGCAGGTACATTCTTCTACCTTATGAATAGTCTCTCAACCGTTATGTGGCAGGTATGATTTTACGTTAGTGGAGCCAGCCTTGCTGCAATCTTTTTGCTTCTCCCCTGAGCAACAAATGCAGCAGCTACTTTGCCCTGATCTCCCTACAGGGGGAGTCACTGGGGGTTGCTCTATTTCACGATTGGCCCACCAGCCTTCTTTATGCCTGCCCACCAGTCCTACTAATATCCAAGTTTCTACAGAAAGCTGCCACGTTGAAGAGAAGAGTTATCCTAATTGCACCTTTCTGGCCTCGACAGATTTGGTTCCCCTTCCTTTGGCCTCACTTACTCCAACCATAGATTCTAGGTCCGACTCCAGACCTCCTGTCTCACCAGATAGGTACGATTCAGACAAACTGAATCTCAGGCTGACTGCCTGGCTTCTCCAATTCCATCAGTAGCCAGTAAACCTATGCTCTCTTCTCCAGTCTGTCAGATACTTTTATCTTCCCATAAATCATCAACATGTAAACTCTACACCAGTAAATGGAGATGATTTGTTACTGGGCCCACGTGAATAGCACTGAACCATTTTTAGCCGTTGCATAGTATTCTTGAATTCTTAGCCATACTTTTTAAAGATGGAGCAAACTCCTCCATAGAGAAGGTCCAGCTAGCAGTGATCTCAAATTTTCACAAAGGATTTGAAGGTGTTTCTGTCCTGTAATAGACTATGTAAAACCTTTTTGCGAGGTACTCTTCTTCTAAGACCTCCTTTTAGAGACCCTGTTCCCCCATGGGATCTTAATCTGGTCTTGCAAAAATGTACTCAGCCTCCCTTTGAACCAGCAGCTAAATATGAACTAAAGTATATTTCTTGGAAAATAGTTTTTCAAGTACACATCACGTCTGCTAGAAAATGTCCGAGATTCAGGCCTTGTCTTCTAAACCACCTTATTTGATATTTCACAAATAGAGTCACCTTAAGAAATGACACTTCCTGTCTTCCTAAAGTGGTTTCACAGTCTAATATTAATCAGTCCATGAATTTGCCGGTATTTTTCCCCAGATCTTCTAACAAAGGTGAATACACATTTCATTTATTGGATGTCCACAGGCAATTATGTTTCTACCTGCACAGAACACAAAGTATCAGGTAAAGTGATGTGTTATTTGTCTCCTTTTCTGACATAAAACTAGGAAAACCTGTTTCCAAAATTATTCTAGTCACATGGCTTACGGATTATATTTCTTACATATACAACAAATTGGGCATTACTTTATCAAAACCATTACAAGCTCGTTCCACTAGAGCCGTGGCCATGTCATCAGTCTTCCAATCTAGAGCTTTCATGGACAACATTTGTGCAGCAGCTGCTTGAGCTACTCCTCACACATTTGTTACTCATTACAAATTGGATACAATCTCCAGGGGTAGAGCATCATTTGGTTCAGTGGTGCTCAGTAATATCCTTCCTTGAGTCCAGCTGGGGATGTAGGTAGCTAGGGACTTTTTCCTATAAGTTGTGAACAGAATGAAAACTGACAACATCAGATAAAGAAGTTATGTACTCACCTTAGCGTTCCATCTGTGTTGTCCATTTTCATTCTCTCTCAACTTTCTTGCTACCAACCACCTGCCCTGTAGTCTTCAGGAAGAACGAGTGTTTTTCTGATCATGCCACTTCCTTGGAACATGGCTCCAGATACAGTCTCCTCTATCTGCATTTCAGTGCTTCTTTCTGCTGATATTAGCAAACAAGATCTGAGGTACGTGGGGTTGGTGTATTGTGGGTAAGGGAGTAGCTCAAGAGTTTTCTGGTTGCCATGAGTTTTTGTAACAGCTGAGTCGGATCTTAGAGACTGGATCCAAACCCATAAGGTGAGGAAGAATGAAAATGGACAACACAAATGGAACGTTACGGAGAGTACATAACTTCTTTTTAAATATGATAGATATTGGAATTTTACTGCACAGGAAAAAACCTACTGGTGCTAAGTAACTGTTGAATATACACTTTACAGAATAACTGGTAAGGGGAAATTCAGGCAACTGCAAACTAATATTTCTAAAGGGGAGTGCATGTAGGCTATTAGATGCCAGTATATGGACCAGTTGTGCACAATGCAGCTCGTTGCACAGCTGCATGCAGCTGTCAGAACTAGAGATATTGCTATTAACAGTAATCGGTAATTATTTTGGGGTTGTTAGGTGATGCAGGGAAAAATGTGTCACAAGATGTCTGCCTCTATACATTTCACTGTTAAATGCTGAAGTACAGTGAGCACTGCAGCTTAAATGTAAACAATTTACAACAACTCATTGAAGCTGAAAAGGATCCATTGGGTTCAGTGCCCTACCCCAGTAAATTCAAACAAAATGAACTGCAATCAGTTCATTTTGTTTGTTGACAGATTGGATTACATATATTTGGACACTGTAAAACTATAGCAGTCAGAAATGCACATTACGTAGTAGCACCATTCGTACTAAATTGCACTAAATGGGAATTAATGCCTATTCATTTCTTAAAACGTAGTTTCTTATTTTGGGAATGCATTCAACCTCAATTGCAGAAATCCTGAATAAAAAAACAACTCAAAATATGATCCCAAAATGTAATTTTCTCTGAAGTTCAAGTTGGAATGAATCGTATAGTTGCAGTTTCTGGAAAGCAGGACTATATTTATTTATTTGGGGGATTGATAGGACCGTCTGCACAGTCTGAATGGTTTACTGTGTTGTTTGTCAGCCTAAGTATAACTACTATTGATATCCTATTAATGTTATTAGATAATGCACATTGTATTTCACTACATTCTTTATGTAGGTGCCTGTGTAATAGCCTAAGTGAAACTCCAGAATGTGTTAGCAAGTAAATGCATCTTGCTGCCTCCCTAGTCTGCCTGACCTGTTGGAGTCTTCAGTCATAAACTTGCCTGAATTTTACATGCTGACTTTGACTTGAGCTTTATATCTGTTGCTTGCGGCCTTTTATTATGTTTTTTTACTTTATCACTGTTAGTGAAAGGCTGCTGCATGCATCCACAGCAGTCACTGTGAGCAATTATTTTTTCTGCGTCATTTCTCGTCTCCATGTTCATGCTGTGCCCTTTTGTGCGATTCTTTTCCTGTCTGGAATTTGATTTCTGTAAGATATTTGAATGCTAATATACTGTCTTCCCCTTTCTCACCTTTTCATGGCTTCTGGTGCAAACTGCATTAACACATTGTTCTTGATCTGTATAGTGCCTGCTGCTTCCTTCACTTGTAGACATGGAGCTTTTCTGGCAACATACAGTGTTTAAGCAAAGAGTTCTCATCTATTGCCTCTACCCAGAGACTGTTACTTGACTGTCTTGTGGTGATGTCTCCCTATGCATCAGAACCCCCCATCCCAAGCATTTCCTACTGCTACTTTCTATCAGATTTCCTCATTTAGATCTCCACAGGTAAATTCTGAAAAGATGTCTGCAGCAACATTGTTGAATGCACTGCAGCGGTTTCCCTCACATTGTAGACTTTGCAGGATTTTTCCCCTTAGTTGCAATACCTTGGTCGAGTGGTGTTTGAAAGACATGCGTAGAATGGGCGTGCCTTCGTTGAAGGTTGGGCATCGAGCTGGCACCTCGGCACCCATAAAAAATCTACTGCCAATCATTAGCGGACCGGAGTTCCGCTGTGGCGACCCCTAATCGGGAAAAGCCGAAAGAAGAACAACTTGCAATACCTTGCATCAAGTGTAAGCTGTTGTGCTTTGGACTTTTTCTGCCGCAGACCCAAGTCTTGTTTTTTCCATCCTGTATACCCACCCCACCATGCTTATCCACTTGGCTGTAGTTATTTGTGTTAGTAGAGATGCCTGCTGATGTTCATGTTTAGATCACTGTTGAAGTAGTGATGACAAATGGAATGTGTCCTGCCATATATGCTGTGTGCCAGGCCAGAATGCCAAAGCTTAGGCACTCCTTGCTCAAGTGCGGTCATCCAACCTTAGACCTAAGCTCTAGGGCAATGTGCTGGTACATAATGAATGTATGTCTGTCAAAATGCTCAGAACTTTCTTGCTGCCATTCTGGGAAGTGAGACATTTGTAGCTTGGCTTGTCAGACATTCAGAAAGGTCTGGATGTTCATCATTCCCATTGCCTCAGTGGCATTTTGGGATATTTGCCGAGGTAACCCAATACTGGCCAGCTTTCTAAAGCTCAGACTCCCTTCCTATTCTCTTCTTGTCACAGCTGATTGAGCTGAGTATGTCCTGAAAGAAAAGCTTTCAGCTGTTGCAGGAAATGAGTACTCGGTCTGTTTCTGCCATCCAAAGAAGAAGGTCCTTTGACTCTTTACAGAATCCATTGTTAATTTTTCTGGTTTATTGCTCAGACAAGCACCATTTGGGGATCTCTTCTTATTTTATTGCTAGATTTATTGTTCTGTTTCCATTTTTGCGTGTAGTTCTGTCAACGTTCACAGTAATTCGTATGGAAATTTGTAGCAGTGTTTGGCTTCTGTCTTTGACTAGTGCTTGTTTTCCCACTTTTTCTGAAGATTCCTTCAGTATTTCGCTCAGAAGTACCAGTGTGAATGTGTGCTGTTAGGCACGAAGATCTGTCTCTTGCAGTCAGAACTGTGAATTAATCACACTTGTCTTTACTGTTACTCTGCTTTATGACAAGAAAATATTGCAAAACTTGTAGTTTTTCAGCATTTATACATTATCTACTGTAAATATATATATATATATATATATATATATATATATATATATATATATATATATATATATATATATATATAAAACTGTACTCTCCCTTGACTTGATGGATCCAAAGTCTGGTACCCCCACATCAACTCTGGTCGTATCTCAAAAAAAAAAAAAAAAAAAAAAAATTAATAATAAATAAAAATAAAATAAAAACATAGCTCTGCCTATGGTTGGTGATTCTGTGTGGGCCTCTCTCTGCCAGCAGACCAGTTATCCTAATCTCTCTCTAATGTAGCTTTGTCGGTCACTATGGAATGGAGGTAAGACACATCCTCTAGTGCTGTTCCAGAACCTGACGCATGTATGGGAGAACCAAACCCTTTAGATGTAGGAGTAGTCTAGAGTAAGAAACTTCTTTACAGACATAATACTCTGTCCCCAGATATTTTATCTAGTTCATAGGTTTATAGGAGATTACTAGGCTAATGGCTCAAGAGCCCTTACAAGCCTAGCCATTTTTTTACCCAGATTTTACCTAATTTTCTATCCATAGAGGAAAGATAAGGGTCAGTAAGTGGGGTTTTGATAATTTTTACAGACTGCCTCTGTCCATAAGGGACATGGATAGGAGTGGATTTGTGATTTCCAATCCAGTGGTCCAGATTGCACTTGAAGATGGTCAGAAAAAGACTCCGGTTTATGTGAATAGAAAGCCTATTCCATAGGAGGGACAATCTCTGGGATACATCTCTCAAGCATGATTTATTCATGTCAGAGATCAGGTTTAGATCTTTGGAGTGGGGTAACACTTGTGCAGTTAGTTTTACGAATATACATTTGCATCACGGCTTGGTCAGAGACTGTCGTGTAGGTTAAGCACAGAATACCACTCAGTAATTGGTAGAAAACTGAATAGAGTGATAGGGCTTTTAATTGGTCCACATATGACATGTTGGTTATACCCTGTATTTGTTTGGTGAGAAGCCTCTGAGGATTCACCAACTGTTGCAGGTGCCTGTTGAGGTACATGCCAAAGGCTGCATTGTACTCTGTTATTGGTCTGAGGAGCACCAAGTGCAGAGGTACTATGACATCCTTAGATCTGGATGCCATGCCCTTACTTATGATTTGAGCAGCATAGAATGATTTCCTCACCACTGTGGACACATGGAGGTCAAAGCTCAGATTACTATCCGAGTACCCAGATCTCTCAGTCATCACTGAGGCTGCTCTTAGAGGGGTACCATCAATGTTGTAATTTACAGGGGTATTCGATTTCCCAAAGGTTATTTCACACGTTTTCTTATTTAGTTTGAGGCCATGGCTCTTAACACCAGTCATTAGTCTATATCAGACCTTTCTGTATGATATCATCATTATTTGGGGAGTCGGTGATTGCCCGCAACTTGCATTCATCAGCAAACTTGGTCAGCCAAAGGCCATCTACATTTGCCTTGACATTTGAGAAATATATCCCAAACATGAGGACCCAGCACTGAGCCCTGTGGTATTCCACTGGTGACTGACCTCTTGCTGGGTGTGGATTCTCCCACTCTAATGACATGCGTCTTATCTGTGAGTCATTTGAATATCCATCTGGTGTTGTAAAGCATCACAAGAAAAAGAAACAGAAGCTTCATCATACATCTGGTAATTAAATTATAGCTGTTTATAAAGCGGATGTGTTTCTCTTGGCTGACCGTTCTGCATACAGCTAATTCTGGTGGTTGTGATCACATACAAGGCTCTAGTGCTAGTTTGGCTTAAGACCTCTCTGTTATTTCAGAGAATGAATAAAGGAGGAATCTGATCAAGACGCTGGTGGTTTCCTAGTTGACACATAGTCCAGTCAATCTGATTCTTCAGAAGGTGAACCTGAACTTGAGTCCAAACAAGTGTTCACTTTTCCTCAGATGATTGCTAGATTTAGTGATGTTTTTGCTTGGCTATAATTTGGAATTACTCAAGAGTTAGGCAGGACATGTGAACCTAGAGGACAAGATGCCCAATTATGTGGCTATCACCCTTCTCTTACTGGCTCTGGAAGAGGTTTATAAAGGTGCCTGCAGGACACCAATATCTATTTCAGCAGTTCTTAAAAAGGATCAGAGAAAATATAGGGTCTTCTCACATATGACAGGTGTCTCTTCTCATTTCACTGCTGACCCAACTGTGGTCTCCAGAGCTGCCTGCTCAAAAAATTCCTTATCTTCATTTAATCTAATGCCCCATGATGCACAGAAAATGGTTAGATAGAATGTTAAATTATCAAGGCTATTTGTGGAAATTTAGTTTACAATGTGTATACAGTTTGGATGATTTTGCTGCATCTTTCCCTGCAGAGCAAAAGTCTTGTTTGTTTGTGTCTTTCGGCTTTTCCCAATTAGGGGTCGCCACAGAGGAACTCCGGTCCGCTAATGATTGGTAGTTGATTTTTACATGCCGAGTTACCAGCCCTGACGTACAACCTTCAACGAAGGTACGCCCATTCACGCATGTCTCCACGCAGATGACGCTCTAGCTGAGAATCGAACCGGACAGAGTCTTACTGTGAGGTGTATGAATGAAATTGTTTCTAATTTGACTCAGCTTTAGAAACATGCTTTGAGAGGTGTGCTTGAATGTGCAAATACAATCTTAAAAAAATATGCTGCTTCTGTTGTATTAAGGTGGCATGCTTGGTTATGTAATCAGAACTCCTCTGATGAGTTAACAGCTGAATTCTGAATGTAATTTTAAGTTTTGAATTTGGGCCCACTGTTGCACAAAATTTCAAACAGTGTGATAACAGAGACAGATTGATGCATGGGTTATTTAGGATGTTTCGCATACCCAAGTTCTCCCCAAACTTAGCATCTTCCTTCAAGGGGGAGAATAAACAAAAATCCCAGCCAAACAAAAGTCAGGGATCCAAAAGAAGATGGCAAGAGGGTAATTTTTCAGAACTAAACAAGAGGTGTTCTTTTCTGAAAAAAAAAGATCAACCTATTGAAAAGAAATGACTATGTTGAGTCACAGAGCACCCCTACACTACCCTCACTTCTCCTCATCCTTCTTCTCACGGGCTCTCTATCCCAACAAATAGTTCTGAGAATAATTTAGAGAAGATGAATTTTGTAGTAGACAGAAAATACTCCCTCTTTCGGGGGAAATTCCAGCACACCCACCAGACCAGACCAGATAGAGCTGTTTCATCCAGTGCTCCAAAACTTCATAGAAGCAGGGGTCATAGAACACAGTGCCTGCTATACACAGATGTAAAGGATTTTACTCCAGAATCTTTCTGGTACCACAAAAGGGAGAACTCTTGGAGAGCTCTCCTAGATTTGTCCTTCCTAAACATCTTTGTAAAAGTCTGAAATTCAAAATGTTCATCTTATACTCTGTCATAGCATTGCTTCCAGACCGCTGTATCATGGTGACTGTAGAGCTTGGTGATGCTTATCATATTTCTGTTGCTCTAATTTTCAGGAAAGTTTTGAGATTTGTTGTGTCTGGCTTACATTATCAGATGTTGTTGTCTATCTCGCCTTTGTTTCTTGCTTGTTGGGATCGGAGCTGACCCTTGGCTCTGACTCGGCCATCTTCTATAGCTCGAGAGCTGTTTACTGGCTCGAGGCTACCCATATATCCCATGATGCCTAGTGCTAGCTACCCAGATTTCGTTTGCTGCTTCAGCTGCGAGGTTCGTTCTTACTGGTTCAGGCTCTTGTAAGATAGTTTAATACTTTTTCTAGCGATTTAGGGGTTATTTTTTGACAGTTTAGTCTTTCGACATTATTGTTAATTAGCTTGTTGTAGTTTTAATGTTGTTCTATTTTTCCCTTAGAACTCATTTAAGTTAGAGAGTTCTTCCCCCCCCCCTTCCCCTTTCCTATCTCTACTTATTGTAGCATTTTATATTTAGTTTTAGTCTTCTCTTTTACTTCATAGGTAGCCGTTTAAGTTAGAGGCTTCCTATTAAAAAAAAAAAAAAAAAACTTCTTGACTGTAGTTATTGTTTGTATTTTTTTGTTGTTGGGCCTTTGGCCAAAGACTTTCTGTGTAGGACTAGATATGTCCAAAGAATCCAAAGTGTCTGGATTCAAGAAGTGTGACTCATGCTGTCAGAAAATGTCTCTGACAGATGGGCACACTTCTTGCGTCTATTGCTTAGGCGCAGTGCACCTGCAGGACTCTTGTTCTGTATGCCACACATTCAGCCCAAGGGTTCTGCAGGAGCGCAAAAATAAGCTGATATTAAGGGGTCTCCTTAAGCCCCAGGATTCACCGGCCAAGGCTCAGCTGGTGAAATCTCCTAAACTGACCAAATCATCGACTCCCAGCTTGGAGCCGTCATTGGCCCAAACATTACTGACTACCTCGGTTCCGGCTGGAACCGAGGAGGCTGCTTCCCAGTCGGTTCCACCAGCATTTTCGGAGCCGTCTCAGACCCACAAGAGACCGAGGTCCCCGTCTCTAGAGTTGATACATTCGGCCCCTCAGTCTCCCCTGTTGCAGAGTGACCGCAGTCACAGATCCTCCCACTCCTCTCGGCCCTCTAGACTCTCAGACCTCGACGTGGAGAGAGTGGTCAGTAGGTTGTTGAAGTCGCAGGCATTGGCCAAAATGTTATCCAGCCCTCCTCAACAGGTGTCTGCTCTGCCCACTTCCATCTATGTTGCTGGTCTGAATCCTCTGAGTTGGTTGGGGTTCGAATCGTGGATCCGTCGGCACCGATAACTATTTCACCTTCTGTTCCATCGGCTCCGATCCCTTCGATGGTGCCTTCTGTCGAGGGATCTGGGCACTGAGACTCCTTCGTCTGCTCTGAGGGGGCGAGTGGCATCGGACCCTTGTCCGACCCCGTTCTCCCTCTTGGAGCTTTGGCGCAGGTGAGCTCGGCTCCTACATCGGCCTCCGAGCCGTCCCCCTCAGTGCGGAGAAGGATCCCGGTTTCCTCTGAGCCGGAGCTTTCTTTGCGTCATGGCAGGGATGCCTTCGATGTCATGAGGAGTGTAATGGCCCCTGAGTCAGCACCACGTTCGACCCCACTGACTCTGTCCCCTGTAGTGCCTGCGTCAACCACTGTCCCTCCTCCAGACCACAAGCGTGGGGAACCGATGCTCCAGAGCACCCCATTGTGTGTTTCCTCTTCTTCCAAGGTCTCCCCTGATCATTCAGAGGAGGCTCCTCAGAAGAGGAAGTGCAAGAGGAAGCACATTGACTCCCCTGAGTCTGTCAGTTCGGACATGGATTTGGATGAATCGGAAGGGTCCCCAAGATCCCCTTCTGAAGATGTTTCCTTTTCGGACATCCTGGAAATGCTTAGGCAGAGGGTAACTGGACTGCCCTAGCCCCTACTGAGGATGAATCCGTATTCCTGGATGTGCTTGGTTCCCACACTTCCACCTCCTGGGTGTCTCCGCCCTTCGATCCACTAATGTCTGTCATGGCTCAAAGGGCTTGGTCAGCCTCGGATACAGTGGAACCAACCCCGAGGAGGCCCGGAAAGTTTATCACTGCACCCCCTGACAAACAGTTCCTTACCAAGAGTGTTCCCATGGATGCCATGGTAGTAGCAGCGGCCACTAAAAAGGAATTAGCAGAAACTTCTTCCTCTGTCCATCCTCCTAACAAGGAGTCTAGGACTATGGACAGATATGGGAAGTGAATGTTTGCTTCAGCGACCTTTTCCATGAGGTCACTGAATTACTTATGCCATTTTACCAGGCTTCAGAGGGATCTCCTAAAAGAGCTTGGAGATACCCTCCAGGATCCATCAGCTGAAGGGGTTCAAGCTAAAGTAGCTTCTCAGCTGGTGTCCCTTAATTCAGTGGTTAACTCCTCCATGAGGCTCATTTCCTATGCAGCCGATGGTGCGAGAAGAGCTGCAGGCACAGGCGTGGCCCTTAGGAGACACGCATGGATGCGGCTGTGTAATTTTGCGGAGCCCTTTAGAGCATCATTCACCAACACCCCCTTTGATGGTTAATTTCTCTTTGGACCACAGGTGAAGGACACTCTCACTAGGTGTGAACAGGAAGGCAAGACTCTCTCTGCCGTGGGAGTCCGTTTTTCCACTCTTTCCAGACCATATCCCAAAGGTCAGAAGAGTGGAAAAATGTGGTTTCGGAAATCCCAGGGAGCCTCGCCTGATACACGTAGTGACTTTTCCTCCAGGGGCAGAGGAGGAAATAACAACAGACACCGCCCTCGAGGCAGAGGGGGTCCGCAGAACCAGTGCAGCAGAGAATCTTTCTCTGACAAGCCCTTCGGGCATCTCTGAAGGGTTGCCCGACTGCCCACCTCTGGAGGCAGTCGGGGGAAGACTTTCACTGTACCCAAAAGCCTGGCAAGACATTACGTGAGACAAATGGGTGCACTCAATCATATCCGGAGGCTATGTAATTCCCTTCTTCCACTCTCCCCTATCGTCAAGCAAATTCCCCCCCCCCAAGATGTTCCACCCAGTCTGAGGGCCCAAGCAGTCATAGAAATTTCAAGACTGCTAGAAAAAAGAGTCATCCAGGAAGTCCCGGCAGACCAACTCGGATCCGGAACTTACTCAAGGTTCTTTTTGGTACCAAGAGAGACAGGGGACTGGAGACCAGTTTTGGATCTCAGCAGACTAAACAAGTCTGTTCAAAGAACAAGGTTTTGGATGGTTACGCTTCAGTCCATTCTACCCTTTTTGGGTCAGGACAATTGGATGTGCTCAATAGATCTCCGGGATGCGTACTATCACATCAAGATGGACAGGCGCTCCAGGAGATTCCTTCGCTTCCGACTGGGAGCCAGTCATTATTAGTTCAGAGCTCTTCCCTTTGGTCTCACCACAGCCCCCAGGGTGTTCACCAAATGTATGGCAGTGGTCACGGCTCACCTGAGACGTCAAGGATTCCAGATGTTTCCTGATCTAGACGACTGGCTCCTTACTGCTACTACCAGGTATCAACTTCTTCAAGCCAGGGACTATACAATCGCAATCTGTGCCCAGTTAGGCATTACCATAAATTTCGAAAAATCTGCCTTGTTGCCCTATCAATCTATTACCTATATAGGAGCAGATCTAGATACAAAAAGTATGTCTGCAAGACTACCGCTGGACAGGGTGGCCACGATTCGGCAGCAAGTTCATATCCTCATGCAATGCAAAAAGGTACAAGTCCAGTTGGTCCTTCAAACTCTGGGTTCTATGGCGGCGGCAATTCTTCTGATACCTGTAGCCCGCTTTCACATGAGAATCCTTCAGTGGCTTCTCTTCACACAGTGGTCCTTTCAACAACTCCCCATGTCTCACATGATCATGATTACAGAAACTTGCAAAAGACACCTTTCCTGGTGGATGGTCTCCCCGCTAGTGTCTCAGGGCAGACCATTCATCCAACCCCCTCTGGTTGCCACAGTGACCACGGATGCCTCACTGATGGGGTGGGGGGAGCATTATCAGGGCAGGACAGTTCAAGGCATATAGCAACCTCACGAGTACCTTCTAGACATAAATGTCTTGGAGATGAGAGCCATGCTACTAGCGTTGCAAGCACTTCAGGACTCCCTCCCTCCTGGGACCATTGCAATTCAGACGGACAACATGTCAGTAGTGTGGTACATCAACAGGCAGGGCGGAACCAGGTCCTACCCCCTAAGTCGAGAAGCACTCAGACTCTGGCAGTGGGCGATTTCCTCCCAATGATTTCTGATTGCAACGCACATCCCTGGGAAGTCCAACGTCATAGCAGACAGGCTCAGCAGAGCTATTCTCATGCCTCACGAGTGGTCTCTGAATCAGGTAGTTGCGGATCTCATCTTCTGCAAATGGGGACAGCCTTGCTGCAACCTGTTTGCAACCCCCTTCAACACCAAATGCAGCAACTATTTCTCCCTTCTACCGCTTCCCGGTCATCCTCCCAGAGATGCTCTAGTCCACGATTGGCCTTAGGGACTTCTTTATGCCTTCCCGCCTTTTTCTCTTATACCCAAACTCATACAGAAAGCGATATCGTTGGGTTGCAAAATGATCCTCACTGGTTTCCGTTCATGCACCGTTATCTCCTCGAGCAGCCCTGGACCCTGGATCCTATTCCAGACCTGCTGATTCATCAGTAAGGAGAGCTGCATCGATCCCTCCAGACACTCCAGCTCACAGCTTGGTTGATCCAATTCCAACCCTAGCCAGGCTTCCCAGCATTTCCCCGGCTGTGCATGAAATTATTGTAACCTCTCACAAATCGGCTACTAGGAAGACATATGCTATGAAATGGAAACGTTTCTCTTATTAGGCAGAGGCTAGGAACATAGATCCCTTTTCAGCCCCAGTTCACGAGATCTTGGAATTCCTAACTGAGCTTTTTCACTCTGGGTCCGCTTCTGCCACAATCAGGATTCAACTAGCGGCCATATCTAACTATCATGTTGGCTTTTCTAATCTAAATGTCATGTCTCATAAGTTGTGTAAAGCCTTTCTTAGAGGGACTGCTCTCCTTAGGCCCCCAGTGAGAGATTCCCCTCCTCCTTGGGACCTTAATTTGGTACTAACCTCCTTGATTATGCCCCCTTTTGAACCGGCAGCTTCCTGCTCCCTTAGGTTTCTATCTTGGAAAACTCTCTTTCTGGTAGCTATTACCTCAGCCAGATGTGTAGCGGAACTTCAAGCACTAAGCGTTTGTTCTCCATACTTAGTCTTTTACAATGATAGGGTAGCGCTGAGAACTAATCCATCCTTCCTTCCTAAAGTGTGTTCGGAAAATAATCTAAACCAATCCATAGACCTTCCAGTATTCTTTCCTAACTACACCAACAAGGCAGAATACAAGTTACACCTTTTGGATGTTCATAGACAACTACGTTTTTACCTGCATAGAACGAAGGATATAAGGAAGTCAGACCAGCTCTTCCTTTCTTATGCTTGGGGCAAACAAGGTCTCCCAGTTTCCAAAGTGACCCTGTCCAGGTGATTGTCTCACATTATCACCTTCATTTATCAACTAAGAAACAAAGAATTGTCTGCCAAACCGAAAGGCCATTCTACTAGGGCTTTGGCCACTTCTGTAGCCTTCCAGTCTAGGTTGCCCATAGACTCTATTTGTGCCGCGGCCACATCGGCAAATCCTCATACCTTTATTTCTCATTACAAGTTAGACATGGCCTCCAGGAATAGAGCTAACTTTGGTTCCACTGTTCTGAAGAGTCTGTTTCAATGAGCCACCCAGGATCATAGGTGCTAGGGACGCTGTCCCAACAAGCAAGAAATGAAGGTGAGATAGACAACTTAACATAAAGAAGTTATGTACCTACCATAACGTTCCATGTTAGTTGTCTTCAACTCGCCTTCTTTCTTGCGTCTCACCCTCCATCCCCCTGTCCTATTGGACCGAGAGGAGTTTAGGTTTCACTGGCTGAGTATTTTCTGGTTTGTTTCCTCTCCTGACTTAGAGAGTATAACAGATATGCCCAAACTGTTAGTTTGGTCAGATTATTCTTGCCATGTCTGGAGTTAGATATTACAAACGAGATCTGGGTAGCTAGCGCTAGGCATCATGGGATATAGGGGTAGCCTCGAGCCAGTAAACAGCTCTCGAGCTATAGAAGATGGCCGAGTCAGAGCTGAGGGTCAGCTCCAATCCCAACAAGCAAGAAAGAAGGTGAGATGAAGACAGCTAACATGGAACGTTATGGTAGGTACATAGCTTCCTTTTTTTGCATTACCCTTTGGGATATCTACTGCACCTCAAGTGTTTTCAAATTGTCTGGCCCCACTGGTTGCCTATAGCAGAATCTTAGGCATCCACATGTTTCTTTATTTTAGATGGCTTGCGCAGATTCTGTATCCAGGTGCTTGGAGTACGTAGATAAGGTTGCTGTCATCCTTTCACACATGAGCTTCAAATTGAACCTTCAAAAGTCCTCCCTCACACCTTCACAAATTGCTTTCCTGAGATGTCTGATAGACACATAAAAAGGAAGGCCTTCCTGCTTGAAGACAAAGTTCTGACTTACCAGGGCATTTTCTTAGATTTCTGTCTTTTAGATGTAGCCACAGCAAGATAAATCCTCAAATTTCTAGGCTTCAAGGCATCAGTGTGCCTCATGATACCACTAGCCAGACTACATATGAGCAATATTAAGTGGCACTTAAAGAATTGTTGGATCCAGCACCTTCATCCCTTGGGTTTCCAGGTACTTGTACTAGGATTTGTGAAATAGGAACCACAGTGGTGGAGGGATCAGCTGTCTCTGAAGCTGTCACTCCCTTTCTGTCTTCAGATTCAAGTTCAATCTGTCCAGATGGACTGTTCAGATTTTGCTTGGAGAGTAGTATCCATGGCTCTTCAAGTCAAAGGCTTGTAAGGTTCTCAGGACACGTCAAAGCACATAGACATAAAGGAGATATTAGCAGGGATTCATGCCTTAGAAGTTATTCATCCCTAATCGACTCTGGGCCTTCTTCTAATGATCAAAGACAGTGCTGTCATAATATGGTATCTAACAAGCAAAGTGGGTAGAAGGTCATCTCTTCTTTGCTGGTTGGCACTGATGGCCTGGGAGCTGACTCTACAGCATTCGGACTCTTCAGGCCTCATACATTCCATTAGAGCAAAACACAGTGACAGACAGACTAAGCAGATCTTGGACAGACCCTCATGAGCTGAAGCTTCATGTAGAGGTCTTCAAGGACTTGATCCAGATGTGGGGAACACCTCAGAGTAGATCTGTTCACCTTCTTTCAAAACAGACAACTGAAAAAATTCTGTTCAAGGAATCTTTGCAGCCATTCTTGAAAGACTGACAGACTATCATTCCCATGGTCGGGAATGTTCCTGTGTGCATTTGCACCCTCTCCAGTGATTCTGAAGATCATTGTAGTAACGCCCTTTTGGCACAGGAAAAGCTGGTTCTTCCTTTTAATGCAATTGACCAAGGGTAATTACCATAAACTTCCATAAACATAAACTCACAGACTAGATCTACTCACACAAAAATGGTGCATCCCAGCTTAGAACAATTGCAACTGACAGCCTGGATGATCCTATTTTGATACCTTTTAGGCAATTGTTCCATGAGGATGTGTGGCAGGTATTTAAGGAGGCAAGAAGTCCTTCAACTAGAAAATCTTATGTTTATAAGTAGAAGAGGTGCTCTAGGTGGTGCCTAGCCAATAACAGAGGTCTTGAAAGGGTTTCAGTCCTGTTGTTTTGAAATATGTGTGTGAACCACTTAGAGATGCTTTGTCATATGCTTCTGTCAAACTGTGTCTTGTGGCCATCTCAACTTGTTTCCCCATGAATCCCTTTTTTTTGTCTCTTTTTGTGGTCAAACAGATTAAGAAAGGAGTGTTGCAAGTGAGACCCCTCAAAAGCAAATTCCTCTTTCCTGGGATCTCAACTTTGTTATTGAAAAATTGACCTTGCCTCCTTTTGAACTTGCCTCTCAGGCTGATTTATGGTTCATTATATGGAAGACTATTTTATTCATTGCTCTGCCATATGCAAGGAAAGTATTACTGGCCAAACCAAACTGATTTTTCACAATGACAGAGTTATGTTGGGCATTAATCCTTCATTCTTGGATACATTTTTTTCTGAATTAACCTTGAATCAAACCCTCTATCTCAGTGTTGTAGCCCGAACCAAAACAAAGGGGGAGAAAAGATTCTTCTTTCTTTGGATGTGTATAGGTCACTTGGGTACTACGTTGATGGAAGAAAGCCATTTAGGAATGCTGAGCAGCTATTTATCTCCTGTATAAGGGCAAAAAAAGGTCAACCTGGTTCTAAGCCAAATCACTACACTATGATTGTATTAAAATTGTATTGTAATATTTTAAAGTGCTTTTTACTGTGTTTTTGTGTGAAAAAGTGACTTTAAAAGATTTAAATCTTTACAGGCTTTTTTGTTGCTTATTTTCATTGGGAAAGAGGCACTATTTTTGGCTTGACCATGGAACAAACTATTGGTCCTGGGGTCAGTCCTCTTTCCAACCACAAAAAGAAAAAAAAAAGTTAGGCAAATCGTCTATGCCTCCACAGCAGGCTAGAAATTTTAACTCCACTGTTACTCAGACCACTTATCTTATAGGTTCATAGGTTGGTATTAGGCTATCGGCCCTAGGGCCTATACAAGCCTAGTCATAACAATTCCCTGGATATTTCTTCCCATAATATTTACTTCCCTGGACCCCTGTCTAGCAAGGTGACTGACATGATCCCCGGGGTGAATTTCCTATCTCCCATCCAATTGTCAAGGTTCCTTTTGAAGGGGGCCAAGGATGCGCTCTGCTTGACATGTATGGGCAGTCTATTCCAGAGTATGGGGAGTCTCTGGGTCAGGAAACTATCCCTCCAGCATGTTTTGTTCATTGTGATGACAAGGTTTAGATCTCTGGAGCGTGCGTCTCTGAGGGGTTGGGATTTCTTTAAGTGGAGCATGTCCAACAGCTCAGGGTTTGACATGGACTTGTATGTTAAGCAGAGATCACCTCTGAGTAGACGATATGCCACACTGTATAGTTGGAGTTTTTTTAGATGGTGAGCATAGGGCATCTGCTTTAGGCCTGTAATTCTTTTAGTTAGGTATTTCTGCGGCCTTTCCAGCTGTTGCAGATGTCTTGTGAGGTACATACCAAACGGGGCGTTGTACTTTATAATGGGTCTAATGAGGGATGAGTACAGTGGGACAATGACCTCCTTTTTTTGGATGAAAAGCCCTTAGTGATGAGGTGTGCCACATAGAAGGATTTCCTGACTATTGTGGCGATGTGGTTATCGAAAGTGAGACCACTGTGCATCTGTGTCCCTAAGTCTCTCATCATACCTTCGGTGTTTAATGTACTGCCACCTATGTGGTAATTCATGGGTACATGTTTTTTCCCAAAGGGGATAACTGTACATTTTTTGGCATTAAGCCTGAGCCCATGTCTCTGGTACAAAGCATCTGTTTCTGTAAGGCCCTTGTGTAGAATATCCACATCATTTGGGGATTCAATAATGGCTCCCAGTTTGCAGTTATCTGCGAACTTTGTTAGCCAGAGTCCCTTAGTGTTAGCCTGTACTTCAGAGAAGTAGATGCCAAACAAGAGCGGTCCCAGGACTGAACCCTGAGGTACTCCACTTGTCACTTGTCTGGAGCTGGATTTGGAGTTGGCTACTTTTACATTGTGGGTTCTGTTAGTAAGCCAGTTGGCAACCCATCTAGTGACTAGGGATTTATGCCCAGCTTAGTAAGTTTATCTAGGATTCCAGAGTGGGGGATGGTGTCGAAGGCCTTGGTGAGGTCCATACAGGATGTGTGGACCACCTTACCCTCGTCCACAGCTCTGGAGACTGATTCAAAGAAATCATTCAGGTTCAGGAGACAAGATCTGCCCTTCATGAATTCAAACTGCGTGGGGTCCAGTGTTTGAAGGTTGCCAATATCTTTGTTTATAAGTTCCATGATAATGCATTCCATGCCCTTGCAGATCAAGCTCATCAGACTGATGAGACCATAGTTCCCGGGATCAAAGGTGGATCCCCCCTTGTGGAGTGGGATAACTGTAGCTGTGTGCCACTCAGTGGGCACGAAGCCTGAGGTGAAGCTATGATTAAGCATGACACTTAGGTGAGGTGCCAGTTCATTTTGTAGTTCATGTAGTACACAGCCCCGGGATGTCATCTGGTCCCATGGATACTGTATTCGTAGCTATGGAGAGTGCGGTTTCTACTTGTGTGGCCGTGATTACCGGAATTTGGCAATCTTTTGGTATTGAGATGGGCCCTTTAGGGGGTGAGAGGGGGGTGAAGTTGGCACTAAATCAATCTGCCAGAATATTGGCAATATCCTTGGGATCAGTATATTTAATGCCATTCTGTTGTAGCTCAGAGCAGATCTGAGCATTGCCATTTAGATTCTTGACATAACTATAGAATGCCTTGTAGCTGTCTTTGGAATCTTTGGCAATTTTATTTTCGTAAGTAGCTTTGGAGGATTTTATGAGGGATCTCAGCTTCTTACTGAGGCTGCTAAGGGAGATTTTTTTGCATCCTGGGATTTTTCTCTTTTCTGCAACAGTTTCTTCCTTCTGTTGTATAGTTTGTTTATGGCAGGGGACCACCAGATTGGCTTCCTTTTTTGGAGGAGAGCGTCTTGGTTCCATTTAGGATGGCACGATTCATGCACGAGTGGATGTGCCTATACAGTGCCTTAGTGTAGGATTCAGCAGTCGAACTTTCAGATCCCATCTGCATGAGTGTCATGAAGTTTGTCACTTCTGACTTGAGTAGCATGAAGTTGGCTTTGGAGAAGTTTTTTACGGAGATTTCCTTACTGGGGGTGGGATGTGGATGTCAAGGGTAATTTGCTTATGGTCAGACCTGACCAATGAGGGAGTGACCACTGGTGTGGAGCATCTATCTCTCATGTTGGTAATGACCAGGTCTAGGATATTGGAACCCCTGTTGGGACAATGGATTAGTTGATCCAGAGGGTTGGAATTTATGAATTCCAAGACCATTGGGAAAAGGTGCTGGTACCAAAGTAGTTTTCCCAGTTAATGGCAGGGTAGTTGAAAGCATCCAATATTAGGGTGTTTGGTTGTATCTTAATATTTGCCAATATGTTTAGAAAGCTGTAGTGAGAATCTTGGGGCATGGTGGGGATCTGTAGCAAGGTACAGTTTGGATTGCAGTTTTACCTAGTGTTATTTGCACCTGGAGAATTTCAGATGCATTGTCTTGGGCAACTAGCCGGGAGGTGTGAATATCCATGGTGAATATGGACACTCCTCCACCTTTAGTGTTTCGGTCTTAGTTTGGTGGTTGAAAAGTGTGGTAAGAGTTGTAGCCTGGTTATACAGGGGTGCTCTCTGGAGCCTTAAACCAGGTCTCAGTTAATGCACAGATATCAATGTTCTCCATTTTTAGGAGTGCCTCGAGAGAGTGCATTTTGTGGTTTAGACTTCTAGCACTGAGTAGCATTACCTTCAGATTTTGCATACTTGTATCTGTCATGGTGGTGGTTTTGTCCTTTGAACCTTGCCTAAAAAAGGCACTATAGGGGTGGCAAGAACTTTAGCCAGTAACCTGAATCCCAGGGTGACAAGTGCAGACCATCTCTGGCAAAGCATCGTGGTTTGTCGATCATGTCTTCCCAGGAAGACAGATACTGGATCCTCTTTGAATGACACCAGAAGCTTAGCCAATTGTTGAAGTCAATCATTTTGTCCTTATACTGTGGTATCATTCTGGGCGAAGAAAGGATGCTACTCAGGGCTAGGGTTATACCTGCCTGGGCCACATGATCCGAGAGCTCTTCCATGTCTCTTTTCATGTAGTCCAGGGAGGTACGTCTGAAGTCATTCACTCCATCATGGACAATGACAGAGTCATATTTGTACTTGTAGAGTGACTTTGAATGCATGTGTTATGTGGTGGATCCTGGCACCTGACAGGCAGCTGACTGTAATTTTCTCCATGTTCAGCCTGGTGAGTGGGACATCAGTGTGCCTGACTATAGAGTCACCTATTCCTAAAGTGTTGGGTACATTGTCTTGCCTTAGGAGCTGTTGTTGGGTGGCACACTGGTGTTGTGAGCTATGTGTGGCTTTGGTTTTAACTGGTGTTTGTTTGCGTTTCAACTTCGGAGGTCCTTGTTGCTTGGGCAGGTTAATGTTAAGGGCCTCTGCATATGTGGGTTTAGTGTTGCTATGTGTGGGTGTTGATGGTGTGGGTTTTGAAGGGCTATTTGTTGCTTGAGGTGTAGTGCAGGTGTTAACCTTCTCTTCTTGACTGTCTAGCACAATCTTGGCTGGAGAGTGCTTTGCTTCCAATTTGGCTATGTAAGTGCATCTCTCGCGGGTTGTAGTGTTGAGTGGTAGGAGGAGAGGGTTTTCTGTGTACATAAGGCAGTTGCTGCATTGCCCCAGTATGCCCAGATTCACCAGGTGGACAGGAGAAATAACCGGAAGCTGACCCTTGGACATGTCTGTTTAGGTGCTTTTTGTAAAGTACAAGAGCTGTTTTCCCTTACCTTTGCAAGGTACTTTGCAATTGTAGGCTGTTTAGTGCCTACGATTAATTTCTCCTTATTGACAAGGAGAGTTGAATGCTTGTATCAGTTTAAGGCTTCCTAGTGCTTTCCAGCAGGATCTAGAGCAAGTGCTAGTCACAGTGGTTCAGATTTTAGTGCTACTACTGAGAAACCAGCTAGTTCTAAGGAAAAATTTGAAGAGCAGACTTTCTGGCACCTGGAATAGTTTAACCGTAGCCCCACGGTGCTGCACGATGCGAAAAATGTGCAAACACAAGCATTTTTAAGCCAGAAAGTTGAAGGGGATAGAAATAAGCCCAAAAAGACTAATAAAATTACAGTTTCAGAGCTGGAAACCACTCCTCTAGTGTTAGTTAGTGCAATGCTCACCACTCCCACTGGTGAGCAGTAGGATTTCCCTCTACCACAGCAAGGTCTGGATAGCCCTGAACACAGAAAGTAAAGTCCTGAGACAAGCAAAGCCTAGGATCTGGACTATACTGGCTAGGAAAGGTGGGAAATGAGCCAACAAGATAGTATTTTTTTTTTGGTTAAAACAGGCTAAACAATGCAGTAATACAGTAAATAAACACCGAAAAGTTTAACGCACTTGAGTGTGTAGCCCTAAACAGTAAATGCAATTAAAACTCTACAAAATTAGCAATTTAAAACTTTTTAAATGAAGCAAGGCAAGCGGACAACTGAAAAACAATTTAAGAGATGTAATACAGTAGAATAAGTAGCTAGTCTACATATACAGAGAAGTCTGTATATATAGAAAAGCAGCTAAAACGCATTTAAACAATTCAAGTGCAGTGCAACCTAGAGCACTTGAGTTGTAGCAATATTAAGGCAAATACAGTTTTAATAAATGCACTAAAATATACTCTATATTTCCGAAATGTTTGAGAAGCACAGTCAGAACACAAGGAGATTAATGCAATTTTTTTTTTAAAGAAAGGCGGAACAGAAGGAAAGAAACTAAGTGGGTTGGCCTTCTCAGATGTTCTCTCGGTATTAGGTAGAATGAGCTAATGACACCAAACTGGTAGGAGTGTCACAGATCATATTTACAGTAGGGGCAGGCAACTGTAGAGCCACTAAATATAACAACAAGACACCAGCAGGGAGGGAGGGTGGTACTAAAACTATTAGCCTACACTCTTTTAGACTGTAAACACTTCAGAAATCTTTTATCACTGCAGTGAGCCACAAAGTGAAAGTTTTTATACAGATAAAGGAGCAAGGAGACTCTACAGAATGCTTTTAACTGCAGATCACTCTTGTGTAGCACCTACGGCCAATATGGACCAGGGTTTAGCCACGTCCTGTGTGGCTGTTGGGATCCACTCAGTGGGCAAGGGAGAGCCACATTTGTCAGTCCTGGAACAGAAAACAGGGAAGACTTCCCTGTTTGGTCATAATATTGTGCCAATCCCTGAGGAAGCTGCTGCTGCCTTTACTACCACTGTTTGTCCTATCTATCCTGTCCCGCTCCCCTTCCCAAAAAACTAAACATATGTCTTCTACTCCTCAAATTTCTTTTGACAGTAGTAGTTTATCAGGTGTGGCTCAGGCTTTAATACAGACTATTGATCCCTCTTGTAAGATGGTTTCGGTAAAAGAAAGAGGAATACCTCTTTTCCTGAAGAGATTCAAGTGTGAATTTGGACAGGAAGATGAAGTAACAGATACTGGGGTTTGCTCTCCGCTTTCTGGTACAGACTCAAAGGAGAGCGCAGTTTCTGATCCTCCCTGTGGGAGGTTTCTCTTTCAGTCCCTCAGAAAATACTATGAGCTGTCACAGAAGGAATTTCCAGAACCTTCACCAATTCCACCATTTCTGTCAGGTCTGGAGGATACATGTGTCACTTGTTATTTTTCTGATAGCCTGCTGCCCTAAAATCTATAAAATTCCTTAATTTTTAGTTTTTTTTTTATACATTCTTCCCATTCTGAAATTCAGGATGTTAATTTTCCAAAGTCTTTTTCCTCTTATTTTCCCAAAAGCCTTTATGGCTACACTGGACCTCATGGATGCTTACTTATTCCACTATGAATCTGTACCTTTGGTTTGCACTTTCAGTTTTCTACTTTACCTTTTGGATTTCCACTGCTCCAAAACTCTAAAAGTGAATAGTCAGTGTTATGACATTATGTAGGTTCCAGAATATCCATATTTAACTTTACTTGGCCAGCTTCCTGATTTTGTACATTTCTCATCACAAAATTCTTTAGACTTGCAGTTCACCATCAGTTTTCTTTCAGAAGATAAGAATCACTTTGAATTTCAGCAAGTTCAAACTTCTCCCTACTCTTTCTCTGGTGGTGTTAGGTTGCTCTTTCAAGTCCCCTCCTTCTCTTGACAAATGGGTCTTTCTTCCTTAAGACAAGAGACTCTTCTTAACAGACTACATACTATCCCTGATCCTCTGGGCTCTGCAAAAGAGATTCTGAGAGTGCTGGGGTATATGGCATTCTCCATTCAGATAATTCCATTAACCAGGTCACACATCAGGAAAATTGAGTGTTATCTAAAGTTGATATAGCCATAGCTCTGTCATCCTCTCAATTCTTCTCTTTCCATTTGTGAAGAAAAAACTATTGGTAGAGCACTCAGATAAACCTAAACTCAGGATTCCTTTTCAATGTTCCCTTCATCTAAAAAGCTAAACCCTTAGATTCAATAGACAGAGCCAGTGTACAGAATCATGAAATTGTTCAAAATATTCCAGAATACGAGGACTTTGATAAGGGGGGGGGCAGGAAATGCTATATAAACATAAAAAAAAATAAAATCTGTGATTTTTTTCTCTTTAATCTGTCCCAGACTACATTTGTGTTTCTTTTCCAACTGGCCAGGGGAAATCACCAAATATTACCTCACAGGGTGGACCTGTTGACAATACAGAAAGGATTTCTCATTCACTCAGTCCTAAAAATCCTCATCCTCATAGTATGGATGATAAGCATTTCATTACTTTAAGCACCTTCACTCTAACTGTGTGATTCAGGTTAAAAAGGGTGCTAGAGAATCTGCAAATAGAAAACTTTATATATCAAAAATGGAAATGATTTTCTTTTTGGTGCCAAAAGAGAGGAGGGTAGGGGACCCCATCACTGTATCACCAATATTTCTGTGAGCTGCTAACTTTGGGTATAGCATGCACTTCTTTTAAGTTACTATGTTTATCCATCTCAGCACATCTTCCTTTACATTCATCTCTTAATTCATGTCATGAGGTCAGGCAGTGTTTGAAAGGCATCCTGGACATCAGGTCTTTCAGAAAATCTGTAACTGTTCTCTTGTAACTAAATTATGCTCTTGAAAAATGAACTTTACTACCCATTGAAACAGCTGCTTTAGCCTCTTTAAAATGTTCCATATATTAAACAACATTGTTCCAGTAGGCTTAGCTATATGGGTTATATCAAGACAAGGATATTACACAGTTGGCTAGCTTCCAAAGGTTTAGAAAACCTTCCACGCACTCAAAATGTCAGGCAGCTCAAGCAAGACAAGTTTGAGCGTGAAGCCCTTCAGAGCTTTACTGCTGTCGAAGAGTATGCTGCTCTGGGGCTTTTGAGGATTGACGGTCAATTTGTGTTTTCCTTTGCTGGGCAAATAAGTTCCCTTTGGGAAAAAAAGCTAAATTTTTCTGCATTTTATCAATGTTTTATTACCTTTCTCTTCAAGAAAGTGATTTTAAAGCTAGGAGTGTTTTAATGGACTGCCTTGAAACTTAACATATTTTTAAAAGGAGTGCTTCTTTTTTTCTCTCAGTTTACAAGTAGTGTTAGGTAACTGAAAACATTTTTTTCTGTGGAGAAATTGTTTATTTTTTGTGGGGCTGGCATAGGGTTTTAAAGTACTTTTTACTGTGTTTTTTGTCAAAAAAGTGACTTTTTTGGACTGGTAGTGTTTATCAATATTTGTCTTCGCCAGGAAAGAGGCACCAGTTTCGGCTTGCCATGGAACGTAGCACTATTAAAAATCTCAAAACCTTGTAAATGTGCTAGTCAAGTGTAATACTACTAACCATGCTCCTGAAAGAGAAAAAGTATTGCTATCTGAGAACATTAAGATTTAATTTTCTAACATATAATTTTAAATCAAGGAGCATTTCTCCTATATCCATCTTCCGGGTAGACACAAAAGTAAATCCAAGCAAGAAAAATGCTTGTCATCAATTTCCAAGTTACTATTATTAAATATTTTAAATCTGTTAACAATTACTACTATGTTTCTACTTGGTTTGTCAACAGTTGAATAACATTCCAAACAAAGGGGGGACATTTCTGTCGGTCATAATTTCGAAACCAGGTGCTAATATCTCCTTCGGCGTTTGTTCTTCCCTCTTCTCAGGGAGCTCCCCAAATAATTCCCTGTGGCTGGGACCTGCTCCAAAGTTACTGTCTGAACTTTCTGAGCTATCATGTTGGATCTTCTCATAGGGGGAGGCTGCGGGCCATCTACTAAAAAAATCCTTTTCACAATTATTTACATAAAATACAACTATATAGCTAAAATCTGGAATACTTTGCTAAACAGAAATAATGTCTTCAACCAACTACACCCACTTCAAAAAGACACTTAAAATTCACTTATCTAAAAATAGGCTTTGCTCCTGCACTACTCCAGGATAGGTAGTTTCTTGTCTGTCCCATCTCCTACCCCTTCCTAACAGTCCTCACCCCTTCTTACCAGTCCAACTACTCATTCCCTTCCTTATCAACTAAATCCCTGCTTGTTATACACTTGCCATCTCTTAGCTCTCCTCATTCTGGTCAAAATCCATAACAGCTCTCATCTCAAACCAATCAGGGCTAGGTACTCTCTGTTTACTATTCAAACTTCTTTTCTTTCCTACTCTAATAACTAAGAAATATTATAACATCTAAAGTTATAACTGCTAATAAATTAAAAATGTTTCTTCTACTTCCAAAATATCAGGTCTCTATCTGATAAGCAGGTCACAACTAGTCATTTTAGTGGACACTATCCTGCATACACTTTATAGTGTCACTCTAATCTGAGACTCACAAAAGAATAATGTAAAACCACTTCTTAATACAATAATAAAATGTTCTTCTACCAGGCTTCTATTATAACATCTCTACAATAACCATAGTCAACTAGTGAAAGCATGTAAGATAATGTAAGTTATGTACGTAAACACTATCTGAACCGCTTATTTTATTTAATTGTTCCTGCTAACCAATGATTTTTCTTTGTTCATTTATCAAATATGTTCAGCTTTTTAATCAAATATGTTAAGCTTATTCTTGACTCTCTCTCTCTCTCTCTCTCTATATATATATATATATATATATATATATATATATATATATATTGCATATTTATCTGTTTTATATGCAAAGATTTTTGTCCAGTCAGACTTTCCTGGTACACAAATGTAAAATGAAAATAATAAACGAAAGTTCACCAGCCCTAACCTATGGTTTAACACAATTATGTAACTTAAGCTGCAGGTATGCTGAATTACAAGCATATTCCCGTTCATCCCTAATCTTCTTTTTAGCTTTCCTAATAGGCAAATCATGAATTACTTTGCCAGTATTGGAAAAAATACAATAAAATTTATAATACTTGAAATTATTTCCCTCCATTATTTCTAGCAGGGTTCAAGGGAGTTACATGTTTCACTGGAAACATCCCTAAAGCATACACACAGCAGGCTCATCTAAAAGGCAGTCTGAGTCCACTCAATCCATCCACCATTTATTTTAGACAAACTTTGTACCATTCCTCTGGCCTTGTGCTTTTTAAGTATTAGAGACATCCAGTTTCTTATATACGTATTTTAGCCTGCACAGTGACTAGGCTGAAGACAAGTGTTTCTTTGTCGTAGTTTGTATGCAGTAGCCTTATAGTATGTAAACCCTCCAACACAGACATCCTGCTGGTCAGCTTTTAATCTCTACTTCCTAACAGACACTGACATTTACTCTAACTGTTCTTACTCAAACTGTTTTTTCTCTTACATTTTCTTCACTTGCTACTCCAATTATTTATATCCTCCTATCTTTCTTCAGTGAAACTGCATGCTTTCAAGGAAGCCGCCCTTGGTCTTTCCTTCCTTTTTTATTTCTACTTGCCCAAGATAGTTAGTAAACCACTTTCATCTCTGAACTAGTGTTTGTGCACAGTCACCATTGTTGACTCAGTGCAGTAAACTGTCTTGCTAAGCAAATGATACGTATGTAACAGTGAAGTCTGCAGTTTGAACACCAGTGTGCTGTAGACTGTATTTTTATGTACATTATTAATATTATGGCAGCCAAAAACAAATAACTTTGTCAACTATAATAGCTCCATTTTTTAGACCACAGCAGTCCCATTGGTACTTTCGCTTTCAACTGTGCTCCATTGATTGTTTTTAGCTGCCCACTATCTCCCTTCATTGAGTTTTTCTCCTTTTCCCCAAATGCTTGTGTAACCACTTTCACTTCTGAGCCAGTATTTTTCCAGAGCTACAGTCCTACATTCTGGCTTACCTTTTCTTCATTGTTTTGCTGATGATCTGTGGGGGTGAGGAGTAGCTTTTGGACTTTGTGTTTCAAAGTCCATAGCAACCTCCTCAACATTACACAGTTGTTCAAACAGTTAAGTGCAGTTATTTACTGTTGTATATCACCATTAGTCAGGTCAAGATGATAATGGACTAATCCTCCTACTAAAACTGCGTTTTAGAGCAACAAAAATCAAGACTTTTGTCTACTGTCACAGAGGTCTTTTAAACTGCATTGCTCCTTTTACTTATCTCTGCAGATTTATGGCTGTTTGTTTAGTCACTGTTTTTCTCTGTCTCATTGCCAAGGTTTCAACCTGCGTCATTCTCCCTCACTATCACTCTGGCTCACTTCTCTCTTCTACCCTACTCCCAATTTCCACCTACCTCTGCTTACTCTGCATTTATAGTTCTGTAGCACCACCCACATGTTCCTCAAACCAATACTATTGTTTCCTCCAGAAGAAAAACAATCCATCGTATTACTCCCAGTTGTAACACCCAGTCTAGTTTACCACCCAAGAGTCTCTCTCAAACTGATTCTCCTCTGTAGAAACCTGGCTCAAAGAATCAAAGCTCCTACTCAACCCCAAGGAAACTAAGTTAATGCCTTTTACCTCAAAAGGTTGCCAAAGAAAAAGGCAATATTTTGCCATAAAGTCAGCAAATAATGTCATTGAAACTAGCTCACAGAAAACTTCTAGATGTCATAATAGACGACAGTCTAAAATATGACTAGCATATACTGCACACCATTAAATGTACACACCAGAAACTAGGCTCCTTTATAGGATCAATATTGCCAACTGTCTTATATGCTGGTGCCGCTTGTATCCTAACAGTTTTTCTCAGCAAGATCCTGCCTGCGTGTCCTGCAAGAGTCCTACAGCAGCAGAGAGAGAAGAGAGAGACTTTGGATTGATTGAGTACCTTTATTTTGCTATTTATTGCTATTTCCGTATAAATGCTCGGTTTCTAGCATTTTTGAAAGTTTAAAAAAAGCTTATTTCTACTGTTTACTGTACTTATTTACTGTTTGCACTTTATAAAACCATTTCTGTGTGTATATGAATTGTTTAACTGTTGTAGGCTACACACTCAAGTGTGCTAGCTGTTTCTGTGCTTTAAAAGTGTTTATTTTACTGTATTTGCTTTAATTTCTTGAAAAAAAAAACAACAAAATCCTAAATCTATACTTGTTTCCCACCTTTCTGAAGCTAGTAGAGTCCGGTTTTCAGAGTTTACTGATTTATTTCTGTGTTGTCTATACCTTACTAGGATAAGAAGGAATTTTCTCTGTTCACCAGTGACAGTGGGGAGCTTTGAGCAGCCTATCTGTCCCTGGAGGAGTGGTTTCAGCTCAGAATTTGTAATTTATTGGCAATTTTGGGCTAATTTCTATCCCTTTCATTTTTCTGTTGTAAAAAACGCATTTGCGCAGTTTTGCGTGTTGCAGCACCGGTTAGCTAGGGTTCAACTATCCCTGGCTCCATAAAGTCTGCTCTTCAATTTTTACCTTAAAACTAGCCAGTCTTTCAGCCTAAGCACTCAAACCCGCTTCTCCTAGCCCAGCACTTGTTCAAAATCTGCTGTAAGCAGTAAATAACCCCAGCACTCAACCCCCCACATTTGTCTGGAGGGAATAGTCTCTATACTTCCCCACTTGTCAGAAGAAAACAGTTTTTTACTAACTATTCAGGCATGTCCAAGGGACAGCTCCCGGTGTACTCTTCAGTCTACCTGATGAATTTGGGCATCTTGTGGCAATGTTACAACTGCCTCATGTACACAGACAATCCTCTCCTCTTACCACCAAACACTAAAACCTGTGAGAGATGCACTTATATACAGCCAATCTAGAGGCAAAGCTCTTTCCAACCAAGACTGGAACAGACAGTCAAGAGGAGAAGGTAAAAACTTGCAACACCCCACTCGCTTCACATAGACCCATTAAACCTCCACCTCCAAAACCCACCGTAGAAACACCAAGACATTTATGGAGGCTCTAAGTAAAAATCTGCCTAAGCAACAGAGACCTCCAAAGCAGACATACAAGCAACCTCCTCCCACCAACACATCCCAAACAACACATAGCCAGCAAATTTGGTGTGCCACACAACCACAGCCCATAAGGCAAAACAACATACCCAACACACTAGTCATAGGTGACTCTATAGTCAGGCACACTGATGTTCCACTCACCAGGCTGGACAAAGAGAAGGTTACTGTCAGCTGTTTGTCGGGTGCCAGAATCCGCCACATATCACATGCACTCAGGTCACTCCAAAACAAGTACAAATATGACTCTGTCATTGTCCATGTTGGCATAAATGACCTGAGACGCATCTCCCTGGACTACTGAAAAGAGACATGGAAGAGCTCTCCGATCTTGTAGCCCAGGCAGGTATGACCCTAGCTCTGAGTAGCATCCTGCCTTCACCAAGAATTATACCACAGTAGAAGGACAAAATGATCAACTTCAACAACTGGCTAAGTTTCTGGTGTCATTCAAAGGGGATCCAGTATCTGACTGCTTGGGATGACACGATCGGCAGGCTATGATGCTTTGCCAGAGATGGCCTGCATCTGTCAGCCCTGGGATTCCAGATACTGGCTAAGGCTCTTGCCACCCCCATGGTGCCTTTTTTAGGCAAGGTTCAAAAGACAAACTCACCACCGTAAAAAGTACAAGTAACCAAAAACTGAGGGTAATGCTGCTCAATGCTAGGAGTTTAAAACTCAAAATGCACTCACTCGAGGCACTCCTCAAAGTGGAGAACATCGATATCTGTGCAGTGACTGAGACCTGATTCAAGGCTCCAGAGAGCACCCCAGCACTACCAGGCTATAATTCATACCACACCTTTTGGCCACACAACCCGGACCAAAACACTAAGGGTGGAGGTATGTCCATATTCATCAAGGATATCCACACCTTGAGGGTAGTTGCACAGCACAATGCCTCTGAGATCATCCAAATGCAACTAGCCCTGGGCAAAACTGCATTCCAAATTGTAGCTTGCTATAGGGTCTATATTATATAGTCGAAGATTCAAAACTTTGAACCTCACATGAGCGAACTCATATGAGCGAAGTTCGAAACATCGACTATATAATAAAATAAAATTAAAAAAAAAAAAGCTTACCTTACCGCTTTGAGCAGGGGGGCAAGCTCCCCTGCACCCCCACACACCCCCTACTTAAATATACCAACTCCGAGAGCACACTTCAGTACAGAAAGGGAAAATTTCCCATTCTGCACGTGAAAAGCCATTGACTTTCACCTTCGACCTTTCCGACATTCGATCATATGATGTCGACCATCTATGATTCGAACATCGGAACAGTCACTCATGTAATATAGACCCCTATAGATCCCCCACCATGACCCAGGATTCCACACTCCTCGTTCCTGGAGACACTGGAAAAAATGAGGGTTCAACCAAATACCGTAATAGTGTGTGATTTCAGTTACCCCAATGTAAACTGGGAAAACTACTCTTGTACAAATTCCCTTGCTCAACGATTACCTTACCGCTTTGAGCAGGGGGGCAAGCTCCCATGCACCCCCACACCCCCCCTACTTAAATATACCAACTCCGAGAGCACACTTCAGTACAGAAAGGGAAAATTTCCCATTTTGCACGTGAAAAGCCATTGATTTTCACCTTCGACCTTTCTGACATTCGATCATATGATGTCGACCATCTATGATTCGAACATCGGAACAGTCACTCATGTAATATAGACCCCTATAGATCCCCCACCATGACCCAGGATCCACACTCCTCATTCCTGGAGACACTGGAAAAAATGAGGGTTCAACCAAATACTGTAATAGTGTGTGATTTCAGTTACCCCAATGTAAACTGGGAAAACTACTCTTGTACAAATTCCCTTGCTCAACGATTCCTGGAATTTATAAACTCTAATGCCCTGGATCAACTTATCAACACCCCCACCAGGGGCAACAATATTCTGGACCAGGTCATTACCAACATGGGCGACCGGTGCTCCACACCTGAGGTAAACTCCTCGCTGGTTAGATCAGACCATAAACTAATAATCCTAGATATCCACATCTCGCCCCCACCCCCACTCAAGGAAACCACCATAAAAAAATTCTCCAAAGCAACCATCATGCTACTCAAGACAGAGGTGGCAAACTTCGTGACACGCCTGCAGATGGACAGTACAGTCACAATTGCTGAATCCTGCACAAATGCACTTTGCAAGCACCTACATGAGTGCATGGATCGTGCTATCCCTAACAGAACCAAGACTCTATCCTCCAAAAAAAGGAAACCCATCTGGTGGACCCCTGCCATAAACAAACTCTACAACAGAAGGAAGAAACTATAACAAAAAAGAGTAAAATCCCATGAATGGAGGAACTCCCTGACCAGCCTCAGTAAGAAGCTAAGATCCCTCATAAAATCCTCCAAAGCAGGTTTCGAAAGCAAAATTGCCAAAGATTCCAAAGACAACCACAAAGCATTCTTTAGTTATGTCAAGAATCCCAGTCACAACACACAAAATATACAGAACCAACTGATATTGCCAACATCTTGGCAGATAGGTTCAATGCAAGCTTTACCCCCCTCTCACCCCCTAAAGGGCCCGTAACTATACCAGAAGAATGTAGAGCCCCAGTAATCACAAGCACGCAGGTAAAAATGGCACACGCTAAAGCCAAAAACACAGCATCCATGGGACCGGACAACATCCCAGGCTGCATCTTACAAGAACTCCAAAATGAACTAGCCCCCCACCTAAACTTGTTGTTCAGTCATAGCCTCACCACAGGCTATGTGCCCACTGAATGGCACACAGCAATGGTCATCCCACTCCACAAAGGAGGAGCCACCACAGACCCTGGAAACTATCACCCTATTAGTCTGACAAGCCTGGTCTGCAAGGCCATAGAGTATATCATCCTGGAACTCATAAGCAAAGACATTGGAAACCTCCAAACTTTGGACCCTACCCAGTTCAGATTTGTAAAGGGGGTAGATCATGTCTCCTAAACCTGGTAGACTTCTTTGAAGCAGTTACCAAAGCCATAGATGAAGGTAAGGTGGTCCACACAGCCTACATCGACCACACAAAGGCCTTTGATACTATCCCCCCATTCAGGAATTATAGATAAACTCACTAATCTAAACATAAACCCGTACGTCATGAGATGGGTCGCTAACTGACTCTCAGACAGAGCCCACACAGTGAGAGTTGCAGACTCCAGATCCGGTTCCAAACCAGTGACAAGTGGAGTGCCCCAGGGTTCAGTCTTGGGACCTCTTCTGTTCGGTATCTACTTCTCCAAAGTGCAAGCAAACACCGAGGGACTATGGCTAAACAAGTTTGCAGATGACTGCAAACTGGGTGCCATAATTGATTCCCCTGCCGACGCAGACATCCTGCGAAAGGGACTCACTGAGACAGATACCTGGTGCCAAAACCATGGCCTCAAGCTAAATGTCAAAAAATGCATTTTCATTCCCTTTGGTAAAAACTCAGTACCCATGAACTATCAAATAGGTGGCAATTCACTTACCACAGAGTGTGTGATAAGAGACCTTGGGACCCAAGTGGATAGTAACCTCTCCTTTGATAATCACATCACCACAGTGGTAAGAAAATCCTTTTACGTGGCCCAGCTAATCACAAAAGGGTTTACATTTAAAAAAAAGAGGTCATTGTCCCCCTCTAGTCATCACTTATTAGACCCCTTATTGAGTACAATGCCCCTTTTGGGATGTACCTCACAAGACCCCTACAACAACTGGAGAGGCCAAAGAAGTACCTCCCCAAGAGGATTACTGGCCTCAAACAGATGCCCTATGCCGACCGGCTCAAGAAACTCCAACATTACTCGGTCACATATCGCCTTCTCCGAGATGATCTCTGTCTGATGTACAAAGCCATGTCAAACCCAGAATTGTTGGAAATACTTCACTTAAATAAATCCCAATCTCTCTGTGCTACATGCTCTAGGGACCTCACCACAACAATAAACAGGACATGCTGGAGGGATAGATTCTTGTCCCAGAGACTTCCCATGCTCTAGAACAAAATTCCCATCTACATCAAACAGAGCTCCTCATTAGCACTCTTCAAGAAAAACCTTGATGAGTGGATGGGAAATAGGAAATTTACCCCTGGAATCACTTCTATGGCTCTACTCGAAAGAGGCACAGGAAATTAATCTGCATGGGTGGTGAAAACCAATACACTTTTTGGCTAGGCTTACTTATGCCCTTGGGCCGATAGCCTAGTACCTACCTATAAACTTAAGCAATACTCAAAGAAAGAAACTTGCCTCCTGCTACAGTAAAATAGCTAAATTTGCCACCAATCTCCCTCATAGGACCAACCATTGTCATAGTTTAAAGCAAGTAAACTTGTTTGAACTGCACAGCTGCCTAACATATTCACAACTAACTACAGGACAAAACTTATTCATAATCCAGAAAAATGCTCTGCACTACAAAACTTATTACTACCATTCTGTTCAGCAAAGGACCTCTGTTACAGTTACAAATTCTTACTACTCAGAAATATGTCAAATAATGTTGCAGGAGACTTGCAGTACTCCCAGTACATTGCTACACTTTGGAATAGTATCCGCAAGTAAATGAAGCTCTCTGACAAGCTCAATAATTTTAAACAACTGATTAAACAACATTTTAACCAATCCTCATCCTGCACATGCTAATCACAAGATTAAGACTTGTGTTCACTGTACAATACTGTACAAATACTCTCCTTAAACAGAATACTCTCAACTTCTCACTTAAGTGACAACATTTTATACATAACTGCTGTATGTGGGCTTTCTCTATAGTAACTTCTACCTCTGTAAAATCTTAGAATGTAGAAATGTACCTATTGTATGCATGTAAATGTAACTAGAAATATAACTACTTTGTGTTTAGTTGGAACTAAGTATAATGCAATGTAAACAAATGGAGCTTTTCTCCTTAAGCCTCACCTGAAAACTGGTATTACCCAGTGGGACTTTCCCAGTAAGCAAAGACAGATAAATAATAATAAATTATACACTTCAAACAATAAATCCTTTTCAACTTATTGTTAGTCTCTTGTATTTCATCATAAAGTTTTTCCATTTGTTGTTTATTGTATTTAATAATTAGCTTCATAATGCAAAAAACACAGGCATCAAAAATTTTAACCAGTTCATTATAAAAAAAACAGTCACCCTACCACCACCACCACCAATGCCACTGGGGAATTTCCAAAGCCTAAGCCCTTTCGGCACCCCATTGCATGAAAGGCATGATTTTAAAAATGTGTTGTCAACCGGTAAACTTTTATATTTAGTCAGCTTTTTTCTAAACAGTCCTTGAAAGGCTTCCAATTTCATATCGCTGTCTTTACAAGCCACATTGCAGTCTGAAATGCAGGGGAACTAGCTCACCATGAATATAAATTAAAAGTCTCCATACCAGCATAGTTAGCAGTCGTAGGACCATCAGAACCAGAATTACCATCGCTGTTGCTGCCAGTAGCCTGAGGCTTATCTCGAGCAATAAAATCCATCATCTATCTATTGCTGGAACCAATTTATTATATAAATTCACTGATGGTGATTTGATTTTCTTAAATATTAAGTGTGTTATGTAAAGCTGGTACAGGATGAGTTTCTTAATTCTGATGAAGTCCCGACAAGAGGGGATGAAAGCGTGTAACTTTTTGGGAAAATAAACTTGTTTTTGCAGCAACTCAAGTTTTCTGACTGGTTTTGAGCCAAGTGATTTGTGGTTAGTTGACAGTGGAACAGAAAACTGGTCCCATGGCCTGGTCTTCTTTCAGCTGCAAAAAGAAAAAAGTTAAGCAAACGGACTTTGCAGTGACAGCAGGCTAGCAATTTGCCTCAGCCATAGGTGAGTGACTATGCTGTGGCCAGTTGTACCTCAGACCACTTATCTTTTACCCCAGATCCCTCTGCTGTAGCAGTTATAGCCACTATGGACCGGGGGTTAGCCATGTCCTCTGCAACTGTTAGGATCCCTTGGGTGGACAAGGGAAGCCACTCTTGTTGGTCCAGGGAAACCACTCTTGTTGGTCCAGGGAGAGGGAAAGGTGAAGGTTTCCCTGTTGTTGCCATTAGTAACATAGTTGGCCCCATTTTTCCTGTCAAAAAGAAACAGAAATCCAAGAATGCATCTACTCCTCCTCAAATTTCTTTGGACAGGAGTAGTCCACTGGGTGTGGCTCAGGGTTTAAATCAGGTGATTGAGCCTTCTTGTAAACTAGTTTCTGGTAAAGGAAAGAGGAATTCCTCTTTTCTTGAAAAGATTCGGGATTCTGAATATGAACAGGAAGATGCAGAGATGCATGTTTTTTTCTCCTCTGTTTTCTGATTCAGACTCGGGGGAATGGGGGTTCTCTTTCTGTGAGACTTGGTAAAATGTGCCACTGTTTTTAGTGGAAGAAGACTGAGGTTTCTCAGTCCCTCAGAAAATACTGAGTTACAGAAGTATTTTTCGGAACCTACACCCATTCCTCCTTTTTCTTTCTGCTTTAGAGGATGTTTGTGTCTGTGTTATTGCCTACGGTTTCCTGATAGTCAGTCAGCTGCTCCCTAAAATGACAGATAGGAAATAAAAAAGATGTTCAATCTTTTACAGTTTATACACACTGTTCCTCAACCTGACTCAGCAGCTATAGCAACTTTAGTTGATCTCACTACTGCTAAGCTCTTAGTTAATTCCTATCCTACTTTCTCTGATGAGGATTGAAAGATTTATTGATAGTTATGGGGGAAAATGTGCACTTTGCTGCTTTGATTTTCAGAATTTTAAATTGTCAGACTCCTATGTTAAAGTTTGTTCTGACAAATTGTGAAAGTATGAGGAATGTTTTATCTGCAGTTTCTTCTTGAGAGGAAATCTGCTTTAAATCACTTAGTTTCTTCTATTGCACAGGTCATTGTTTACAGTATGTATGTATGACTGATACTTGTGAAGCTGAACTGAAGAAGGATCAGTTTGGATGCCAAGCACTTCAGAGCTTTCCTTCTTCTTAGAGCTCTCCTGTTGTGGGCATTCTAGAGTTGACAGGTAATGGTTTCCTTTGCCTTACAGTTATGTTCCCTTTGGGGGAAAAACTTTCACTTCTTAGTTTCATGACTAAATGTGAACGTTTTCTGTAAAATTGATCATTTTATTCTGGGAATTTTTTATCTAGACTCTCGTGACTTTTCACAACTTTTAAACAGGAGTGGTACATTTTGTGTTTGTGGAAAGAAGTTGTTAAACCAAATTTAAAACTTTTTTCCCTGGTAAAAGCTGTTTAATTTAGTTTTGAGGGCTGTGGTAAGTGTTTGCTTAAAACACTTTTCCCTCTCTTTTTTCCTTTTTTTTTTTTTTTTTTGTGGAAAAAAAGTTTTTTCTGCTTATCTGTTTTACCAAATACTGCTGCTGGACTTCCCTGGGAAACTGGTATCTTTTTTGGCTTTCAAGCCACAAAAAGAAAATTATTGATAAACTGCCTCTGTCACCACAGCAGGCTGCTAAACTGTTTCAGCATAAGCTGGTGACTCTGATGTGGCCACTTCTTGTTCTTCAGACCATTCATATTTTTCCTTTGCTTCCTCTGTTGTAGTTCCTACAACCACTAGGACCATGGGTTACAAGTGTCATTTGCAGCTGTTGAAGTGCCCTTGGTGAGGAAAGGAGAACCACTCATGTTGATCCTGGAAGAATGAGCAGGAAATACCTCTCTTCCTAGTCAAACTAGATTGCTTGTCTCTAGGGAGGTTTGGGTCAGCAAAAGGGGTCAGCCTTTTCAGAAATTCCTGTCAAAAAGAAGCAAAAAGTTAGACAGATGCCTTCACCTGCTTCAGCTACTTTGGACAGAAGTGATTTATTGCGCTTAGTTCAGGCTCTTGACCCTTCCAGTGCTGCTGTGTCTGGCAAGAGATAAAGGGACTCTTCATTTTATGATGAGAGTCAAGGTTTCAAACCATAAAATGTCTGAGAAGGTGTGATGATAGGAGATAATGCCAGTTATGCCATGAGAAGTAGGGCAGTGGATGTGTAACATATGCCAGGACAGCTAGCTGGAATTTTGTAAAGAATCGTATGTCATTTGTACATCAAACTGATTTGTACAGATGCTTGTGTTGAAAATTTTATTTGTAAAGCTGCCTGTCTTAGTGTGCTCCACTTGACAGAAAAAGAAATACACATGTATTATAACTGTTTAAATGTATATGTTTTAACAGAGGATACTAGAAGTGAAGAGGTTAATCTCAATCCACCTGACTTTGAGAAATAGTAAGAAATTATGGCCTAGGCCCAATAATTTAAAGATGTTATCTCACAGTTTTGAATTAAGTCAGAGATACACTGTCTGTAAGAAGCATGGTGTGTTAGTCTCTGTAGGAGGAGTAAAAGTTTGTAATTGTTTTGTGACATGCTGCACTAGATCTGAGCAAAGCTATTGTGTGAGTATTATTGGCCTGTATGTGCTAAATCCTGGCAGTTTCTAGCAATGGTGGGGGTTGCATGGGAACCAGAAGTCAGATGACCAGATGTATGTGAGGTCATTCTGTACAGAAATGTTTTAATATTAGCTGAGACTGAAGTCTCAGAGCAGTCTGTTTCTTGGAACCTGACATAGAAGATCCCTCACCTCCTCCATCTTGTCTTGCCCTAGTAAGTAACCAGGGATAGTAATTCTTTAAATCAGTTAGGAAAATTAGTTAAGTACTGTTTTTCTGTAACTGTGTGAATCTATTCATCTGCATTTTAATATTTCATGTGATTGAAAATCTGGTGTTTATTGTAAATAGATATTTAGTATTTTCATGTTCTTTTATTTTTAAATATATTTAATCTTTTCATTGTGGCTGGTCCTTTAAAAATATTTTAACCCTTGAGAATACTTATATCTATTGGTGACACTGTGGCCACTCCTGAAAGCCTGGCTATTTGTTCAACATTACCATTTGTATTAATATTAATTTCACTCAGTATAATTTCATACCCTTGCAAGAGCCTTAGAGTAGCTGGCCTTGGAGTCTCTGGTGGCAGGGTAACTACCTTATAGTCTGGGCAGAAGGAGGCATAGCTGATAAGTCTGTTCCAGCCTTTCCCAGGTGTGTGTGAAAATCAAGTCTCACTGTGTGTGTGTGTTTGTCAGCTATTTGGAGCAGGGACACAATGCACTGTTTTCACAGAGAAGGGTACTGGAGGACTTGGTTGGACACTTGGCTGAGGTCTCAGTCCTATAGCTATACTAGTGGGTGGTCTTACTTTGGATCTGGAGGGGTAGAGAGAAATCCGGACCCCGAACTGAGTGTGTTCCCTTTGTGCTCTTAAGGGAAATTGTGCTTGATCCAGAGGTCTGTATCTGGAAATACTGAGTGGATCCATTTGTATTCCAAGTGAACATCCCTGACCAGAGTCAGTGGTGAGGATTCAGGCTCCTTGATTACTGGCCCAGAGTGGGGATGTTACAGAAGGGAGAACTTCTGTTTTCTCTTCTCAGGTTTTTTATTCAGATTCCAATAATATTGAGACTTCTGCCAATCCCTTGGAAGGATTCTCTTTTATCTGAATCTTTCCAGAATGAGTATGTTTCATTGGGAACATAACTTTCCACAATCTCCGAAGAAATATTATGATTTGCTACAACTGGGATTTTCTGAACCTACACCAATTCCTTTCACCATTAGAGGGCGTATTTATTACAGAATGTTACTTGCCTGACAGCCAGGCTCCTGCCCCCCCCCCAGTAAAAAGCATGTACATTGCATAAAGTTCCTCAGTCTTATAACTTTTCATTCTCATCCCAGATCATACCCACCTGTGTTTTTTCTTGTAGATTCAGATGCTGCTGCTAAATGTTTGGTTAATGCCAATCCCTCCACTTCTGAAAAGAATGGGAAGCAGTAGATCTTTGAAAAAAAGTGTATTCTTCAGCAACACTTGATGTGAGAGTGTTCAATCTCGCCGTTTGTTCTTACACCTGGGTTCGGAGCCGATCCTCGGCTCCATGTCGGCCGCTTGGCAAAGCTCTGCATCGAGAAGAAGCTCGAGACCAACCTATCTCCCACAATCCCCCTCTGCCTTTACCTCAGATCTAGTTTGCCGCTGCAACGTTCGCATCATTTTTGATGAGCTTGGACCACCTCAAAGCTAAGATTGTTTTTATCTAATATTTTTTTGGATAAATTTTCTCTTCTTCCTACTTAAAGTTAGTTGTGTGTGTGTGTAGTGTATCGAGGGTTTCTCGAGTACGTATATAAATTTTATATACTTATTTAAAGTTAGTTCCCTCGGGGCCTACCCCACCCTTTAACTTTATACTCAGGATTTGACTTTAACAGGATTTGACTTTAACTACCGGATTTGACTTTTATTACTGGATTTGACATTATTACTGGCTATTACACTGTTTAACTTTTTGGATTTGACTGTACTGTTAACATGTCTGAAAAAGCTAAATCAGGCTTTAAACGGTGCCAATGTGGACAGAAAATGTCTGTCACAGATAATCATAGTTCCTGTGTCCACTGTCTTGGCCCTCTCCATCTGCAAGAAGACTGCTCCATCTGTCATTCTTTCAGTGGAAGGGTCATGACAGATAGGCGCAGGAAACTTATGGATAGAGGCCTTTTGAAGCCTGCATTCCAAGAGGCTTTGGATGCATCGGACCAGACATCTAAATCCTCAAAGGAATCGAAGACGTCGGAGCCCATGTCATTGGCTTTGAGCTCTTCATTTAAAGTTCGCTCACCGGTTCCACAGACCTCGGGGCCGAGTGTTGAACTTTTGTCAGTTACCGAGCCTCGAGTCTTGGAACCGGTGACGGAGCTTCCTCCTCCTGTACTTTTGAGGTCGGCTCCGTCTTCGATTCCTTCAACGCGTTCTTCTAGGCCCCTCTCCGACACCGATGTAGACCGCATGGTGCAGAAATTGATGGAGAATACGGCCTTGTCCAAACTCATCTCTGTCTCCTCCCAGTTGGTGTCGAGACTCGAAGGCCTTACCTCATCTCCATCTGTTCCTCCTCCGAGGCCTATCCAGTCTTCGGAGCCGGGAGAGGCTGATCTGATGATTGTGGAGCCCTCGGTGCCGGAACCATCTTTTTCTCGGTCGGCACCGTTCACCTCGACTCCGGACCCAGTACCGGAGTTGCAGAGCCGAAGATCCATTCTTGGATTGGGGACCGAGAGTCGGACCGACGTTTCGGTTCCGACTCTCCCTCTCGGAGCCTCGGATCGACTCGCCTCCGTCCTCAGGGTCGATGCCATCGGTTCCTGTCTCGGGGGTTCCTCAGTTTTCTTCGGAACCGAGGGATTCCTCGACTTGGGACCCGGGGGCCTTCGACCTCATGAGGAAGGTGTTGTCGACTCAGACAACCACTTCAGCAGAAACAGTTTCTCCTTCCCATAAGGGTCCGTTATCCTCCTCTGCACCCACGGCTACATCTAAGCGTCGAGCACCAATGTCTCAGCCACCCCCAGAGGGTGCCCCCTCTTCCTCGGAGGCTTCATCGGATGCTCCCCCCGATGAAGTTCCGAGGAAAAGATTGTGTAAGAGGAGACACTTGGATTCTCCACAAGAATCCTTGACATCGGACACTGACTTAGATGAGTCAGAAGGGTCCCCAAAATCACCCTCAGAGGATGTCTCCTCTTCTGACATCCTGGAGATCCTAAAACAGAGAGGTGATTGGCAAGCCCTACCCCCTTCTGAGGATGAGTCAGTCTTGCTGAAGGCATTCGGTGCTCGCCCTTCCTCCTCCTGGGTCACTCCGCCCTTCGATGAGTTGATGGAATTGATTGCTCGAAGGGCGTGGGAGACACCTGACACGGTGGAGCCAGTCCCTAGAAAGCCTAATAAATATATTATTGCCCCACAAGACAAGGCTTATCTCACAAAGGGAGTTCCAGTGGACGCTAGTGGCAGCGGCCACGAAAAAGGAGATGTCTGAATCTTCCTCATCTGTCCATCCGCCTAACAGAGATTCTAGAACTATGGACAGGTATGGGAAGCGCATTTTTAGTTCAGCGGCTTTTTCCATGCGATCCCTGAACTATTTGACCCATTTCACACGGTTACAGAGGGATCTAATCAAAGAGTTGGGAGATACCCTCCAGGGTACTACAGATGCTGCTGTCTCGGAGAAAGTTACAGCACAACTCAATACCCTTACATCTATTGTGAACTCGTCCATGAGGCTGATCTCATATGCAGCCGAAGGATCAAGTAGGGCTGCAGCTTCAGCGAATGCTCTTCGTAGACAATCCTGGATGCGCTTATGTTCCTTTGTGGAAGCCTTCAAGTCTTCCTTTACTAACGCCCCATTTGATGGTGCCACTCTCTTTGGCCCAAAAGTAAAGGAGACCCTTACCCGGTGTGAGCAAGAGGGAAAGACTCTGTCTGCTGTCGGAGTCCGTTTTTCCATCCCATCCAGACCGTACCCCAAAGGGCAACGTGGTGGAAAAATGTGGTTTCGAAAACCCCAAGGCTCTTTCCCAGGCACACAGGGTGATGCCCCCTCTAGAGGCAGAGGAGGGGGCAGAGGTGGAAGACGTCGCCCTGGTGGCAGAGGGGGTCCGCAAAACCAAGGTGACAGGGATACACTCCCCGGTAAACCTTTCCAGCACTCCTGAGAGGAGGCCCGACTGTCCTGCTCTGGAGGCAGTCGGGGGTTGCTTAGCTTTATACCCTCAGGCCTGGCAAAGTCTTACATCAGACAATTGGGTAAAAAGCATTGTTACCAGAGGTTACAGAATTCCTTTCCTATTGCCCCCAATTCCGCAGAAAAGACTCCCAGATGTACCGCCCCATCTGCGAGGCCCTGCAGCTATAGAAATTTCAAAGCTGCTAGAAAAAAGAGTCATCCAATCAGTCCCAGCAGACCAAAGAGGATTCGGAACTTACTCAAGGTTCTTTTTAGTTCCAAAAAAGACAGGGGACTGGAGGCCAATTCTGGACCTAAGCAAACTCAATACCTTCATCAAGAAAGAAAAGTTCCGGATGGTCACGCTTCAATCGATCCTTCCATTCTTACAGAAGGACGACTGGATGTGCTCAATAGATCTAAAGGACACGTACTACCACATCAAAATGGCCAGGGCATCCAGGGATCACTTGCGCTTCCGGCTGGGAGCCAGTCACTTTCAGTTTCGAGCCCTGACCTCAGCCCCCAGGGTTTTTACCAAATGTATGGCAGTGGTAGCGTCTCACTTGAGACGCCTGGGATTCCAGGTGTTTCCATATCTGGACGACTGGCTCCTTTCTGCCACCACCGAGCATCAACTAATTCAGGCCAGGGATTACACACTACAACTCTGTGTTCATCTCGGAATTTCCGTAAATTTCGAAAAATCTTTATTACAGCCATCACAGCATATCTCATTCATAGGAGCAGAATTGGATACGCGTTGCTTAATCCTAAGGCTCCCTCCAGAAAGGATAGCCTCCCTACAAAACCATATATCTTCTCCTATTGTCCAAAAAATCCCCAGCAAAACTGGTTCTGAAGGTTTTGGGTCTCATGGCAGCTTCCCTCATTGCGATACCCTTGGGAAGACTGCACATGAGAGTTCTTCAATGGCTACTGTTTGCACAATGGTCGTTCCAACAGTTACCACTGACACACGAAATTCACATCATGAACATTTGCAAATCGCACCTGTCTTGGTGGCTTCAGACTTGCAATCTCTCCAGCGGAAGAGCTACGGTGACCACGGACGCTTCCCTGATAGGGTGGGAGGGCATCTTTCAGGGACAGACAGTCCAAGGTGAATGGACCAAATTGGAGTACAATCTGCACATCAGTGTTCTAGAGATGAGGGCAGTGTTTCTAGCGTTGCAACACTTTTCTCCCCTTCTTCCTCTAGGGACCATTGCAGTTCAGTCGGACAACATGTCCGTAGTCTGGTACATAAACAAACAAGGGGGAACCAAGTCTTATCAACTATGCAGAGAGGCCATGAGAATCTGCAATGGGCAGAGTCCACGGGTCGCTTTCTGATAGCAACGCACATCCCAGGGTTATCCAACGTCATAGCGGACAGGTTGAGCAGAGCCATCCTGTTACCTCACGAGTGGTCCCTCAAACAATCAGTTGCGGAGGAAATTTTTCGCAAGTGGGGCCAGCCTTGCTGCGATCTGTTTGCGTCTCCAATGAACGCCAAATGCAGAAGCTATTTTGCCCTATTACCCCCTCCAGGGGAAGTCCCCAGGGACACTCTGGTTCACGATTGGCCCCCAGGTCTCCTGTACACTTTTCCTCCTATTCCCCTGATTGCAAAATTTCTACAGAAAGCCAACAACCTGCAAAGGACAATAATCCTCATTGCCCCATTCTGGCCTCGTCAGATTTGGTTTCCCTTTCTTCTAGCACACCGAATTCGGGAACCCTGGATCCTGGACCCGGATCTGCTGACCCACTCGTCAGGGGCTCCCCACCTGTCGCTACTCTCCCTCAGACTAGCAGCTTGGCTGCTCCGCTTCCCTTCTTAGCCAGGTCTGAGCTTCTTTCCCCTGCAGTTCAAAATATTCTGGTGGCTTCTCATAAAGCTTCCACTACAAAGATATACACTAGTAAATGGAAGCGTTTTGTACACTGAGCAACTATACAACATTTGGATCCCGTAATAGCCCCTCTTAACAGAGTCTTGGAGTTTTTAGCCAAACTATTCCACCAAGGAGCTTCTCCTGCCACTTTGAGAGTACAATTGGCTGCCATTTCAAACTTTCATGTGGGAGAAAATGGGGCTCCTATTATGGCTCATAGACTTTGTAAGGCCTTTCTAAAAGGATCCTTCCATATTAGGCCACCAGTTAGAATTCCTACATCACCTTGGAATTTGAACCTTCTATTATCACAGCTAATGCTACCACCCTTTGAGCCAGCCTCTTCCTGTTCTTTGAAGTTTTTATCATGGAAAACCCTTTTTCTGGTAGCTATCACATCGGCCAGACGGGTATCGGAACTTCAAGCTCTTTCCGTTAAACACCCATACTTGATCTTTCACCCTGATAGAGTATCTCTTCGCACTAATCCAGCCTTTCTTCCCAAAGTTTGCTCCACTAGTAATATTAATCAGTCCATTGAGCTCCCCACCTTTTTCAAGAACCATTCCAATAAGCTGGAATATATGTTACACAAGTTAGATGTTCATAGACAACTCAGGTTTTACTTGGATAGAACAAAGGATCACAGAAAAACAGACCAGCTCTTTATAGCCTTTGCAGACAGCAGAAAGGGCATGGCAGTTACGAAACGAACCCTTTCCAAATGGCTTTCCGATTGTATTATTTTTGTTTATACTGCCTCTGAGCAGAATTTACCTGTCAAGCCCAAAGGGCATTCTACAAGATCAATATCTACATCCCTGGCTCATGCAGCCCGCCTACCGTTGGACACTATTTCTGCGGCTGCCACTTGGTCTAAACCACATACATTCATTACTCATTACAAAGTAGATAGGATTTCCAGGGACAGGGCAACCTTTGGTTCCACTGTGCTCAGGAACGTTCTCCCGTGAGTTCCTCAGGAACATGGAGCTGGGGACGCTACCCAGGTGTAAGAACAAACGGCGAGATTGAACACTCTCACATATAGAAGTTATGTCCTTACCATAACGTTCCATGTGGAGTGTTCATCTCGCCTTTGTTCTTACATTCCCACCCTCCCACCCTCAGGAAGAACGTCCAGTTTAGGTGTCTGGTTTGGTTCTCCCGCTTCTGCCTTCGTTCAGTTGTTGTGGCTGTGTTTCAGCTATGTTTTTGCATGAATGTGTTATATTCTCTTCCATTGACTTCTGGTTTGCTTGCAAACTAGATCTGAGGTAAAGGCAGAGGGGGATTGTGGGAGATAGGTTGGTCTCGAGCTTCTTCTTGATGCAGAGCTTTGCCAAGCGGCCGACATGGAGCCGAGGATCGGCTCCGAACCCAGGTGTAAGATCAAAGGCGAGATGAACACTCCACATGGAACGTTATGGTAAGGACATAACTTCTATTTTTTAGTAGTCTCCACTGTTAACCTTATATTTTAGTGTATGCTTGCCTCCTTTTATTGGCTTAATGGTTAAGGTGTTTACCCGACAGACAGAAGGTACAGGATTTTATTCTCACCTTGGGAAGCATGGCTATGCTTAAAAAGATCCCCTGGGATCATTAGCCTTGTAATCACCTGTAAACTGTATACACTGAAAGCACAAGAAGCGTATAGCATATTTTCCTAATTTTTGGAAAAACAACACTGTGTAATCTTATTGCTTCTGTGTTTCAAGTGACTACCCACTCTTCAAAATGTGCTTATAATACAGCTGCTACCTCTGGAACTGTTGCAAGGAGGCTTCCTTGACTGTGTACTTAAAACCTTCCTGAGGATGTTAAAGCTGATGTATTGAACTTTCCCTTAAATAGAGAGGTAATCTTTTGGGGCATTTGCTGCAGAGATCCTTCAGAAGTGTGATGAGAGAGGCAAGCTGATTCGGGGGATTTCTCAGATTTTTCTGCATTTCTTCTCTTAGTTTGTCAAGGGGTTTAATACTACCTCTACAACCTGGTAGTTATTTAATCCTTCACAAAAATCCGAACCTCCATCTGTCTCTTTAACATCAGATAGTTTCAGAAAAATTGCTTCTGAAAGTGACTAATTATTGATACAGGTGGAAATGGGTACCCCCCACCCACCATCCACTAGATCAGATTCCTCTTCTGTCCTGACATTCAGCACCTACTTTCTCAGGGGGTGATAAAAAGTGATCACTCCTCCTCAGCTAGGAGAAGGTTTTTTTTCAAGAATGTTTCAGGTGCCAAAGAAAGAAAGAAGATTCTTGGATATCTGTTCTTGGTCTTTCCTTTCTAAACCAGTTTGTGTTTGTGCTCAAGTTCAGAATGTTGTTGTTTTCAAATAATGTCTCATTCCCCATTTGAGACTACCTTGTATTTAAAAATTGCATATTACAGTCTTATAGTTCTAGATTTCAAATGTTTCCTAAGGTTTTCTTTGTCAGATTATACTTTTAGTTGTCTGCATTACCCTTTTGACTAACGACTGCTCCAAGAGTATTTACAAAGTGCCTAGCTCCAGAGATAACCTTCTACAGACTCCAAGGTATTTTTTTCCCCTTATTAAGATTACATGTTTGCCCCTGCAATGTCTTTTTAAAAGTGTCAGGAATCTCTCAGTTTGGTGGCTGTTGTATCCCATGCAGGATACAACCCATATTGCTAAGGCTACAGCGTCATCGATCATTTGAACATTTATCATTATATCAAGTTTACTTGCACAACTGTAATTTGAAGACCTATTCCACTATTATTTAGTGTATTTTTAAACACAATCAGTCCTAGTACTTCACCAGTAGCCCAATGTGACTTTTCTCACTGTAGATGACATTTTCCATAACCATTTCAGGGCCTTTATGAAGCCATCTTTTTAGCCAGATTTGGAGTTCCCAGACTTCCAGGTTGCTTATGTTTTGTGCTGCATTGGTTGCATACTTTCTTAAAATCTAAGAAGATGGCATATCTTGCTCTTCCTTGCTTTAATTGCTTTAGTTAGCCAGGTGAAAAATAAATGAGCCTACATCCCACTTGTCTGAACAGCCCCTCATCCAATCATTGTTTTCTGTTTGGTCTGGGCAGTTCCCCTCCTCCTCCTTTTGTAAAAAGGTAGTAAAAATAGTTGTTTAGATTGTCTACATTTTTCTACAGTAGAGAGTTGATTATTCAAACACTGATTATCCGAATGCAGCCTTCCAAAGTTTTCAGGTAGGAAAAAAATCATAAAGTCTGAATATGTAAATGTTATACGTATTCACTTGTGCATGTTTTTTGAGCTTGTAGCCCACTCGTGTGTGAAACATATTCTTTGTTGTCCACTGGAATCACTGAACGGTTGGAAAGTGTATTCCCTGTATGCAGAAAAAGCAAGCTTTTAGAAGTTTTTTTATCTGGTTCGATGTATGTTTGATTATCCAAACAGTCTGACTATCTGAACTACCCTAGGTCCCAATTAGTTTGGATAATCGAGACTCTGCTTTATTTGGTTTTATTCTGATGCCTTGTTTATTACTCCCTCTCCATAATACTTGCTGTATTTCTCACAGCAGGTCTTTGTTATACTGATTTTATTCCTTCCTCCTGAGTTTTTACTGTCAGTTACTCCATGTGTCTTTGCTCAATTTGTTTTTCCTTAATGCTTTCATTTGCCTAATGCCTTTAGCCACTTTCTCCTGAGATGTAATAGTACATGTTTCAGTGCATGATATAATCATTTCAGCATGCATTTTTTAATTGTAAGGCAGAATTGCATTTTAATATACAAGGGAAGAAATGTGCACTGTTTTGCAGTTTATGTATTTTACTGCATAGCCCACCAGTTTCACTGCAGGGGTGTGTATTATACTGTATGGTAATTGTGTTTCACTGCAAATTAATACTGTTTCTTGCTGTATTCAGTATTTAGAACTGATGACTAAAGCTTATTAAATGTTATTGGCTTAGTAGGTTGTAAACACACTTTTGATACCTGGAAGACCAAAAAGAAGGGTGTAGGCACTTTGATTATTTTTTGAAATACTGTCACCTTAGTGTAGTATGGAGTGGGGGGTACTTATGAAGTTCATTCTTTTAGATGCAGAACTGAAATAAAGCCCAAACTATACCACAAGCCTTGGACTCGGTATTAAACCAAGGCCCCAGCTCGGTCACAAGCCTAGGGGAACTAACTCTGTCAACAAAAGTAAATAAACAAAAGAAATGGCAGGGTGAAAACTCATAAAACTTTGTGCCAAGCTACTTCAGTGTAAGATGCTGGTGTGTAAGGAAGAAATATTGTAAAACAATTTGTAATAAAGTTAAGTAAATCTCACTATCTGGTCCGTTACAGATTAGTTTGTAGTGGACTAGCAATATGTTTAAGCATGCTCAGAAGCTGGACTCTTGATTTTCATTTTCATCTTTATTCTGATATCCTTGTGACTGCATTTCTTATAGGTTCATAGGTTCATAGGTTCATACTAGGCTATCTGCCCGAGGGCATTTACAAGCCTAGCCCATCGTTTTGTGGCTTACGCCACCCCTTTAGTGTGGGGAACTATCCCCATTATTTTGCTGTGCCTCTGTCGAGCAGTGACACTGAGGTAATCCCTGGGGTATTCTTTCTACCCGTATTGTACAAAACTAATTTGTGGTTACTCATCAAGTAAAGGCACTTTGTAAGTGCAGAATGAAAAGCCTTGTCCAGTGGCACTGTGGTGCCACTCCAGTGAGAATAGTTACAGTGCTGTATTATAGGCCTGGGACTGATAGCTACAAAAGGCCTGCTTCTGTGGGATCAACTTTATCTCCTGAGCTCAAACTTCTCTTTGCACCAGTTTGGTCATGATAACTGTAAATGATGAGTCTATTACAAACATTCACACTCAAGCTAGTCACTATGTAACCAGTTATCAGAATAAGAAAATTGTATTGTAGGGGATAAATGCCCAATATTCTCCATGTGTGGGGGACTTTACATTCCACTGTTTTTATTTCCCCCACTTTAAAGTTGCTGCACTTTAGAGAAAGAGAAGTCATAAACAAGCAAAGAAATTATCTGTCTCACTCTCTCCCTAAAGAGCACCAATCTCGATCCACCTACAACTCTTCTTCTTGAGTATTAACTTCCTACTTCAGAGTAAAATGAGCACAACTAAATATTGATTCTCAAACAAACAACAATGACTTGAACTTGGGTAATGTGACCTGTGACAAACCAAAATGCTGCCAGCCCAGCTAGCTGGAATTTTGTAAATAAATGTATGTGACTTGAAAATATTAATGTGATTTATACAGAAATGTGACACTGCCAGCCCAGCTATCTGGAATTTTGTAAGAAATCATATGTCATTTGTGAATATTAATATGATCCATAGGCTTGTCTTACAAATGTAAGAGAAGTATATGTTATGTGGATATTAAACTACTGGTGCAAAATTATGTGAACTGTTTGATATGTACTGAACTTCAAGAATGTAACCACAGTGTACCCTACTGGAAAAGAACAGAAATGTATATAAGCTATATTAATGGTAGAAGTTGGAACATAGAGAGTTAGCTTGCAAAACTTCAAGAAAATAAAAATGTTTTACGATGTGCTATAAAAGTTAGTTTCAAGGCAGCAAGAGACAGGATGTCTAGAGCTAGGAGTTTCTTTCTATTGTCTTGAAACAAATAATTACTAGGATTAAAATGTTAGCATTTAAGTGTTTTACAACTTCCAGTTCTAGGCAAACTTCTGAGAGATATGTATTTCTCCCACAGAGATGCTAAGAATTCTGTTGGTATCTGTTAGTCTGAGAACTGAAGGCAGGTAACAAATAGTGATGTCATCCAGCTGACCCAGCAGTAATGTTTTGATATTAACTTGGGAACTCTCTCTTAGACTGAGCATTTTGTATCTTGTCTTGGATCTAGAAACATCCATTCAGCACTTCTCATCAGCACTTGCCTTGCTAATAGTAAGTAATCAGGATACAGTAATATCTATTAGCTCTAGATAGGAATATAGTAAAGATTAGCTTAGATGTTTTCTGTATTTATGTGAGACTGTCCTGCAATGTTGTTTCAAAATATTTCCAGTGATTCTGAACTCTGTCGTCACTGTGTTGAGTTCTTGAGTATTGCCTTGTTCTTTTATTATTTATTATTAAATATATTTAAACATTGTAATTGTGGCTGGTTTGCTTAGAGATATTTAAGCTCTTAGAGTACTTGCATATGTAATTGGTGACACTGTATAGGCCACTCCTAAATAAACTTAGTCTTGGTCACACTTACCATTTGGATAATAGTAACATTACACAGTAGAATTGGTCACCCTTTGCAAGGGTCTTATAGTAGCTGATAAAGAGCTGGTTGGTGGCAATGATAACTACCTTTTAGCCTAGGTAGAAGGGGGCATAGCTAGAAAACCTGTGTCAGACTTTCCCAGGAGAGAGAGAGAGAGAGAGAGAGAGAGAGAGAGAGAGAGAGAGAGAGAGAGAGAGAGAGAGTGTGTGTGTGTGTGTGTGTGCGTGTGTGTGTTTGTATATAAATCAAATCTCAAGTGTGTGTGTCAGCTACCTGGGCAGGGACACGGCGCACTGGTTGGACAGAGAGGGTGCTGGAGGTTTTGGCTTGACTGCTTGGCTGAGATCTTAACTCTATAGCTGTGCCAGTGAGGGAGTCCTATTGGGGATCTGGAGAGAGAGAGAGAGGGAAAACAGCCCCAGACTGACTGTGATCTGTTTGCTCTTAAGCAAAATTGTACTTGTGTGTTCTTGACATCCTCCCAAATGTGTACATCCCTCACTGGTGCTAGTGGTGAGGATTGAGGCTCCTTGATTACTTGGCCAGTGCAGGGGTCTCACATGACCAAGTGACTGTGAACTCTGTGCGGCATAATGGCAGAGTAGAGTTCTGGGTAAAATTGAGAGAGGTGACATAAGGAAGGCTTTTTCAGACATGGGTGCCAGGAGCTACAGCTTCATCAGCCTTTTTCTTAATGTGAGCCTTTGTAGTTTTAAAAATCATATCCTACTTAACTGCAGAATTATTCTCCAGTGTAAGTGAGCACTTTTTTTGTGTCAGTGTTGTTTTGTCTGAAGCATTTCTTGCCCTTCATACTTGTATTTTATAGTTCATCACATCTTAACAGACTGAATTTTGGAATTGTTTGGTAATATGGCCCACGATGTTGCGTTTGTAAAGCACACTGAGTGTGCCAATAAAAACTAAACTTGTAGCAAGAAAAAATCTGAAGTCTGTCAAACCTGGCATTCTTATGCAGGCCAAAGTTACAACACTTTAATTGATTTTTCTCTCAGTTTAGCAGAGAAGATTAAGTGCCTGATGTAAGTTTCATCTGTTAGTCCTGACATTTTCCTCTGTCTCCCATTTGCTGGCCGTGTGACTCTGAACAAGCCACTTACTCAGACAAGTCCTCTGGTAATCCTCAGATAGACATTTGTGCCTAGTGAGTTTACCTGGTTAGTAACAGTAACTGTTCACAAATTCAAACTTTCTTAGGCTTGATTCAGCCAATTTAATTTTGTTGCCCGCAAAGTAATCCGTTTCATCAATTTTTAAACTGCAGACTGTGTAACTGAGATAGGCGGCTAAACTTGCTACAGTTCTAATTTATTAATCATGTAATTCTTGTTTCTGTCTGTGCTTAATTTTCCTTATAGACTTAACTGTCGAACAATGCAGAGTAGTTTTGTTATAGGCAGGACCTTAATATGTGTTGCTGTTTTGCATGTATGGAATGTGCATCTGTACCCTCTCAAGCTTCTTATGGAAACAATTGCATGTCTAATCTATTCAAAAATAGTAATAAATAAATTGCTCTTTATTTGTAAGTGTGTGCAATACAGCTCAGATTGTAGGCTGCAACCAGTCATAATTTTAAACGTGTTGTAGGTTTGCCCTGATTGATGAATGCAGAGATTCACAGGACTGCAGTAAAGAAAATGACTATTAAACTGTGGCTTAGAACTCAGTTATGAACTGTAAATGATTCTGATGATCTACTTCTGACAGTGGCAGTAGCCAAGCACCACCCTTAATGTAAAAAAAATATATTTTAAAATATGAAGCAAATGAAGAAGCAAAAGCTTTTAAAATCTGTTTTAAACATTGCATTATATTTGTGATTTAAATGCTGCTAAATTACTTCTTACCTGTGTTATATGGATTAAGTATGTATTTTGTGTAGCTCCTCCCAAGGTTACCTCATAGATTCTCTATTCCTACATATGAAAAGAAGTGCTCAGTGCATACTTACAAGGCACTCGGGTTTACTGAAAATTTGTAACATGCTGGATAGCAGAGGTAGCAGAGTCTGTAACATGAAGTAATAATAATAATAATAATAATAAAAATAAAGTTTCTCTCCACCCTATTAAAAGCTTAATTTTCTTAGTACCCCCATTTCCTTTTAGCTTTTGTAGCTGATAAGATAAGAAACACATGGCCTCTCCAGCCATAAGACTGGATTCCCTACTGAGCTTTCTGACGCACACAGTCCTCCCCCTGATGTCAGACAGCTGATAAATAGCCTTCTGGCCTTGTGCCATAAGGTCTTTGCCAAAACAAAAATGGTCCCTTTGTCTGGGAAAAAAAAGCAGCCCTGTTGATTTTTTTTAACTCTCCTGTGATTTGCTTGAGTTAGTGTTGGAAACCATTCTCTTTATTCAGCAATTTTTCTGAATTAGATTACAATCTGAGAAACATGTTAGCTTAATGATAGAATGAATGACGTTCGGTCTGGTATCTCTGTCAAAATTCTGTAGTGTTAAAGGATACATAATCTGGGGTGTGGTTTATCTTACCCTTATCCACTTTCATGCAAACACACCACAGTGAAATCAGTTACATGTCTAGATAATTTTATGATTGCAACTCGTATCTGCATGAAAGACACTGTAAACAGATCAGTAGAAGTTTATTTATACTTGTGAAAGTGCAAGGTAACTAGAATAGGAAGATTTTTTTTTCTTTACAATAAAGTTAAATGGACAAAACTGTAAAGAGGTTGATGGGGGTGATGTGAATTGTGTATTCATTATAATAGTTACTGAATTCCTGACACTGACTGGTTAAATGATTTAGCTTGCTTATTCTCTGCACCTACCCCTTTGCTGAGATAAGAACAGGGTCAGCTCTAAACGCTATGCAAACCCCTTGGACTCTTGGAATACCACCTCGGTGGTGCTGTGGGGTACATTGCTTCACTGGGGTGCATGCACAAGTAGTGCAGATATTAACCTGCAGTCAGGGAGGGAAAGGTTGAGATGCTGCTAATAGATTAATATATGAAGCACTCCTTTCCAAGGCTGGCCCAGTAGGAATGATGGAAATAGAAGACTGGTGAAAAGAGAAGGCTTGATTGCATAGTGAAAATATGATAAGGATGGGCACTAGACTCATGGAGACTGACAGGTGTAATATCTAGATTTCTGGTAAAGTCAAGAATGGCCTGAAATGATGATTGCTCTGTGTCATAGTGAGCTATAGCCCTAACTATATCCCAGGTAATTCAGAAGCGATTAGCAGACCTGGCACTGGAAGAGCTGACTGGGGACTTGAGGGTTCTGTTCAAGCTGTTCAGGGGAGTCCAGAGAGTCATAGGAAGTATTTGATTTAAGGCAGCTAGGGTCATCTGCAAGTTACTTCACCTGCAGAAACAAGTAGTAGCTAGGTGCAAAGTCCACTACTAGCCTAGCCCTAGAAGTCACTTGCGCAGGGAAATGTTAAGCTTAAAGTTGAAAAACACAGACTTTACTGCAGATGGCAGCACTGCTCCTAGCCATACTGCTCAACTTTCCAGATTTTCATAGAATGTCCAGAATTTTGCCTCATATTTTTGGTCTGTTGGTCATAAAAATTGTGGTTATTTGGCAAATCACTGAGGATTGAAGCCTGTAAATAATGGCATACATTTGAGGTTTCAGACTTAATATCCTTCAGAAAATGCATGCTAACACATATCCTGTTAGTCTGTTGACTTTCTTTGTTTAAGAGAGCAATATTTAACATCTGTCCCTATTTATGGGCCCTTCCCTCCTCAAGTTTTTAGGCTTTGTCCAGATATTTTGCTCTAAGAAGTTGAGTGGTATGCTTCCAGCTCTTGTCAGAGAGAAATAAATGGGCCATAGGTCACTTGCCCCAGGACAAACATGGCAACAGAGTAACCAAGGATGAGTTTGGGGGATCATGTGAGTGTGGGAAAAAAAAGATTGGCTTAGGCATAAGGTGCATCCATATCCAAGTGTTCACTGATCGAGTGCCAATACAGTCAGATGCTGTGCATCCTCCGTACACATTATACATGTTAAAAGAGCTGTTTTTCCCTTTTACAGTAGATCAGAATCTTGAGTGTGGTAAACTATTAGGTCAGTTGCTTTTTGAATAAACATTTAGTCTTTCCTCTTCTAAAAACAGTCAATATCTCAAGATGTGTTTCTTTTTTTTGTAATAAGTCTACCATATCACTGATACTGGAGACCTAAGCAGTCACTAGTAAAAGCAAGAAATTTCTGCATTATCATCATTCCTAGCTAACGTTATATCATGCAAAATTACTGTAAATTTCTCTGGAACTGATACATCTACATACTACACCCAATATTCAGCTTTTGGACTGTTCCTCAGGAAATGATAAATCTGTTTTTTGACCTTAGTATTCAACCACAGGACTATTTTGTATGTGAAGAAGTAGTAATTCTTCACCCTGGTAAAAGCCCACTGACTCCTTACAAGTCTGCAGAATATGTGGATAATTTTGCCTGGTTGATGTGGTGTCTTGCAGATATCTTTTAATCTGAAGTAGTTAACTTCATTTTATCTACAACCTATGGTATTCGGATCCATATCGGATCTGAGCCGGCAACTTTTCAACCATCTGCTCTGAGCTCCAAGCTCCTCCCCCTTACCCATAACCCATCACCATCTCCTACCTTCCCCCAGATCTCATTTGCCGCTTCGTACATCAGCATCATGATCTCTGTAGCTCCAAGTGTTGGGTATTAGTAAGTGACTTTGGTCAAACTTTTTTGCTCTTTCTAGTGCGTGTGTGTGATTGTTTAGTCCCCTTTACCTCCCCCTTTTCGCTGTTCACCAGTTTTATACAAAAAAAAAAGTTTGTGGTAAAGTAGTATAGTAAGGCTTTCCCTACCCTGTAGGTGTGTGTGTTAGAGTGTTGGTTTTAAGTAGGTTGGCTGTGTGTTAGTATGGCTGATCAATCAAAGCCTACTTTCCAAAAATGCACAAAGTGTGGCCATAAGCTTTCACCAGCCGATGGCCACACTCTGTGTGTTATTTGCCTGGATGTTCCCCATCTTTCCGTTCAGTGCAGTGTGTGCGCTGGGTTTAACCCCAGGGCCTTAAAAGAACAGAAGGCCAAACTGGTTGCAAAGGGACTTCTACCTGTTCCCTCTTTGGATGCATTGGCCTCTGCCTCGGCTCCTCTAGCAGTTGCTCAACCTCCCCCCAGGCTGGGACTCACCCTCCCACTAGACCTGTTGAAGGGGAGGCTAAAGGAAAGGACAAGAGGAATAAGGACAGAGATAAGAGAAGGGATAGGCCCCGCAAGCAGTCTGCAGAACGGGAGCCCTTCCCTAGTCCGCCTTCTAAAGTGTCTAGACCTACATCTCCTCGGCTCCACTCCCTGAGGTTATCCCCAGAGCCAATGGAGCCTTTGGATCTGAGGCCTTCATCTAGATCATGGCAACAACCAGCCAGATCCGAGTTGGTTGCCTCCTCGCACTCTACTCTGAGTATATCGGAGTTGGATATGGACAGGGGAGTCTTACCAGGCCCCTCTCCCACTGGAGGGGGGACCTCCATGCCCTTCTTTCATCCAATTTCTCCTTCCCCAATCTGACCTGCGATTTTGGGGTTTATGAATCTGACGATCCTTGGAGCTGGGGGTTCGGCACCAACGGTTCCTCCAACCTTGACACCGACGATTACCTTGAGTTCCACGGATCAGACCAGTTCGGATCCGAGCATCTCTCGGGGCCGAGGACAAGGAGTCAGATCCGAGGGGATGGAGGTGTCTTTGGCCCCGACTTTGTCGGATCTGAGCCATTCCTTCAGAACACCGGCTACTCCTGCCTCGGCCCCAATCCTCATGGCGGACCCAGGGAGAGCTTCCTCCTTGTTGGGTGCTAAGGAGGTACACTCTCCATCAGCGTTCAATGTGGTGGAGAGGGTTCTCTCCCAATGATTGAGACCCCAGCTTATTTCCTTGGATTCCACCCGGGCTCCCTTGGATTTGGTTACGACTCCCTTCAATTTGTCCCAGGGTCAGTCCGTGCTAGAGGACCCCCAGGCAGTTCCTCTGGAGGAAACCCCCATGGCTCATGAGCCCTCTTCAGAGAGTCCTATTGAAGAGGGTCCCCATAAATGCACATGTAAAAGGAGGCACCTGGACTCCCCTGAGTCCTTGACAGAAGACACTGATTTAGATGAAGGAGAAGATTCCCCCAGGTCACCACCCAAGGACGTCTCCTTTGGAGACATCATGGAGATCCTCTACCGGAGGATAGGTTGGTCAGCCTCAAAACCTTCTACGAAAGAGTCAGTGTTCCTGGAGGCCTTTGGCACGGGCTCATCTACATCCTGGGTGTCCCCTCCTGTGGATCCCTTAGTGGATTTTTTCACTACGCATGTATGGAAGGAGCCTGACACTATAGAGCCGATACCAAAATGCCTGGACAAGATTCTCTCTCCACCCGCAGACAGACAGGCCTGGTACAAAGGATTCCCGTTGGATGCTATGGTGGTTGCAGCAGCAACCAAGAGGGAACTGGCACAGGAGAGTTCCTCAGTCCACCCTCCGGACAAGGAGTCCAGGGCGGTGGATCGATTTGGGAAGCGAGTGTTTTCTTCAGCGACTTTTTCCATTCGAGCGCTGAATTATTTGGCACACGTCATACGACTGCAGTGAGGCCTAGTTACGGAGTTCACTGAGTCGACCCCAGAGTCTTTGTCGCCAGAGGACAAGCGTCTGTTCTCCATAAAAATGTCGACTCTCAAATCAGTATCAAACATGTCCATGCATCTCCTTTCCCATGCCATGGAAGGAGTGGTGAGGGCGGCTGGGACTGGCGTGGCTATGAGGCGACCAACACTTGGCTCAGACTGTGTCAATTTGCGGACCCCTTCAAGGCATCTTTCACAAATGCTCCCTTTGATGGTTCTTCTCTTTTTGGGAAGACAGTACGTGACACTCTGGTCCAGAGCGAAAAGGACGGGAAGACTTTGTCTGCCATCTGAGTCCACTTTTCTAGCCCTCAAAGATCCTTTTCTAGGAATCAGAGAGGGCAAAATAACATGTGGTTCCAAAAATCACAGTTTTCCCGGGACTCTCAGGACAACTCATCCCCTAGTGGCAGAGGGGGACAAGACAGATACAGCCCCCGAGGCAGAGGGGGGCCGAGGAACTTTGGGTCTAGGGAGACCTTCTCAGACAGGCCCACGCAGCAGCCCTGAGGGGTTGCCCGACTGTCCTTCTCTGGAGACAGTCAGGGGAAGATTATCATTGCACCCAACTGCTTGGGAGTCCATAACTGTGGACCGTTGGGTGCTTCAAATAATATCCAGAGGCTACACCATCCTGTTCATTACCTCTTCCATCCAACCAAAGAACCTCCCAGATGTCCCACCCGCTCAAAGGGAGGTGGCAGTGCTAGAGATTTCCAAGTTGCTTCGCAAATGAGCCATCAAACCGGGCCCCCCAGATCAGTCCAGATCAGGAGTTGACTCCAGGTTCTTTTTAGTGCCAAAAAAGACGGGGGACCTCAGGCCCATTTTGGACCAGTCAACCCAGAACCTGGCTGTAGCCAAGCAGAAATTCTGGATGGTCACCCTACAATCTATTCTACCTTATCTTCGAGAATGCTACTGGATGTGCTCGATAGACCTCCAGGACGCTTACTGTCACATCAAGATTCGCAGAAGCTCCAGGAGATTCCTTCGCTTCCGGCTGGGAGCCAATCATTTCCAGTTCATAGCCCTACCCTTCGGTCTCACCACAGCCCCCAGGGTTTTTACCAAGGTAATGGCAGTTGTAGCGGCTCACCGGAGGCTTCAGGGTATTCAGGTATTTCCTTACCTAGACGATTGGCTCCTCGCTGCTTCCACCAAGTGTCTTCTTTGCATGGCCAGAGACTCCTTCCTTCATCTTGCAGTCCAGCTAGGGAGTATTATCAAGGTTTCCAAGTCACTCTTGAACCTGGTGCAGATGTTCATCGAGCATACAGCTGCAGTCATAACAGATGGGTTCTCCTGCGGTCAGGCAGGTCCTCGGTCGGCCGAATTCCAAAGTCTAGGTCCGGCGTCGGTTGTCTTCGCTTCTTCCCTGACATCAGTGCAACAGGGGTATAAAAGAACCAGCTGACGCCATTTTCTTCAGTCTTTCTTGCCGCGCGGTGCTCGAAGCAGAAGCAGTTCAAGTGCCGGTCGGCCAGCTCCTGAGATTACGAAAAATTTGGAAAACCGAAGTCTTCTTAAAAGCTAAGTACCCCGTTGGGGAAACTTTTCTTGCCTCAGACCGATGTCAGACAAAGTTAATAATTGTATTTCTTGTGGGAAGCAAATACCGCATAAGGATTTCCATTCCCTCTGTATACCTTGTTTAGGCCCAGACCACGACGTCTCAGTCTGTCACTGTTGTGCTACATTCAACAAACGCACTGTTAAGCGTCGGGCGGAGTTCGCCCAGCATTTTTTTGGGAAAGCATTTAACTATACCATGTCGTCGGATACTCCGACACCGGTTTTGTCTAAAAAACGCAAAGACAAGGACCGGCACTCGAGGTCCGCGGCCTCTACCGACACCACGCCAAAGCCGACTACACGTGGTCCGGTTCTCAGTGAGGCATCTACTCAGCCCCTGATTACCGACGACACATCTTTGGTGGTGTCTCCTGTACCCGAGGTCGCAGGCTCCTCGGCCCACACCCCGACTACAGATACCGAAGCCACTCTTGGCGTTGAAACACAGAATGTGGACAGGTCCACCTCCACTCAAGGTGTCTTCAGACCTTCCTCTTCTTTCTCCATCAAGGCTTTCACCAAGTCTAAAGCAACTATGCACCCTAAGAGACCAGTTACACAGGGCCCATCTCCAGGCCCCATGCCTAAGAAACATGCTTAAAATGGCTGAGGATTTAATTACTCTAATCAGAGGTTCTCAGCCACCTCCGGACAAAAGGCCCAGAGTGGAGGAAGATTCCCCCTCCTCTGATCAGGGATCCATTATTTCAGAACACTCTGATGATCAGGAACAGTCTTACTCCCCTTTTGAAGACTCTGATGCAGAGGAGTCTATTCCTTCTGTATCCCCCCCTGAGGATTTCTCATTTGGGGAAACTTTGCATACCTTAAGGGAACACTTCCACTGGGAAGGCCAGGATTATTCAGATTCCAAGAAAAGGCTCAGGGAATTTCTTTTGTTACCCCAGCACAGGCCTCTGGCTATACCTTCTGTCTTGGACATCCTAGATGATGTTTACTCAGAGGCCTGCCTTAACCCGGACTCTCTACCTCCAGCTCCAGTTAAGCCTGACAAGGTACTACAGGGTTCCTGACTCACACCAATTTCTTTACAAAAGCCATGCTGCTGACCTAGAAACCATCTCACAGGACCCAAGGGAGTTGAGGCTTCCATTGCCAAAAATCCATTGCCTTCCGAGAGAGATTCCAGATCCTTAGAAAGGTGGGGAAAAAAGGTATATACCTCGGCTACCTTAACCATGAGGGCCTTAAACTGTCAGTTTCATATGCTAAAATGCCAACAGTTTCTGTTATCTCAATTGAAAAGTAAAATGTCACAACCTGAACAACCAGACTTGAAGGAGTTGCAGGATTTGATGCATAGTGCAGAACAAGTGGGTAAACATACCATACAATGTGGTTTTGATGCTCTAGAGGCCTCATGTAGAGCTGCTGTTACAGGCTCAGTCATACGCAGGCATGCTTGGCTCAAGGAGCAAACCTTGCCTGATCATGTCAAAGCTAAATTACTAGACGCCCCTCTTCAAAAGGATGTACTATTTGGGGCAAATGCTGAGAAAGTATTGCGAAAAATGGAGGAAAAAGCTAAATCAATGCAAACTGTGAAAGAATTTCTGCAGGTTCAACCCCCACGTTTTAGTAGAAATTGGCCTTCCAAAAACTGGTCCTTTCCTGCCACAGACAGACCCCAAAGAGGCAGATACAGGCGCCCAAGGGGCAGAGGACAATCACAAGGATCGTACAGAGGCAGACAATGGCAAGCTCCTACACAAAGAGGTGGTGAGGACAACTCACAATCTTTCAGAAAGCAAACCCAATGACTTTCCCCTTTGCAGGCCAACCAGGTCTCAAATGGCAGCCCCCTTAGGAGGAAAGCTGGCACTATTCTCAAAAAATTGGCATGTTGACAAATGGATCCTGGACATTATAAACAGAGGCTACAAATTCCACTTTCATACCCTTCCAAAAATGAGAGGCATGCCAAAACTGCCACACAATCAAAGGGCAGAGGCACAAAAGCAAATTTCAGATCTTATAAACATGAAAGCTATTCAAGAGGTACCTACACACGAACAAGGTCAAGGTTTTTATTCCAGGCTATTTCTGGTGCCAAGGAAGGGAAAAGATTGGAGACCTATTTTGGATCTTTCCATCCTAAACACATTCCTACTCGTACCAAAATTCAAGATGCTCACTCTACAGCAACTTCTTCCCATGCTGAGCAAGGAGTCTTGACTGGTAACATTGGACCTCAAGGAGGTATACCTGCATGTCCCAATCAGACAAAATTGCAGAAGATACCTCCGATTTCTTGAAGGTTCAACCCATTATCAATTCTCTACATTGCCCTTTGGCTTATCTACTGCGTCCAGAGTATTCACGAAATGCCTGGCATCAGTAATTGCCTACTGCAGACTTCAAGGGATACAAATATACCCCTATTTGGACGACTGCCTGATCCAAGCGGACAGCAAGCACATTCTTCTGAAACATCTGGCTTATGTAATAATGTTGTTAAACTCTCTGGGATACACAGTCAACAAAGAGAAATCAAGGCTAATACCCTCTCGGAATATAATTTTCCTGGGTGCCAATTTGGACACAAACACCCAGATGGCCTACCTCACGCCAGAGAAGCAGGGGCAACTAATTCAATATTTCAGAACGCTGGCAAATTGCACCAGGCTGACTGCAAGGAAAATCCTGCAGGCTCTGGGATTCATGGCATCTTGCATCTTGCTAATCCCATGTGCAAAGCTGCATATGAGAAAACTATAATGGTACCTAAAAAACATATGGTCTCAACACAGCCACAGTTTGGAAACAATAATACCACTACTTCCATGTCTGCAAAAGGAATTTCTGTGGTGGGCTCAAGCATGTCAAACAAACACAGGTCTTCCATTCAGCAAGCCTCAAGCAAATCAAGTCATCACAACAGACGCCTCGGACTACACCTGGGGGGCGCACATGACAGACCGGTGCATTCAGGGCAAATGGTCCCAAAAAGAAAAGCACCTTCACATCAATCAAAAAGAAATGCTAGCAGTAATAAATGCTATTATAGCTTTCAAGGACCTTCTACAACCAGGTCAACTATTGATAAGAACGGACAACACCACAGTTATGTGGTACATAAACAAGCAGGGAGGAACACATTCCTATCCCCTATGCAGACTGGCCATATCACTTTGGAACATGGCCATGGACTTACAAATGGAACTACAAGCACAGTACTTGCCAGGCAAGGAAAACACGCTGGCAGACAACCTAAGCAGGAATATGACAGATCCACACGAATGGATGTTGCATCCAAAAGTTTTTACAGAAATAATCCAAGAATGGTGAAGGCCAGACATAGATCTCTTTGCCTCCCACAAAAATCATCAATTGACAAAAATTCTGCTCGAGGACCTTCCATCCAAAGGCCTGGAGAGTGGACGCTCTTTCTTTCAGCTGGACATCAATGACAGTTTATGCCTTCCTGCCTCTTCCTCTGCTGCCCAAAGTCCTATTGAAGACCAGAGCAGACAGACCAAAGATGATCCTCATTGCTCCGGACTGGCCAAGGCAACACTGGTACCCACTCCTGAGGAGCCTGACTCATTCCCCTCCATGGACCCTGCCTCTAATGCCTCTTCTTCTGACTCAGCACAGCTTCAAAACTCTTCACAGTCAGCTAAAAACACTCAATCTAGCCGCATGGAAGATTCCTTAGCATCACAGCAGACCCTACTCTCCAAGGAGGTGCAGGATGTCATTTTGGAGGCCAGAAGGCCATCAACTAGAAAAGCTTACTCCACAAAATGGAAACGTTTTTGTGTCTGGAATGAGAAAAAGGGCCAGAACCCTGGAAAGCTGAATTTACCTCAAATACTACAATATTTGGCTGAACTGCTAAGCAGTGGACTTTCGTTCTCCTCCATCAAAATCCATGCCTCAGCCATTTCTGCAGAATACAACACTGATCCTCCTTTATTCTCTCACCCTCTTTTAAGACAGTTCCTCAGAGGGGCTAAGAATTTAAGACCTCCAAGGAAACAACCAATACCTGCTTGGGATCTAAATTTCATTCTGGAAAAAACTGACTTTGCCTCCTTTTGAGCCAGCTGCTTCATCGGATTTGCATTATTTGTCCTGGAAAACAGCTTTCCTTCTGGCTATCACTTCAGCTCGTAGAGTTTCAGAACTACAGGCCCTTATGGCTGTCCAGCCTTTTATCGTCTTCCATCAGGACAGAGTTTCCTTACGAACCAACCCGTCCTTTATGCCTAAAGTGGTATCCAGGGTATCTTTAAATCAGGCCATACATTTGCCTACTTTTTATCCCAATCCTCAAAACAAAGGGGAGAGATTACTACATTCCTTGGACATCCACATGCGTTATTATTTGGACAGAACAAAACCTTTCAGAAAATCAGAACAGCTCTTTGTGGCCTATGCGGTAGGAGCTCAAGGAAAGCCAATTTCCAAGCAGACAATCTCAAAATGGATAGCCCACTGCATACACTTTTGCTATTCCTTTCATGGCAAAACTGTTCCTACAGGCATTAGAACTCATTCCACTAGGGCCACAGCCACCTCTGCAGCCTTCCTCAGAGGAGTTCCTACCAAGGATATCTTGGAAGCAGCCACTTGGAGTTCTGTGCATACCTTCTCCAAACACTACCACTTACCATTATACTCCAAATCTAGAGCAGACTTTGCCACTGCAGTCTTGCAGGGCATTTTGGCTCCTCCTAGTTCCACCTAGTGCCTACCACCCTTTTCTTAGCTTTGGGATTCTACCCATCTGTTATGACTGCAGCTGTATGCACGATGAACATAGTACAGTTTTGTACCTACCATAAATGTAGATGTTCGAGTGCTAATACAGCTGCAGTCCAGGTTTCCCTCCCTCCTTCCCCCTAGGGGTATTCTTTTATGGTGTATTTGCTTGCAACTACTGTTTTTTGATTATATTGCATTGCATTACTTCATAATTTTATGCATTGCCTTCCTTCTGGGGGCACCTGACATCTGGGGCAAGAAAAACTGAAGAAAATGGCGTTGGCTGGTTCTTTTATACCCCTGTCGCACTGACGTCAGGGAAGAAGCGACGACAACCGACGCCGGACCTAGACTTTGGAATTCGGCCGACCGAGGACCCGCCTGATGGCAGGAGAACCCATCTGTTATGACTGCAGCTGTATTAGCACTCGAACATCTACATTTATGGTAGGTACAAAACTGTACTATCTTAGACTTTATCGGGGCATGGCTGGACACCCTCCAATTGAATGTCTTCCTAACTCTAGACAGGGTCCAGAGTCTATGGGCCCATATATCAGTGATCCTTGGCCCCAGGCTACCAAAGGTGGTTGACGTTCTTTGAGCCCTAGGCTCTGTGGCCACAGCAATCTCAATCCTTCCTTGTGCACGTCTTCACATGCATGTTCTTCAGTGGACTCTGGCAGTACAGTGGTCTTGGCTAGATCTTCCCATGGACTATCCAATTCAAATCAGCAAAGTTTGCAGGGCGTCGCTTCTCTGGTGGCTCCAATCACTGGAGAGCTTAGCAGGACGGCCATTTGTTTCACCCACAGCCCAAGCCACAGTGACCACGGATGCCTCCCAGCTCAGGTGGGGGGGCATTATTTGGGGAGGAAGGTCCAAGGCACATGGTCCCAGACTGAGACCAGATTGCATATCAATGTTTTGGAGATGAGAGCAGTGCTTTTAGCATTGTAAGCCTTTCACACTGTTCTTCCCCCATGGACAGTTGCAGTTCAATCAGACAGACAACATGTTGGTTGTCTGGTACACCAACAAACAGGGGGCAACCAGATCTTGCCCTCTCTGTTGCGAGGCCGTGGGAGTGGGCAATATCCACCAGTCGATTTCTGATTGCAATGTACATCCCGGGACGCACCAAAATTTTAGCAGACAGATTGAGTCTGGCTATTCTAATGCCATACGAGTGGTCTCTGAAACAATTGATAGCAGAGGAGATCTTCCTTGCGTGGGGTCAGCCTTGCTGCGATCTCTTCGCATCTCCTTCCAACGCGAAGTGCAGCAAGTTCTTCGCTCTTATCCCCTCACCAGGGGGATCCCACCAGAGACGCTCTAGTCCATGCTTGGCCTCCTCAGGTTACTGTATGCTTATCCCCCGTTACCTCTCATTCCGAAATTTCTTCAGAAAGCTTGCCGACTGGGGTGCAAAGTGATCCTCATTGCCCCGTTCTGGCCTCGTCAGGTGTGGTTCCCCTTCCTCTGGTCTCATGTTCTAGCTCCTCCTTGGATTCTGGATCCTTGCCCGGATCTCATCTCTCATCCCTCGGGCACTTGTCCGCCCAACCTGGACAGCCTCAAGCTGATGGCTTGGTTGCTCCAGTTCCCTTGATTTTCAGGACTCCCAGTCTTTCATCTTCAGTAAAAACTATTCTGGTGGCATCCCATAAGGCCTCCACTATGAAGATTTACCGCAGCAAATGGAAACGATTCTCTATTTGGGCTTCTCAGAGGAACCTAGATCCCTTTACAGCCCCTGTTCCTGCAGTGTTGGATTTTTTAGCCAATATTTTCCATCAAGGGGCTAGTTCCTCCACGGTGAAATTGCAACTGGCAGCTATCTCGAATTTCCATGTTGGTGAAAACATGAATGCTCTGGCCTCTTCAAGACTGTGTAAGGCTTTCCTTAAAGGCACCTTTCTTTTACGCCCCCTGATTAAGGACTCTGTTCCTCCTTGGGACCTTACCTTGGTTTTGCAGGCATTGTTCCTCCCTTTGAACCTGCAGCATCAGTAGATTTGAAGTTCTTATCCTGGAAGACAGCCTTCCTAGTGGCCATTACATCGGCTAGGAGGGTTTCTGAGATTCAAGCTTTGTCTGCCGTGCCCCCCTACTTGATGTTCCATAAGGACAGGGTCTCGCTCTGCATGAACCCTTCCTTCTTACCAAAAGTAGCTTCTGAATCAAACAATAACCAAACTTATTAACCTGCCTGTTTTCTTTCCAAATTTTCAGAACAAGGGTGAATATAAGCTGCATTTGCTAGATGTTCGTAGACAGCTTTGTTTTTATTTACACAGAACAAAGCCCTTTCGTAAGTCTGATCAGTTATTCGTGTCCTTCTCTAAACCCTTTCTGGGCAAAGCCATCTCCAAGGTTTCCTTAGCTAGATGCATTACACAATGTATTTTGCAAATTTATAAAGACAAAGGTCTGTCCCCGCCTGGTCCTGTTAAAGCTCATTCTACCATATCTATGGCAACTTCTACTGCTTTTTGGTCTAGGGTTTCACTGGATGATATTTGTGCGGCAGCAACTTGGGCAAGGTCACATACCTTCATTTCTCATTATAAATTGGATTTGATCTCCAGAGGGAGAGCATCCTTCGGCTCTGCGGTGCTCAGCAATATCCTTCCATGAGAGCCTCCCAGGAGTTATAGTAGCTGGGGACTCTGTCCCATAGGTTGCAGATAAAATGAAGTTAAATACTTCAAATAAAGAAGTTATGTACTCACCATAACATTCCATCTGAGTAGTTATACTTCATTTTTCTGCAACCGTCCCGCCCTCCTTCCCACGAACCTGTTCGATGTTTGTAATAAAATTGAGTTGCTGATGGACTGAGTAGTGGCAAACTTGATCTGAGGGAAGGTAGGAGATGGTGATGGGTTATGGGTAAGGGGGAGGAGCTTGGAGCAGATGCTTGAAAAGTTGCCGGCTCAGATCCGATATGGATCCGAATACCACAGGTTGCAGAAAAATGAAGTATAACTACTCAAATGGAATGTTATGGTGAGTACATAACTTCTTTTTTTTTTAAATATATTTGTGAATGCATATCCTTTAACATAGTAGAATCTAAACCATTTGGCCTATGAAGTATGATTATATTATGGTAGGAAATGCAAGTCAGTTGAGCCACAAGACAACTTATCCCTTGCCAATATCCACCCTCTTAGCGTACCACCTTCTCAAGAAGGGCAAAGTACACCAGTCCTGGACTAAATTTATGTGTATGTATCCAATCATCAAAGATTATTCTGAAGAATGATAGGGTGCTTTTAACATGGAGGGAAGGTTTGTTCCAGAGGTGGAGGAAGGAGTTGTGTAATAAAATTATTTCCCCAGTAGATTTTATTTTGTTGGTGGAAATTTAATAATTAGTTCTGATACTAATGGAACTATTTAATTTGTGAACATATAGGAGATCAAGGAGGAATGAGATACCTAATGGTGCATAATGCAGGAAATATGTTACCACACAAGAGCCTGTAAGAAACTGAGTAGAGTGATGGTGATCATATCTGTCAACCTTAAGTGCAAGAAAACTGGACAAAGCCAAAAACAATTAGAGGCTAACCTTTTTTTTTTGTCTTCTAGTTTAAAAAAAAAAAAAAAAAAAAAAAAAAAAAGAGAATGTTTTTAGATAGATTTGTTCTCCCCTTTAGAGTAGTTCCTGTCTATATACTTAGGCTTTATTTAGTTTCAGTGTGTATTAACTGTATAGTTTATATTGTTAATTAGTTATACCTGCTAGCTTGTTTTTCTTTTTGTGTGTGTGTGCATGTTTGACCTTTGTGTGTGTTGGTGTGCCGTCTGGGAGTCCAAAGAGATCTAGGTCTCCCTCCTTGGAGTCGATATGCTCGGCTCCACGGTCACCTCTGCTCCAATCGGAGTGCAGTCATTAGGTCCTCTCACTCTCGGTCCTCTAGGCTTTCAGATCATGATTTGGAGAGAGAGGTCAGTAGGTTGCTGAAATTGCAGACCCTAGCCAAAATGTTGTCCAGCCCCCTTCATCAGGTGTCAGCTCCGTCCACTTCTGCAGATATTCCTCCTCCGACTCCTCCCTTGAGCTCGGAGCCAGAGTTCGTTGGGTTTCGAGTCGTGGAACCGTCGGCTCCGATACCTTCTCCTTCGGTTCCGTCGGTCGGCTTTGATCCCTTCCCTGGTACTGTCCTTGGAGGAATCTGGCTGCTGGGCCTCCCTTGTTGGCTCCGCGGGGGCGAGTGGCATCGGGCCCTTGTCCGACCCCGTTCTCCCCCTAGGAGCTTTGGCGCAGGTGAGCTCGTCTCCTACATCAGCTTCAGAGACTGAAATTGGGGACACATTTTAAATATTGCTCTTTTTGATGTAGAAGATTGCTAGAATAACATGATTTGTATGCATTTCTAAAGGATATGAAGTCTGAAATTCAAATGTATGCCATTATTTAGCAACTTCAGTCCTCAGCGATTTGCCAGAATACCACACATTTTGAGGAACAGGCCAAAACTGAGAACCAAAAATCTTGGCATTCTGTAAAAATCTGGAAAGTTGAGAGGTAAGATTTAGTGCTTTAAGCCTTTTCCTGTAGCTCAGGGACTTTAGGCCAATAGTCTTCTTAGTTAAGCACCTCTGGGACATTTCCATTTCCAAAACATGTCTAGAAAGGTACACGCCAAAGAAGGCATCGCACTCAATAGCGAGTCTAATTATGACTTCATAAAGAGGTATAACATCTTTTGACTTGTATGGTATGTCTTTAGGTATTAATTATGCTAAATAGAAGAATATTCTGATTACTGCTGCTACATGGTGAACCAAGGAAGGGGGATTTATCAACCCAGGTTCCAAGATCCCCGACTGTTATTTTGGAGTGCAGTATTGCTTATGTTGTATGTTGAGGGCGAGAGTTGTTTACTAAGTGTAATGCTGCACATTTTTTATGCAGTACTTGTTTATGAGGATTAGTTTCAGTTGTAATAAGTGAGACTTGAGGAAGTTTTGATAATAATACCTAGATGTATGTTCATCATGTTGATCACTGGTGCAGTAACTTTAGCCATATAGGTTATATCCTGCCAAGGATACAATGGACTGTCAGCTTCCAAATCTTCAGGGCACCTTCTACATGCCCAAAGTGTCAAGCAGATTGAGCTGAGCTGGCTAAAAGGCAAGTTTGGGTGGGAAGCCCTGTGACAATGTGAGGTATTGCCAGCTATACCAGCAGAAATAGGGCAGTAGATGTGTAACATTATGCCAGCATAGCTAGCTGGAATTTAGTAAAGAATTATATGTTTGAGTATCAAACTGATTTGTACAGATGCTTGTGCTGAAAATGTATTTGTAAAATTGCTTGTGTTAAAAATTTATCAACAGTGTTTCCTGCTGGATAGAGGAAGAAATGAACGTGTAATATTGTAACAACTGAAATGTATATATTGTAGCAGATGGTACTGGAATAGAAGAGGTTAATCTCACTCCACTTGACTTTGAAGAATAGTAAGAAATTAAATTACCTTAATTTAGGCCATAAAGGTTGTATCTTACAGTGGTCAATGCAGCTAGAGACAAAAAGTCTGTCCTAGAAAGCTTCCTGCATTGTTATTGGGGTAAACTAATTGCTGCTCTGGAAGCGTGGAGGTTTGAAATTGTTTTATGACTTCCAGGAGCTGCAACAAATCTTAGCAAGACTCTCTTTCTCTCTCTCTGTATTATTGACACGTGCTAAATCCTGTCATCATCTAGCCAAGGGGGGAAGCATGGGAACCAGAAGTCAGATGACCAGATGTATGCAATGTCATTCTGTAACCCATCACTAAAAATTATATTTTAATACTAGGTGAGACTGAAGTCTTGTAGCATTCTGTTTTTGTAACCTGACGAAGAAGAATCTCTCACCTACTTCATCTTGCCTTGCTCTAGTAAGTAACCAGGGAATGATGATAATTTAGATCAGTTGGGAAAATATAGTGAGATTAATTAAATATTGCTTTTTCTGTAACTGTGTTAACCTGTCCACCTGTGTTATTTTTAATATTTTCTGTGATTGAAACTCTGGTGTTTATTGTAAATAGATATTTAGTATTTTCATGTTCTTTTATTATTTATTATTAAATATATTTGAACTTTTCATTGTGGCTGGTCCTTTAGAGAATACTCCTGAAAGCCTGGCTGTTTGCTCAACATTGCCATTTGTATTAATGTTAATTTCACTCAGTATAATCGAGTGCCCTTGCAAGAGCATTAGAGTAGCTGACTTTGGGGTGTCTAATAGCAATGTAACTACTTTATAATCTGGGCAGAAGGGGGAATAGCTAGTAAAGCTGTGCCAGCCTTTCCCAGGTGTGTGTGTGAGAAAATCTAATTTCAGTGTGTGTGTGTCAGCTACTTGGAACAGGGACATGAGGCTCAGGGAGAGGGTACTAGAAAACTTGGCTTGGACACTCTGCTGAGGACTCAGTCCTACAGCTATCCACTGGGGAGCCTGATTGGAAATCTGGGTGGGGGGACCCAGACCTCGGACTGAATGTGTTCCCTGTGTGCTGTTAAGGAAAATTGTGCTTGATGCAGAGAGCTGCATCTAGAAATACTGGATGTATCCATTTTTGTTCCAAGTGAATGTCCCTGTCCAGTGTCAGTCGTGAGGATTCAGGCTCCTAGATTACTGGCCCAGAGTAGGGATGCCTCAAGCACTTCAGAGCTTTACTACTGCCAAGGCATACTCTCCTTTGAGGATCAACAGTTGGTTTGTGATTTCCTTTGCTGGGCAGATGAGATCACTTTGGGGAAAACAACTTCCATTTTCTTAAATGTATTGATACTTTAACTTTCCTGATCAGAATTTAAAGATGGAAGTGGCTGAGTTGTAATGGATTGTCTTAAGACTGTACCGTACTTTTAAATGGCACACTCATTTTTTTTTCTGTCAGTTTAAAAGTAGTGTTAGGACATAGGTTCATAGAAGGTTATTAGGCTAACGGCCCTAGAGCCCTTAGAAGCCTAGCAGTGTTTACCCCAAGTTGCCCCAGTTGCCAGTAGATACAATTTGAAGAGGTAATGGTTTGTGGTAGTTAATACTGACTTCCTCTGTCCAGGAGTGACACCGACACCACCCCAGGAGTGAATTTCAAATCACCAGCATGTTTTCTCTGGAGAAATTGCTTATTTTTCTGTGGTGGTTCTAACATAGTGTTTGAAAGTACATTTTACTGTGCTTTTTTTCTCTTCAAAAAAAAAGAAGTAACTTCTGTGGACAGGTAGCTTTACCAACTGCTTGATTTCCACATGAAAAACCGTCAGTTTTGGTTTGGCCATCTATTAAACTGACAGTACTATGGTCAATCCTTCTTCAGTCACAAAAAGAAAAAGTTAAGCAAGCAGCCTTTACCACCACAGCAGGCTAGAAATTTGCCTTAGCTGCAGGTGGGTGACTGAGTGTGGCCATTAATTGTACCTCAGGCCACTCCTCCTTTAGCTTGGATTCCACTGGGATTAGTTAAGTCCTCTACAGCTGTTTGAGTCCCCTGAGTGGGCAAGGCAGAGCCACTTCTTTTGGTCCTGGGAGAGGGAACAAGGAAGGCTTCTCTGATGTTCTTCATCTCACATTGCTGCAGTCATAACCTGTGGGTAGTCCGCTGTCCTCGGTCGGCCCGAATACCAAAGTGTTAGGCTGGCGCCGGTCATGGTCGCTCAGATCTGACGTCAGTACGCCGTGGTACTAAAGTGCATGACCGACGCCATATCCTCAGTCTTTCTTGCCGCATGGTCCGAAGCAGAAGCAGCGTTTTGCAAGTGCCGTTCGGCGTCCTGAAATTTTCGTATTTTGAGTTTCAGACCGAAGACCGAGTTGGGCTAAGTACCCCGTTGGGGAATTTTTTGTCTTTTCTTGCCTCAGTTAAATCCGGATGTCAGAAAAAGTGAATAATTGTATTTCTTGTGGGAAACAGATACCTCATAGGTATTACCACTCTCTTTGTATTCCTTGCTTGGGGCCTGAGCACGACGTAGTTGGGTGTCGCTTTTGTGCTAGATTTAATAAGCGCACCATTAAACGTAGGTTAGATTGTGCTAGGCTTGTCTTCGGTAAGCGGTGTAATTACAATATGCCGTCGGATCCTCCGACGCCCGCTACCGCTAAGAAGCGTAAGGACAAATCGTTAAAGTCCAAGCAGGATGAGTCGTCCGTTAAGGACGCCGGTTCTTTAGAAACTACGGTGGAATCTGTGGATCCTGCCGAGGTTTCAGTTGAGTCTCAGGGGGTGCCTTTAGTTTTGCAGGATGTGGCCTCTCAGGAGTCGGGGCAGGCTGAGGGGGCCTCTCAGGTCTCTGTAGTCCCTTCTTTGCATAAGGTGGTTAGGCCTTCTACTTCTGTCTCTAAGGTTCCTTCCAAGGTCAGGCCTGGTTTATCTTCCTCTGGCGTCAGCCCTAGTTCTGCAGGTTCTGTACCTAAGAAGCATATGCTGAAAATGGCAGAAGATTTAATTACTTTAATCAGGGGTTCTTTGCCTCCTCCAGATAAGAGGCCTAGGGTGGAGCCAGAGGTGGAAGGATTGGAGCATTCCTCAGATTATTCGGAGTCTTCGGCTGAAGACATTCAGGATTTTCCTCCTCATTCTGATTCAGATGCAGAGGATTCTAGTCCTTCTGCTTCCCCACCAGAGGATTTTTCTTTTTCTGAAACCCTGCATTCCATGAGAGAGCATTTCAAGTGGGAAGGTCAGGATTTCTCAGATTCTAGAAAGAGGCTTAGGGAATTTTTGTTTTTACCTCAGCACAGGCCCTTGGCTATACCCCCTGTTTTGGATGTTGTTCAGGATGTTTTCTCTGAAGCTTCCCTTAATCCTGATTCTTTGCTTCCAGCCCCAGTCAAGCCAGACAGGTATTACAGAGTGCCTGAGGCTCATAAATATTTGTATAAGAGCCCGAGAGCTGACCCGGAAACTATTAGCCAGGGTCCTAAGGGTGTCAGGGCTTCTGTTGTAAAGAATCCAGTTCCTATGGATAAAGACTCTAGAGCTTTGGACAGGTGGGGTAAAAAAGTGTATACCTCTTCCACTCTAGCAATGAGGGCTTTGAATTGTCAGTTTCATATGCTGAAGTACCAGAATTTTCTCCTAAGTCAGTTGAAATCTAAGGTGAATGCTCTGGCAGAGGGCATTGAGTGTAAGGAATTGCAGGATTTAGTTCATGCCTCTGATCAGGTGGGTAAGCATTCTTTGCAGTGTGGTTTCGATGCTCTTCAGGCCTCTTCCAGGGTGGCTGCCACTGGATCAGTTCTTCGCAGACACGCCTGGCTTAAGGATCAGAACTTGTCAGAGCATGTTAAAGCTTGAATTTTGGATGCTCCCCTTCAGTCTGAAGTTCTGCTTGGTTCACCTGTGGAGTCGGTTTTGAAGAAAATGGAAGACAAAGCTAAATCTATGCAAACAGTTAAAGATTTTTTACAGGTGCAGCCCCCTAAGTTTAGCAGAAATTGGCCTGCTAAGGGATGGGCTTATCCTTCTTCTGATTTACAGTCTAGGGGCAGATCTAGGCGTGGTAGGGGCAGAGCTCAGGCTCAAGGTTCTTTTAGGCCTAGGACGTGGAGTTCCCCTGCACAATCTTCTGGTGTGGGCAGGGGCCAGCCTTTTCGTAAACAGACCCAATGACCTGTATCTCCAGCTGCCAGATCCCTCCTGTCTGGCAGCTCCTCTGGGAGGAAAGTTGGCACTCTTCAGGCAAAATTGGCTTTTAGTCACTCAGGACAAATGGGTGTTGGACATTATAGGTCGAGGCTACAAGTTTTACTTTCACACCTTGCCTCCTTTCAAAGGCATGCCAGACATTCCTTCTCAGCAAAAGGTGGAGGCTCACAAACAGATTTCTTTACTTCTAAAACTGGGGGCTATTCAGGAGGTCCCTCCGTCAGAAGTAGGCCTAGGATTTTATTCTCGCCTGTTTCTTGTACCAAAGAAGGGAAACACTTGGAGGCCAATTCTGGATTTGTCTATTCTCAACACATACCTGGACATCCCAAAATTCAAGATGTTAACTTTGCAACAACTTCTGCCTCTTTTGGGCAAGGATCACTGGATGGTAACTCTGGATCTCAAAGAGGCTTATCTTCACATTCCTATCAGGCCCAGTTGCAGGAGGTTCCTGCGCTTTCGGGCTGGGACTTTACATTATCAGTTCTCTGCATTTCCCTTTGGCTTATCTACTGCACCCAGGGTGTTCACAAAGGTCCTGGCTCCGGTAATAGCCTTCTTAAGGTTAAGGGGAATACAAATTTATCCTTATTTGGATGATTGCCTGATTCTGGCTCAAGACAAAGTCAAGCTACTTCACCATCTACAGTATGTTATGGCAGTGTTAAGGTGCCTAGGGTATTCTGTGAACGAAACAAAGTCCAGTCTAGTACCCTCTCAGGACATGTGCTTTCTGGGTGTGAGACTGAATACAGCCTCTCAGATGGCATTTTTGACCCCGGACAAACAAAGAAATCTTACCCTTTACTTCCAGCAATTGGCTCTACGGTCCAGGCTGACTGCAAGGACAGTCCTTCAAGCCTTGGGGTTCATGGCATCTTGTATTCTAGTGCTTCCCAATGCCAAACTGCATATGAGGAAGCTACAATGGTATCTCAAAAGCGTATGGACTCGACACTGCCACGATTTGGACACTGTCATTCAGATGATACCTTGCATCCAAAGGGAATTTTTGTGGTGGGCTCAGGAATGTCACCTAAACAAGGGACTCTCTGTGACCCGACCAGAGGCGAGTCAGATCTTAACGACAGATGCCTCAGACATGGCTTGGGGAGCACACTTCAAAGGAAAATGGGTTCAAGACACGTGGCCTGCCAGACTTTCAACATTTGCATATCAACATGAAGGAGATGTTAGCAGTCCAATTTGCACTGATGGCTTTCAAGGATTTACTTCGTCCAGGACAAGTGTTGATTCAGACAGACAACACAACAGTCATGTGGTACATCAACAAGCAGGGGGGTACCCATTCATACCCTCTTTGCAGACAAGCTATGATTTTATGGGAGACTGCTCTCAATTTGCACCTCACCCTTCAGGCAAGGTTTCTGCCAGGAGCACAGAACTCCTTAGCAGATGTTTTGAGCAGACAGATGGTGGATCCCCACGAGTGGAAATTGGATCCTCATGTTTTTCAACAGTTGACGGTGGCATGGGGGACTCCAGACATAGATCTGTTCGCTTCTCCACTGAATTACCAGCTGCCAAAGTTTTGCACAAAGCTGTTTCACCCAAAAGCTTGGAAAGTAGATGCTCTATCATTCAGTTGGAACAACCTTCACGTTTATGCCTTTCCTCCTCTGCCTCTCCTTCCCAAGGTGCTCCTGAAGATCAGGCAGGACAAGCCTTGCATGATTCTGATAGCTCCAGATTGGCCACGTCAGCACTGGTACCCTCTGCTGAGGACTTTAGTACGGGAACCTCCTTGGCCTTTGCCATTAATTCCAAACCATTTGTCCCAGGCAAGCAATCATTTCCGCAATGTCAGGGTTCAGTCCCTACATCTGACAGCCTGGCATATTCTGTTTTAGACCCTGGGGGGTCGCAGCTTCCTCAACAAGTTTTGAATGTCATTTTGGAGGCCAGACGGCCTAGTACAAGGAAAGTTTATGCTGATAAATGGAGGAGATTTTTTCTTTGGAGCGAAACAAAAAGCTTTGATGTTTCAGTGCCTAATTTGAGTGTTTCACTTCAGTATCTTACAGAATTATTAGACAAGGGTTTGTCTTTCTCCTCTGTAAAAGTTCATGCTGCAGCCATTTCTGCTCACTATGACTGTGACCCGCCATTATTCTCTCACCCTTTGTTCAAGCAATTTCTTAGAGGGGCAAAGAACATAAGACCCCCACGTAGAGCTCCTACTCCTTCCTGGGATCTCAATTTTGTGTTGGAAAAGCTCACTTTATCTCCTTTTGAACCTGCAGCTACTTCAAAGTTGAAGTTTTTGTCTTGGAAGACTGCTTTTTTGTTGGCCATTACGTCTGCTAGAAGGGTATCTGAATTACAGGCTCTTATGGCAGTTGAACCTTTCCTGATATTCCATAAGGATAGGGTCTCACTACGTACTAATCCTACTTTTATGCCTAAAGTTGTTTCTAATGTGGCCTTAAACCAATCTATTCATCTGCCTACTTTTTATGCTGATCCCCAAAATAAGGGGGAAAAAATTTTGCATTCTTTGGACATTCACAGGCAGTTACGTTATTATTTGAGCAGAACTAAAGGGTTCAGGCAGTCCCAACAGTTATTCATTTCTTTTGCCTTGGGATCTCAAGGAAAGCCTGTTACAAAACAAACTATTTCTAAGTGGATTGGGCATTGCATTGCCTTCTGTTATTCTCATCATGGTAAGGAGGTTCCGGCTGGAATCAGACCTCATTCTACTAGGGCTACTGCCACTTCTACTGCTTTTTTAAGGGGAGTGGCTACTAAGGATATTTTGGAGGCAGCTACCTGGAGTTCAGTGCACACTTTTTCTAAGCATTACCATCTTCCTCTTTATTCCAAATCTAGTATTACAGGGCATGTTAGCAGCTCCTAATGCTATCTGATTATACCAACCTCCCATTACCTTTGCTTTGGGATTCTACCCACAGGTTATGACTGCAGCAATGTGAGATGAAGAACATAGTACAGTTTTGTACCTACCATAAATGTAGATGTTCGAAGATCCACATTGCTGCAGTCCAATTTACCCTCCCTCCTTCCCCTCTGTAGTTTGGGGTGGCTGTGTGGTTTGTGGTGTATCTTTTGTTGCTTTTTTGATGATTGGGTATTTTTCTATTTTTTGGCTATGGCCTTTCTTTTTAAGGCCTTCTGACATCTGGGGCAAGAAAGACTGAGGATATGGCGTCGGTCATGCGCTTTAGTACCACGGCGTACTGACGTCAGATCTGAGCGACCATGACCGACGCCAGCCTAACACTTTGGTATTCGGGCTGACCGAGGACAGCGGACTACCCACAGGTTATGACTGCAGCAATGTGGATCTTCGAACATCTACATTTATGGTAGGTACAAAACTGTACTTTTTGAGAGAATGCTATGCCCATCCCTAGGGAAGCAGTTGTTGCCATTAGTAAGGCGATTGTCCCCATTTTTTCTATTGAAAAGAAACAGAAAACCATGCATCTACACTTCCTCAAATTTCCTTAGATAGGAGTAGCTCACTGGGTCTGGCTCAGGGTTTCATTCAGGCTATTGATACTTCTTGTAAAGTAATTAATGGTAAAAGAAAGAAGGGTTGCTCTTGTATCAAAGAAATTCAAAATTCTGAATCTGAATAAGATGGTGCAGGGACGGATTCAGAGTTTTTTCCTCAGATTTCTGATTCAGACTCAGAGGAGGGCTTAGTTTCTGATTCTCCCTCTGAGGGTTTCTCTTTGTCTGAGATTATTGCTAGAATGTGCCATTGCTTTCAATGGGATAATAATAACCTTTCTCAGTCCCTCAGAAAATGCTATAAATTGTTACAGAAGGATTTTCCAGAACCTACACCCATTCCTCCTGTTCTGTCAGGTTTACTGGATGTGTTTGCCACTGCCTGCAATTGTCCTGTTAGTCAGCCGGCCAGCCAGCTGCTGCTAAAAAGAGGGATCGGATATGTAAAGTTCCTCAGTATTTTAAAATTTTTATATACTATTCCCAACTGTAACCCTACTGCTGCTAAGAACTTAGTTAATCCCAATCTATTTCTGATAAAGTTTGTAAAATTATTAGTAAGTATGGGAAAAAGTGTATACTTCTCCAGTTTTGTTTTTCAAAATTTTGAATTGTCAGGCTCATATGTTAACATTTCTTCTGACAAATTGTGAAAGCAAAAGGAATGTTTTTATCTGCAGTTTCTTCTTGTGAGGAAAGTCTGATTTTAATAAATTAATAGTGACTGGTGCAATAGAAGAATCTCATTGTTTGCATTACTCTTTTCATATGTCTTCCAGGGCTATAGCCACTGGTACTTTCTTAAGGAGGTTTGTGTGGCTGCATTCTCAGAACCTTCCAGATGATAAAAATTACATTTAAATTCTCCCTTCGATAGAGGTGTAGTGTCTATCCCCTCTGCTGCAGAGGTGATCAAAACGTGTGATGAAAGGAATAAGTTGATCCATGGAATCAGTAAGATTTTTCATCCCCCCTTTTCCAAATTGTCCAAGGGATTTTCTTTCTCTTCTTCCAGTTTTGGCAGAATCTGAAATAAGTAGTCTCAACAGAATTCAGACAAGCAGATGTCTAAGAAGAAATGGCAAGGGCATTCCAAAAATAAGTCTAACCTCCCAAAATCAAGGATAGTCTAATATGTTTGAATGAGTATTCAAGGGACTTTATGACTCACTCCCACCCAGGCCCCTTTTTCTGTTTTGGCAAAATATGGAATAAGCATTCTCAACATAATTCAGGTAAGCAGACATCTAAGAAATGGCAAGGGAGTTCCAAAAATAAATCTAACCTTCCACTGCTGGGCGGTGCAGTGGTGCAGCGGTTAATGTTGTCGCCTCACAGCAAGAGGTTCTCTGGTTCGATTCTCGGCTGGGGTGCCTTCTGTGTGGAGTTTGCATGTTCTCCCTGTGTTTGCGTGGGTTTCCTCTGGGTACTCTGGTTTCCTCCCACATTCCAAAGACATGCATCTGGAGCATTTCTCCCCGGGCCTCCGCTGAAAACAGGCTCTGTGGAACCTAGTCGGACATTCCCGGTCAACAAATGTTAAATCAATAAATAAAATAAGATCAAGGATAGTTCAGTATGTTTGAATGACTATTCAAGGGACTTTGTGACCCACTCCTACCCAGGCCCCATTTTTCTTCCTGAAAGTCTTAATCTCCATTTTTTTCTCTTTGGCACCAGACTGCTTCAGACAAATGTTTTTTGGATTTCATTCATCAAGGTTAAAGATGGCAGTGGGAGGATTTCCTCCTTTCTCGGGGGTCATTCCACATCCTCCAGATCAAACTCTTCTGTTCATCACATCCTGTCCAAAGGAGTGATAGAACCAGTTTCTCCTTCCCAGGTATGGAGGGGTTTTTATGTAAGGATGTTCCTAAAGCCAAAGTCAGTCACATCACAACCGGTTACCTCTTCTTCCTTTTTCAAGTTTCCTGGTACTATTAGACTTAGAAGATGCTTATCATCAAATCCCTGTTTATCCAGACTTCAGACATTTCTTAAGGTTTTGTGTGACTGTATCACATGATCAGTTCTCTATCTTACCCTTTGGACTATTCACTGCACCAGACGTGCTCACAAAGTGTCTAGCTTCAGTTGTAGCTCATTGCAGGCTACAGATTATCCATTTTTTCCATGGGTTCATAGGTGTTTATAGGCTAACAACCACAAAGGCCTTTTTAAGCCTAGACATGCATCCCAGATTTAGATGGCTTGCTTATCTTTGCAGACTCTTTTTTTAAAGTGTCAGGAATCTCTCTCTCTCTCTCTCTGTTGGGTGAGAGATCTGTTACATAAGCTGGGATTCCAATATAAAAAAGTATTTTTTTTTACTCCTTCACACAGGATTGTGTTCCTGTGATGTCATCTAGACACCTAAGTTTAAACAGCTTTTCTTCCACAGAAAAAAAAATATTTTTATGTAGGTTTTTGTGTAAGGCTTTCCACTTAGACTATGGTCACTGAGAAAGGAATACCTAAGTATTTTGGGTCTTATGGCATCTATGATTCATGTGATACCTCTGGCAAGACACCCCATGAGAAAGATATGATGCTATCTATAATCTCTTTGATCCCACCATCAACACCCTTTATCTTTTCAAATCCCGGTGCTGGGGTTTGTCAGAAGAGAAATCTTTTGGTGGAGACCACAGATTCCTTTAAATCCGTATATCCCTTCTCCATCCTTGCTCCGAAGCAGTCATTCACCAAAGACACTTAGATGCTTGGAGAGCGGTTTCAGGAGGGATAAAAAGCAGGAGGAGTGTGGAACACCAAGTAGATGCTTGCCGTGATCAAGGCACACTACTCTCTGAACTGCCTTTGGTCCCCAGGACCTCTTAAAGTGGTTTCAAACAATACCACGGTCAGGTGGTACATCATCAAGTAAGGGGAGATCAGGTCATATGCCCCTTTGCAGACTAGCCATGTTAGTTTGGGATATATCCTCACAGCGCAGTCTCACTCTATGGGCATCAGAGCAAAATTGTATGGCGGACAAGCTGAGCAGGATCAGTGCAGACCCTCACTAATGGAAACTAGATCAGGGGTCTTCTGACATTTGATCCATCTGTGCGGAGATCCTCAAGTAGACCTTTTTTGCCTCCTCTTTGAACAATCAACTGGCAAAAATGCTGTTCCAGGACTCTATCTATGAAGTTCTGGAAGACGGATGCCTTTTCTTTCATTTGGACAGGTATAAGCCTGTATGCTTTTCTACCCTTTCCACCAGTATCCGGGGTACTAATGAAGATTCAGAAGGAATCCCCTAAGATCATTGTGGTGACTCCTTCCTGGCTCAGGCAACCATGGTTCTCTCTTTTTTTGGAAATGGCCAGAGGCAATTACCACTAGCTTCCTCACAGATTGGATCTGCTTACACAAGAATAGGGTGTTTGACACATCCAGACATCTTTCAACTTCAATTGACTGTCTAGATGACAAGGTCTTAATTCCCTTTAGGCATCTGTTTACTGATGCTGACCAGTACGTACTACGGGAGGCAAGAAAGCCTGCTACTAGAAAGTCATATATTAGCAAATGGAAAAGGTATTCTGGTTGGTGCCAGTAACATAATCAGCACTCACTCAAAGTTACTTATTCTCTGCTTCTACAATATTTTTAGAGGAATAAGAAAGGCCATAAGATAGTTACTCAATCTCTAGGTTCAGTTATCGTCCATTTCAGCATGTCTGTTGAGGGGTGATCCTCTTTCAATTACGTCTCAAGTCAAAATGTTCTTGAAAGGGGTTTTGCAAAGAAAACCAGTAGCCCATCCTTGGAGTCGTAATTTTGTGTTGGAGAACCAAACACTTGGTCCATTTTAACCAGCTTATCTGGCTAACTTGAGGTTATTAACATGAAAAACAGTTTTACTGATTGCTTTAACTCCTGCAAGAGGAGTAGCAGGCTCTTGTGGTCAGTCAGTCCTATCTCATTTTCCATCAGGACAGGGTTTCTTTGAGAATTAATCCTTCTTTTATGCCTAAAGTGGTATCCAAGTTAATTTAAGCCAAACTATCCATCTCCCTGTTTTCTTTTCTGAACCTAAAAATGAGGGAGAAAGGATATTCCATACCTTGGAGGTCCACAGGCAACTCTGGTACTATCTTGACAGAACTAAATCTTTCAAATCTTCAAATCAATTGTTCATTTCTTATGAAGGTAAGAAGATGGGGCAACCTGTTTCAAAACTATTTCCAAAAGGTTGTCTAAGGCTATTACCTTTTGTTGTACTCACCAAAACAAAACCATTCCATATAGGGTCAAGACCCCACTCTACCAGAGTTTTCAGTTCATTGTTGGCTTTTTAGAAAGGGTTGGATTCTAGAAGCTGCAACTTCCTCCTCTGTACATACTTTTACAAAGCACTATGAACTCGATTCCATCTCTAAGTCTAGAGCAGGCTTTGCTAGGACTGTCTTCTAGGGGCTCCCGAACCCTTATCCTTTCACCTCTCAAATGTAGTAAGCCAGGATAATCTACCCATATAGTATGGCTACTGCAGCAAAGATCAATATGGTAAACCTAGTACAGCTGTGTAAGTAAACTTACCATAACAGTAGATGTTCAACTGATCACTGCTGCAGTAGCCACTCCCTCCCTTTATCCTCATTCCTTTTTGCTGTTTTGTTTATGCCAAGGTGTGGACATTTTTTTTTTTGTTATTCCTAGCATTGCCCTTGCAGGGCTCAATCTCCCTGTCTCTGCTGGCATGAATTCTGTGAATGGTTTGGTGCCAGACCTCTCTTTCTCTGACAGCACCCTCAGAGATTGACTCAAAATCACTACCACCATAGAGAAAATCCAACAGTACAAATGTAAGTGGTCACTCAATAAGCCATGTACAACAGTACCAAATGTGGGAGGTTGGCATAATGGTTAAGGTGTTTACCTTACAGACACAAGGTATAGGGTTTGATTCTCACATGGATAATTGGCTAAGCTTAAAATGGCCCACAAGGGTAGTTAGCCTAGTACTAGTCTGTGAACATATGAAATACTGCAGAGAGATTCAGGAGTAGCAGTGCAGAATAGTACCATTTATCTCAAGCTCTTAAGAGATCACTGATAATTCTGACGAGAGCTTTTTCTGTACTCTGTACTTTGGTGGAGCAGTGTAACAAGGGTGGCGCAAAATGTTGAGGATGCAGTCCGAGAGTTCTTGCAGTTTTTCTATGTACCAAAATACTAGTTTAGAAAGGCAGTTCAGCTATGGATGGCATGTAGAATCTTTATGTAGCTAATTGGTACAAAAGTACTAATTGGCTTTCTACAATTTGCTGACATCCTTTTTTAACTGTTTGTTTTAATCTTCAGTCAATGAGCTGGGGAGTGTGAACCGTCTGCTGTAGAAGTTGCACAAATTGGCTTTCTAAAGAAAGCCAAAGTCTTTTTGTTTTTTCTTTTGTTCTTTACTCAACGAGCTGTGTGTTGGTGTGTGTGTTGGTTACTGTAGAAGCAGGTGCACCAATCGGCTTTCTAGATTCACCTGAAGTTCTTTTTGTTCTTTTGCTATTCACTTGCTGAGCTGTTAGGGAGTGGAATGGTTTTGCTACTGTAGAAGCTGGTGGACCAATCTGCAGTAAGCCAAATTCCTTTATTTGAAGAGGAAGGGGGTGGGGTGATTATTGCATGAAACAGCACCAGTCAGCAGATGAGCCCACAATGGCTCTGCTGTGGTGAACCCTGACTGAAATGGATCCATGACCCTGCTGATTATTTAGACAAGTCTTGAGATGCTTATATATAACCTTCTCAATAACCTTTCCCAAAAAGAGAAGGTTGGTGATTGAATGGCAACTGTCAAAGATCTTAGGTTCCAGTGATGGTTTCTTGAGAATAAAGATAACACAGGCTTCTTTCAATGTCAGAAGAAAACAATAAGCCTCATTGAAAAACTCAAGATCTGAAAATTATTGGAATGAAAACATCAGGGCTGGCCAGAACTTGCAGGTCATTGTGTCACAAGCTCCTCATAATTAGGGACATCAAACAAAAAAGGGCTTAGAAGGGATGCAAATTCAATGTAGTTGACTGGCAGTACAGTAGATCTGATACTTGCAATCTTAAATGAAAAAAAAAGCAGCTAACAGTGTATACAGAAAAAAAAACTCTTCTAATGGTACAACAGACTGGGCTGTATAGCATTTTATCACCTGGACAAGCACAGCTGGTCAGTTAGCTGCCAAAGTGTTCTTTCTCTCTCTGCATAGCAATGCTCATCCAGCTGAAGTCTGCCATTCCACAAACCTTACAACAATGATTTTCTAACATGCAGCCTTCTCATTGTAGGACACAGAGGTCATGATCATACCAAGGCTTCTACCTCCTTGCAGACACTGAGCCTTTTAGGTCCTATGAATTTTAGTTATCCTTCTGTGTTAATGACTACAAATGGTGTAGCTTCCAGACAAGTCTAATGATTGATGGTCTTGAGCAATTTCACGAAGAATAATAGAGCATTACAATCCAAGGGAAAAAAAACAGATATGAAGTAAAACATCATTTGGATTTGAGTCTGCTTATTTGTGTGGCTGTGGATAAGCTGAGAACTAAAGGTGAATGTGTATTTCTGACAACTGTCTTCATTTGTAGACTCAAGTCAAGACTATACAGTTATATTCCTTTATTTTTGTAGTGCTAAAGCAATGTGATTTGACAGTCTTGGTGGTGTCACACAATATGGAACACTCCAACTATCCTCAGCACAGATAGCCTCCATTTTCTTGAATAGCATACTTGACAACTGCATTTTTTGACACTAGCTTCCAGGAGAGTTCCTGCCCACTGAAAAATAATTTGGAAGGATGCTAATCATGCTTCTTTTTGACATTCTGAAGATGAAGTCTCCACTTCAGAAATGGTTTCAAGAACAATAGAAATATTTAAGAAAGAGAAGGGGTTATATTTATTACTATTTATGATTAAGATGGAAAAGGGGAGAAAAGACCATTCACAAAGGTTAAAAAATTTATTAAACAGAATATGCTAGTCTATAAGAAACTGGTAGCAAATGATGCCAAAGAAATGGGAACGGGAACTATGAACAGTAGGTAAATACCATAGCAATGACAAATCATCAAAAGAGGCAAAGATGGAAAGCAAAAAGAAGTTATTGAAAAGTGCAGATGAAGGAAAGTATAGTTGGGTAAATAAACTTGCCATAATAATAGATGTTCAAATGATCAATGTTGCAGTAGCCTTAGCTATATGGGTTATATCCTGCCAAGGATACAACAGCTGGCCAGATTCCAATGCTTCAGGGCACTTTCCACATGCGCAGTCAGTTGTCAGTCAACACGAGCTCAGAAGGCTTCCTCTTGAATTCACACCTCCTCATCATATCTCACTTGAGAGTGGCATACCACAGGGCTTTTCATTAGACCCAATACTGTTTACAGTCTATATTGCTTCCAGTGGGAAATTTCATTAGAGAAAAAAGGTTAGCATACTATAGTTATGCTGACGATAATCAGCTTTACTTCATCTTCCCGCAAGATGACATGGTAAGTGTGTTTTCCCTTATGATTGACTGTGATGCCATGAGTTCCTGGCTTAGTTTTGTTTGTAGCTTACCACCTGTAAAACCAATGCCATTATTGTTCATTCTGTCTTGAAGGATTCTGGTGTTTCATTTCCTAAGTATATCTACTATGGCAGCAGTAAGCTTGATTTTGTTGACAAGATATGTCTGTAGGCTCACACTGGGGACCAAGTGTCGACTGCTATAAAATAGCATTGCTTTCATCTGTAAAGCATATCCAGGATTGCTTACCTTTTATTTCATGCTGATCTCTCCATTGATATTAATGCCTTGATCTTTTCTCAGTTGGACAACTGCAATGCCCTATATCTAATACTGCTTAACAATGAGCTAGAGGATTTCAAATGGTATCGAATTTGGCTACTAGGCTAGTTAATTAGTACATGCGATTCCCAATGAATCACACTTATTCTGCACAGCCTACATTGGCTTGCTGTTAGGTATAGAATGTCTTTTGGCTTTTCCCGGTTAGGGGTCGCCATAGCAGAACTCCGTTCCACTAATGATTGGCAGTAGAGTTTTACGTGCTGGCTTGCCGGGCCTAACGCACAACCTTCAACGAAGGAACGCCCGTTCACGCATGTCGCCACACAGAAGACGCTCTAACTGAGAATCGAGTGGGCAACGTCTAACTGTGAGGCGACAAATGTTCAAAATCCTAGAGTAAGGTTTAAGGACATATCCGTACATTCATTACTTGTTCCTCTTACTTGAAGGAGCTGGTTAAGCTATACAGCCCTGCTCAGGCCTTGCACTCAGCTTCCTGAAGGGATGCTGGTATTTCATGAATGCACCTTGAGACATCTGGCACTTAATCAAGTTACTCATTTGCCTTTCAGGCCCTTCACCTGTGGAGCTTTACTACCTCAGTTACTCCAGTTGTTTCCTTCCTTGGATGGCATTTGCAGCAATCTTAAAACCTAATCATGCATATGCTTACTGACATGAGCTTATCTAAACAATCCTGTCTTGATTTGTATTTTACTGTGGAGTTGACTGGTAAGAGAAATTTATATTTTATTTTTTACCACTGTTTTTCACTGTTTGTAGCAAGGAAGGGATAGCTTGAAGACAAGATGGTTTACTTTGATTTACATTTTGTTGTTTGACCATTAATTTTTCTCTTCTGGTTGTTAGAAAGGGATAGGTTTTAGACATGCAAGCTCTAGCAATCCCAAGGGGCCCTAGTCAGCTATAAATTCACACAGACTGCAGAGAGGACAATCCAGAGCTTAACTAAACAATCCTATCTTGGTTTGTGATTTATTGATCTTTACTGTTAAAAAGAAGTGCGACTGTGAGTGATGGTGAGCAGAAGCTACTACGTGCATTTGCACTTGACATAAAGGAATTAGTTTTTGTCTGATTTTCAGAACTTGTGTAGTCAGAATAACAACATTACTATACTTCAGTACTTAGTTGTATATTGCTTGTGTGATTTTTCTCATAAAATTTAAGTTCTCTTAGATTTCTGTGGTTACTGTTTTTGATTATTATTTTCTTTTATAATTTTTTATTTGTTTGAAGCTGAATATGGATTCCTTAAATGAGTATGCCATTAATGATTTGCTAAAGCACAAATATCTTGTACAGTGTAATAAATGGCATGTATAGTAAAGGTAACATCTGACAACACTGGTGATCTGTGTTCCTCATGTAAAAAATGAGATGATTTATTGCACTTGTGTAATTGGCATGGCTTGGAGAACTGTTACATATATTAGTGATTAGACTGGTGAAATAAATAATATCAGGCAAAGAGCAAATAGAACACATTTAAGAAATATGTCTGTTGTTTGTAAAGATAATTCAACCCCTATGAAACAAGACAATGCCCCTGACCACTTTGGAATTCTGAGTGCAAGTATTTAGCAATCTGTGGATTCAGGGTGTTTAGAAGGAAACAAGAAAGAAAGGAAAAAGTTTACAACAAATAACAAGGAAGAAATAGAAAGTGATAAATGGTTGGAAAGTAAAGAGAATAAGTGCTGAAAAGGACACTGCTTTGTTATGTAGCACACAGATTACAGGGAATGATAACATTCTTCTATCAGAAAACTTTACATCTACAGAAAAGGCATATTTTTTTCCAAAAGAGAAGGTAGAAAAAAGAGGCAAGGGGCAAGTGAAAAGGAAGAAATCAAAGCTGAACATGGAAGGATTGAAGAACACTAGTGTAAGAAAAAAGATAAAGACAGATGTTGACTACATGGTTTAAGCTGTGGATATACAAAGCCAGCTGGATGAGAATTGTATGCTTGCAAATTTACTACACAATGAAAACAGTGGGATTAATAAGACTAATGGTGATGAAAAGCATTCCTTTGTAACAATTGATAGAGCAGATATTACTGTATTAGAAGTTGAAGATTCTGGTCAGAAAAGATATTCTTTTAATCGGTGATTCTGTTTTTAGAGGAAATGATACTTAGATTTGCAGAGAAGATAATGAATATCAAAAACTATGCTTGCCAGGAGAAAAATAGAAGAAGTGAGACAAGCCTTGGAATGCCTTAATGTAAGGAAGTACAAATCTGTTTTCATTCATGTTGGTACAAATGATCTCATCCGCAAGGACTCTCTGTTAGTAGGGAACTTACAGCCCTCTTAGATAGTATAGCTTGTAGTGGTGTTAGGATGTATTTTTTACAAATCACATATATTAAGCATAGTCAGGTCACTGTGAATGACAGATTTTTTGGGTAAATTCCTACATGGAAAAAATGTCCTGTTTAAAAAAAAAATGGAAATGTGTAGAGCATCCAAGTCAAGTTTTGGGCGCACACATGCTCAGATAGGATGGTGTGCATTTGTCAAGATCAGGGAAGATAATTTTTGCAGCAGATATTTTACAATGTCTAACAAACACTAGGCAGGATTTTTGCCAGGACGAAAATGTAATGGTTCGCAGATAGCAACATTTGATCCTCCTCTGATGATTGTTAATGCTAGGAGCATTAATAATAAAGTTTTTTTTTTATTGAAAAATTTGTTACATTTCCACAGGATTGATGATGATGTTTGTGAAACATGGTTAAAGAACAATGATTGGAAACCAGTTCTGTCAGGGTATTAATGTTTTTACAGTAATAGACATTCTAACAAAAAAAATCATGTGGAGGTGTTATGATAGGAATTTAAAGATAGTTATGAAACCTGTGATTATTACACGTTCAGTGATGACACCAATACTATAGATTGTATAACTGTGACAGTAACGATCACCCTGGAGCATATAACAGTTGTTAGAGAGTAAAGACCACCAAAGTCAAGTGCTGATGAATCTGCAAGAATTCATACATTTCTTGCATGAAACACAGGAGGGAAGAATAATATTAGCTGGAGAAATAAATTTACCTGAAACAGATGGGAATAATATTGATTCAACAAAATTAGTAAGGAAAGTATTCACAATGTATGTTCAGGAACAGCAATTGCTTTAGATTATAAAAAACCTACCAGGGAAGGGAACATACTAGACATTGTTTGTGTTCCTAAAGAAATTGCTGTTACTTCAAGTCAAGTTTTACCACCATTGATGTGCAGTGATCATGGAATTATAAAGGTTAATTTGTTGCTAGATAATTCTGCCAAGCTGAAATCTAAACCAATGCACAGAATATTAAATACAGATTATTTGCAAGCAGAACAATAACTATGTGAAACTAACTGGAGTGATGTGTTCAGTGGAAAAACTGCAGATAGAATGTGGAAAGTTTTCATATAGAAACTAAGTGCAAAAAATAAAAATAAATGTTTAACATCAGGATCTAGGACATACAACATCAGGGAAATATATTTCCATAAGAACAAGATTAAGGTGAGAGACAAAAAAATCTAAGAAACTGAAGAGAGGTCTAACTAAAACTTTAAAAACTGAAATAAGCTAGACAAACAAGCGTAGTGTGAGCAAGATCAAGAAAATTTTGAAGAAAATTTATAAAAATATATAGGAAACCTTTTTATAGATACATAAGATGTGGAAGGAGTAAAGACATACAAATTGATAAACTGTATGCAGATTCTAAAATTTTTTTCTCAGTCACAACAGATTATAGATATAGTTACAAGGTATTATGCAAAACAGTTTGGCTCTACAAAGAGGGTGATAAGTTGTCCTACTGACATTCAGGTAACTGCAGAAACTGGAATTAAATTAGATTATATTGAAAAAGAATTGCACAAACTGGATCCAAACAAAGCAGAGGGAGGAGACGGAATTAGTAATAATGACCTGAGAACACTTCAGCAAGAACTTACAGTATTATTATATCTGTTATTTACTAGGTCCTATAAATATGGGAGATTCCTTAAGATTGGAGACATGATATTTATTATTTATTTTATTTTACATTTGTTGACTGGGATAGTCTGATTGGATACATGTCCATTTTCAGTGGAGGCCCGGGGAGAAAAGCTCCAACATTAAAAACATTACATTGAAATTAAGCATGAACATTAAAAACTATTCTTGTCAGACATAGCTGAATCTTATATGGTTACAGACAATCAGATAGAAGCAGCTAGGTATTCCTTACAATGCTGTTTCATATACTATAGTATGGAAGGAGTTAGTCTGGATTCTGGCAGGGGCAAAGCCAGTGTGTCATGAAATACTGTTTCAGAGTTTTCTTGAATTGGTTTAGTGATGGTTCTAGTGTTAGATCAGCTGGAAGTGAATTCCAAATTTTGCCTGCCGAGTTAGAAAACAAGGAGTCACCAGCTGAGTTGTTAGTTTTGAGTGTTTGAATTAGTAGTTTGTTAGAAGATCGCAGTGGCCTTGTGTTCCTGTGGGGATAAATAATGTTTTTAAGTGCCAGGGGTATTACCTGGTTGGTTGATAATTTTGTGGACTTCTACAAGTTGATTGCACTGAAGTGAGCTAATCAATTCTAGCCATCCTATAGGTTTAAGGTTTTAACAGTGGTAAGTTCTGTAAGTAGAGCCAGTGGCAAATCTAGCAATCTGATTATAACAGCTTGAGAGTTTGCAGAGTTCAGATTTGTTCAAGTTAGTGAAAGTGGAGGAGGCATAGAAAAGGGTAGAGAGAAGATGAGTGTGGGCAATGGCAGTCCTTGCTAGTGAGGTAAGGAAAAGTTTATTTTTATATAGGGAGCCTAGTTTATTAATGGTTTTAATGGTTTGATTGATAATGCATGTCAAATTTAAGGCCATTACCAATAGTTACGCCTAAGAATTTAGTATAGTTATCTGGGGAAATAACAGTTCCATTATTAGAGGAAATTGTAAAGGAAAGTGGTGTTGACCTGTGCATGGGGGAGAAAAGTAGTAGTTTGTTTTTTTTTTTAGGGTTCAAGAGCAAACAACGGCATGAGAGCCAGTTCTCAACTGTGTTAAATGTTTTCTGGGATAGCGTATGCAGGTCAGATGGGGTAGAGGCTGAGCAGATCAATGTGGAATCATCTGCTTATTGTATACATGTAGCATCTGGAATGGCAGAGTAAAGGTCATTAATAAAGATTGAAAAGAAAAGAGGTCCTAAGATAGAGCCCTGGGGAACTCCAAGGGTGAGAGGTAGTAGAGTAGATAAATTTTCCTCCCATGGGACAGCCTGTTGTCTGCCATTCAGATAGGATTGAAACCATTGAATGGCATGGTTTTTCAAGGAAATGGATTTCAAAATGGTAGTGAGTAGTTGGTGGCTGAACATATCAAAGGCTTTGGATAGGTCGAGGAATAGGGCTGAGGATAGTTTGTTGTTATTATGGTTATGATTTATGACATTGGAGAAAGAGAGGAGGGCAGAGGCAGTACTATGGTGTGGCCTAAAGCCATGCTGAGAGTTAGTCAGCAGATTGTTGTGTATGAGATAGTGCAAGAGTTGTTTATGAATACATTTCCCCATTATTTGGCCAGTGGTGAAGGTATGGCAGTGGGTCTATAATCTGATAGTTCTGTGGAATTACCACCTTTGTGGAGTGGTATGACATGGGAAGTTTTCCATATGGAGGCTTCAGATATGGTTCTATTGATCAAGATTGAGACTGGATAAGCTATGACATCTGCAGCTTTTTGTAGGTACTCTGCAGGTGGAAGATCTGCAGATAGGGTAGTCGGTTTTAGTTCTTTAAGCAGGGATCAGATAAAGTGAGATAGAGACTGGTTGGAAACTTAAGGGGAGATGGGTAGTGGGTGAGGTTATGATAGAATTAGTGCTTGTGGGTGTTAGCTGGCTTGCAAGGTTCTGGACAGAATCAGTAAAAAAAGCGGATAAAGGTGTTGGCAACCTCTTTTGGGGATTCATGGGTAGAAGTGGAAGGGGTAGGAGTGGTGAATTGTCCTGGATGGAGGAGTTTATTTATATCTGCCCAAAACTTTTGAGGTTTATTTTGATGTCTTTGTTGAAGATTATAATAGTATTTTTTTTTGTCTAGCAGAATGCATTTTTTGTGTTATTACGAAGCTGCCGATATTGCAGATGGTCTAAAGGGGCTTTGGTGTCACACCAGGTGGCCCATATTTTATTTCTAGGTTTGATATTTGCTTTGATATCCTGCGCTTATTAAACCCGTCTTTAAGGGAAAAGGAGAGTAGGGCAACCCCTAAGACATGCAGACTCTTACGTCTACTTTCATGTTGTGGAAAAATAATGGAGAAGATAATATTGGGTAAGTTATTGTTAGAATTGGATTGATTGGGATTTGAAACCATACATCAGTAGGCATATGTTGAAAATAGATCTGTTACCACCCATAATATGATGTTCAATAACAGTATAATAACATCTATGAATGAACAATTGTGCTGTGATGTAATTCATATAGATTTAGCTTCGGCATTTGACAGGGTCATACACAAAACACTGATCAATAAATTAGAACAACTAGGTATTGATGTACTCTTGATAAGATGGATAGCTGCATGCCTTACAAATAGGATATAGCAAGTATCATACAGCAATTGGACAGGTTAAATTCTTGGTTACAGTCAGGGTGTCCCACAGGGCTTTGTCCTAGGCCATTGCTTGTGTAGAGTGTATCTTTCAGATCTAACTTTTTCATCTAAGGTGGGAGGATGGCTTAATGATTAAGGTGTTTACCTTACAAAGACAAGGTGCAGGGTTTGATTCTCACATGGGGAAATTGGCTAGGCTTGAAATGGCCCACAAGGCTAGTTAGCCTAGTACTAACCTATGAACCTATGTAGTCTATATGCAGATGACCTGAAATTTGGGTAAACTGATTACATGTGCTACAGATAAGGCTTGTATGTGAATGAACATGACTAAATTGACCATTTGGGCACAGGAGAATAATGTGCTGATGAATATATCAAAAACTAAGCATATGTGATTTGGGGGACATAAATTGAAAGGTGAATATTTAATACAGCACACAGTGATTGAAACTGTAGATACATTTAATGACCCAGGTATATGAGTAGATCCAGCTTTGAGGTTTTCTAATCATATCAACCAATTGGTTAATGATAGTTATAGAGCTATAGGCTGTATAAAAAGATTTATAAAGTCTAGGAAATCAGAAATGATGAAGTAATTGTTAGTTACATTAGACCCAAACTTGAGCGTAGAATAACAATATGGAAACCGTATAAGAAAACAAGCATGAGTAAACTGGAAAGAGTACAGCAGAAATATACCAAGAACATCCATTGATGTGGAAAATTTAAGTTATTATAAAAGACTAAAATATCTGAATTTGGACAGTGTCTCTTACAGATATTTAAGAGGAGATCTTATTCGAGTACATAGGGCATTTAGATACAACTATCTTTGGGAATGTTTGGGGTTATCAAAAATTACTAGAGAATCGTCAGACGACCTATGTAGAAGATTCTATAGGAATGCGAAATGTACTATCGGTTCTCTGAGAGAGCAGCTGATGCATGGAACAAACTACCAAATTGCAGTAGAACAAGTACTAGTTTGGATATCTTTAAGAACAGCTTGGACACTATTATGGGAGCAAGTGTTTTGGTATATTGGTAGGCTAGAAGTGCATTAATGTCTGTGCTTGAAATATTTGTATGTATGTATGTAACATACCTTATTGCATCTGTTTTTACTTGAGTTTTGTTTGTGTTATTTTAATTGCATCTGTTTTTTCTTACTAAAATACCCTTTTGATAAAAACACCTTAATAAAGTTGAAGGTGAAGTTATAGCTTCTAATGTCAGTCTTATACTGTGTACCACCTAGAGCCAGTCATCCTTTATGAACTGAGAAAATTATACCTAAAAATGAGCGAGTTGTCCCTTGGATCTTTTGACTTAGCACTTCATAGTGTAGCTGTGATTAATATCCAAGGAGCACTGGTTGAGTTTCTATGATCATCCTGTCTAGTGTAAGCCAGTTGTAGTGCTATAGCCATAGGAAGATTGTTTGTATGTACAGTAGATGCTGTGTCAATCTTTCACTACTAAACCTCTTATTTGTGAAAATTCCCTACCTTGTATTTACATAAAGACAAGTTTTGTCTCAGAATGAACCTTCATTTCCTTTTAGCAGTGCTTTCTAAGCTGTCAGTCACTGAATTCAGTTGTTGTTGTTTGTCTTCGGCTTTTCCCAGTTAGGGCTTGTCACAGCCCAACTCAGTCTGCTAATGATTGGCAGTCGAGTTTTTATGGTGCCGAGTTGCCAGCCCGAGTCGACGCCCAACCTTCAGTGAAGGCACGCCCATTCACACATGTCTTTGGGAGGCAACTCGACCATGGGGAGGACATGCAGACTCCACACAGAAGGCACTCCAGCTGAGAATCGAACAGGAGAACCTCTTGCTGTGAGGTAACAATGCTACCACTGTACCACCGCAGATTATTACCTAGTATTTTTGCGTATGTTGAATGTGCAAGGACACAGATAGGCAACATCAAATACAATTCTTCCTTAAGAGAGTCTTTTATCGTAGGCTGATAGACCAGTGTCATTATTTATCTCCTGGCAAGAAGAACTTTGCAGCTGGCACACAGGTGCTGTTCCAGTGAACTGCAAACTATACTCTCTTTTCAATGGAATGCATAAGCTGTTAACCACCCTGGTGACACACCATTCCACAGGTTGTTGGCTGCCTTGTATGCCGTAGGGAGGTACTAGACAAATATTTGTGTAAATATAAAATAAACTATATAAGAACCTAACAAAATAGGTCATTGTATGCTTTCTTTGGGTTTGGTATGTTACAGTTGTGCACATCTTCAGTCTATGCTTCTGGAATGTATCCATGGTGCAGATCTGTGCTGTGGCTACCTGGTTGTATCTGCATACCTTTTGCAGAGTAGTGTACTTTGGACAGCCTCTGCAAACTGAAACTATGGGCAATGTTTCAGTCTAAATAGATATAAGGATATGGTTTGATTTTCTGAGTAGCAATCCAGGGACAGACCTACACAAAGAAGGCAAAGGTAAATTTAAAGACTTTGCTGTCAAGCACAGTGCTAAATACAGCATATAGAAGGTCACACAAACTCTGTACTGATTGCAAATTTTCAATGAAACTGTCGCCTGATTGGTATTCACTGAATTGTACTGGTACAAGGTAGAGTGCAGTTGTTAGAGTGACTTAATCAGCAGGGCTGAAGTTAACATTATGCATTTCTGCTGTACATAGAGCATTTATCAAGTTCTCTGAAGTGAGAAATTGTCACTGGAATTGTCAAAGATTAAAGCAGTGCACAAATAAAATCCTTCAGTTGTTTTCCCCTCTGTCTCTACATTTAAATTCATTATTTCCTATGTTAGATTCATGTGAAAAATGTTTCTTTCTAATTAAATAAGAAAAGCATCATGAGACGTGCTATCAGTGATGACCTTCTCTTGATAACATGTAGGTGCCGTACTAAGTATTGTGATCTAACAGCCACTGCCTGTCTACAGCAAAGGCTTTACTTTGGAATGTTGTTTTGGTGTTGATTTGTGATGATGCCAGGATTTCTGTGGATTATTACATTTATTGTGTATTTATGTGGCTACCCTAAGGCAGTAAACAGTCCTTGAAATTCTTACTCTATTTTATGATACGGTTTATTGCTGTTTAATACTATGTGCTTGTACTATATCCATTGGTTACTATTAGCATAAAATCTAATACCATGTCTACTGAAATGGGTCTTCTGGCTGCCATATACGATATTAAGTTACCTTTATTGCTTGCTGACTGACTGTGTGTGTGTGTGTGTGTGTGTGTGTGTGTGTGTGTGTGTGTGTGTGTGTGTGTGTGTGTGTGTGTGTGCATTAAAATATAACAAAATAAATATATGTAAACTCCAATTAAGGCTACTGCTAAAACAATGTAACTGTTTATTGCTTTGGCAGTAACCTATGCCATACCTTCATTGCATTTACCCATATATATATATATATATATATATATATATATATATATATATATATATATATACTTGAGTGTACTGTATCTGTTTTCCTGAAAGTTGGGTTTGTGCCTCTTCCTGAAGTTTCATTAGAAGTCTCCACCCCTCCCCCCAAAAATTCTATATGTGTGTGTGCATATACACACATGTGATTCTTATTTGGTATATGCTTTTAATGCTTTATTCTTTTTGTCCATTGCCATCCATCCTCCAAAGCTTATGCCAGAGTTTATCTGTGTGACTATTTTACTGTTTGTTTTTTCTTGTCAGTTCTTTGGAAAACAAATGAGGATGAAAGCAATGATTTGATCCAAAATATTATATTTAAAAAAAAAAAAAAAAAAAAGGGCATTGCTTAAAAACAGCACATTGATGAGAAAAACTATCCAAATACACCAAAATGTCAAGAATACCCTTTTGTAGCTTTTATTTTTGTTGATATATGTTATCAGTTTGCAGCTTTTTCCCATTGCTTTGGCAGGATGTGCATTTATTTGTGTACGTGCCGTGCATTGATGGCCAAAGAGATTTAGAGTGAATGTAGTCCTCCCTTATTTTATGTATATTCCACAACAGTAGTGTTGCAGCAATGGACATACATTTGGGTTGGCATATCCAACCTCTGTACCTTTTTTATGAAGCTATGACTCCAGGCCTGTAACTCCTCCACTCCCGCTAATTCCCTCCATTCCACTAAAGTACTACTGTAGTCGTGAGTGTAGCTGGTTCTTTTTTTACCTTCTCGCCTTCAGTGATATTTTTATTGGTTTGGTCTTTGATTTCCACCTTTGGATTATTTGTTCTTTTTTTTTTTCTTTTTTGGTTATTACAGATCTCGCTTGCTGACTGAGCTTTCAGGACATGTTTTCAAGGGCATTGATTTTCTTAAGATGTGTGTGTCTTTCGGCTTTTCCTGGTTAGGGGTCGCCACAGCGGAACTCCGGTCCGCTAATGATTGGCAGTTGATTTTTACGTGCTGAGTTGCCAGCCCTAATGCACAACCTTCAACGAAGGTACGCCCATTCACGCATGTCTCCACGCAGAAGACGCTCTAGCTGAGAGTCGAACCGGACAGCGTCTTACTGTAAGGCGACAGCGCTACTGCAGCACAACCACCGCTGACTTTGATTTTTATTTTCTTACAAAATAAGATGTTAAGTTGTCAATCTCACCTTCATTCTTGCTTGATGGGTTCGGAGCCGATCCTCGGCTCCGACTCGGCACTTTGCTAAGCTCGAGAGTCACTTTTACCAGCTCGAGGCAGCCCCATATCCCATGATGCAAGGCGGTAAGTACCCAGATCTCGTTTGCCGCTTCGCTGATGAGGTCCTCCTTTTACCAGCTCCTGGTAAGTGTTTTATATTAAACTGTTTTTAGCCCCTTTTCACTTTTAATCTTAATATCTAACATTTTTAGTTTATATTAAGCCCTTTTTTGACTAAAATTATCCTTCCCCCTTGATTTTTTTAGTCAGGCCTTCTCCCTCCCACCCCCCCCCCCCTGTCAGGGTGTGTGTGTGTGTTGAGGTTTTACCTTTCAACTATAGTTTAGTTGTTTGTTGGGGACTGTGTGGTTCGGAGTTTGTCCACTATGTCCAAAGAGCAGAGGGTCTCAGGCTTTAAGAAGTGTGACTCGTGCTGTCAGAAGATGTCTCTGACAGACGGTCACACTTCTTGTTTATATTGCCTGGGACCTCTCCACCTGCAGGACTCCTGTGCGATTTGTCATTCCTTCAGCCAGAGAGTCCTGCAGGAGAGGAGGAATAAATTGATTTTAAGGGGTCTTCTTAAACCGGAGGGCTCTCCGGCTAAATCGGCTCCGAGCAAGACTTCAAAGTCTTCCAAGGCCCAGGCTTCTGTGTCCAAGCCTGCGGCCTCTGTTCCGACTCCTCCGGAGTCGAGATCGGCTCCGGCTGGAGCCGATCCTGGTTAGCAGAAACCTTTGGCACCGATGGCTATCGGTGCCGATACTGTTTGTCACATCGGTGTCGGCTCCGACTGGCTCCGACCACCATGTGGCTCAGGCTTCGGTATTGGCGCCGACCGGCTCTGACACCGTTACTGTTATGTCTGTATCGGCTCCGGCTGGAGCCGATGCATCGAGACTTTCTGTCTGAGCCGAAAAGTCCTCAGCTCCGACTGCATCTATGGTTTCTTCGGCTCCGATGGTTCCTTCGAGGAAGAGGTCCAGGTCCCCTTCCTTGGAACTGATACTCTCGGCTCCGGCCTCACCTCTCCTCTCGGAACGGAGCCATCGGAGCCGATCATCTAGGTCATCCAGGCTTTCTGACCATGATTTAGAGAGGGTGGTCAGTAGATTATTAAAATCACAGGCACTGGCCCAGATGCTGCATAGTCCGTCTCAACAGATGACTATTAGTCCACACCCTCTTGAAGTTCCTCCTTCGACTCTACCTCAGAGTTTGGAGCTGGAGTCTTCGGGGATAGTTTCTGCTATGGCTGAGGGGCGGATACCCCCCCCTTCTGCACCCTCGGCATCTACTCTTATCTCCTCTTCGAGACCTTCCTTAGAGGGATTCGGTGGTCGGGCTTCCCTGGTCTCCTCCGAGGGGGTGAGTGGCATCGGACCCTTGTCCGACCCCACTCTTCCCCTTGGAGCCTCGGCCTTGGTGAGCTCGGCTCTGACATCTGCCTCTGAGCCTTCCCTTTCGGTGGGCCTTGGAGTTCTGGTTTCTTCAGAATGGGTTCTCTCGGACCTCCCTGGGAGGGGGGCCTTTGAGGTGATGAATAGTGTGCTGGCCACTGGGCTCAGCCAGAAGTCTATTCCCTTAGCTCCTCCCTCTACTGTGCCTGTCGATATCTCTGCCATCTCTCTTGCTCCCGGACCCAGAGATCCTCCACCTCAGGTTTCCCCACTGGGAATAACCCCCTCTTCCGAGAATTCTCCTGATCAGTCAGGAGATCCACCGCGCAAGAGGATTTGTAAGAGGAAACACCTAGACTCCCCTGAGTCTATCACTTCAGATACCGACTTAGATGAGTCGGAGGGATCCCCAAGATCCCCCTCTGAGGATGTCTCCTTTTCAGACATCCTAGAACTCCTAAAACAGAGGGGAAACTGGCCCTCCACAAATCCCTCTGAGGATGAGTCGGTATACCTAGAGGCGTTTGGATCTCGGCCCTCCACCTCCTGGGTGTCTCCGCCTTTCGACCCCCTTATGGAGGTTATTGCTCGAAAGGCTTGGGCTGCTCCTGACTCTGTAGAGACGGTTCCTAGGAGGCCGTCTAAATTTATTACTGCCCCTTCGGATAAGCAATTCCTTACGAAAGGTGTCCCTGCTGATGCCATGGTGGTGGCGGCTGCCACTAAGAAGGAACTTGCAGATCCTTCCGTACCTGTCCATCCTCCTAATAAGGATTCTAGGACCATGGATAGGTATGGCAAGCAGATGTTCTGTTCAGCGACCTTTGCTATGCACTCGCTGAACTACTTATGTCACTTCACCAGACTCCAAAGGGACATCCTTAAGGAACTAGGTGAAGTAGTACAGGATCCCACAGCTGCAGGGGCTCAAGAAAAAATTGCTTCGCAGCTAGGAATCCTTAATTCTATTGTTAACTCCTCCATGCGACTGATATCATATGCAGCAGATGGAGCGAGTAGAGCCGCAGGTACAGGGGTGGCTCTTAGACGCCAAGCCTGGATGCGGCTCTGTAATTTTGCAGATCCCTTTAAGGCGTCCTTCACAAATTCTCCCTTTGATGGGTCAGCTTTGTTTGGCCCTCAAGTGAAGGATACATTGACCAGGTGTGAACAGGATGGCAAGACTCTTTCTGCCGTAGGGGTCCGTTTTTCCACCCCTTCTAGACCTTACCCTAAAGGACAGAAGGGTGGAAAGATGTGGTTCCGCAAATCCCAAGGAGTCACGCCGGATACACATGGTCAGTTTACCCCTAGAGGCAGAGGGGGTAATAATAACAGATGCCGCTCTAGAGGCAGAGGGGGTCCACAGAACCAGGGAAGCAGAGAGTCTCTCTCTGACAAGCCCTTTCAGCATCCCTGAGATGTTGCCCGACTGTCCATCCTTGGAGGCAGTCGGGGGAAGACTATCGCTGTACCCAGAAGCCTGGCGTTCCCTCACTCAAGACAGATGGGTACAGTCGATCATATCCGAGGGTTACGAAATTCCTTTCGAGGAAAGTCCCTTCTCTCACTCAAATTCCCTTCCAGATGTACCACCCGGTCTAAGGGAAGTTGCAGAGTTAGAAGTATTAAAACTTCTACAAAAAAGAGCCATTCAGCCAGTTACAGCAGACCATTCAGAGCCCGGATTCTACTCAAGATTCTTTTTGGTCCCCAAAAAGACGGGAGACTGGAGACCAATATTGGATCTCAGCAGACTCAACAAGTCTGTGAGAAAGACAAGATTTCGAATGGTCACACTTCAGTCAATTTTGCCCTTCCTAGAGAAGGACAACTGGATGTGCTCAATAGATCTTCAGGACGCGTACTATCACATAAAAATTCACAGACACTCCAGAAGATTTCTCCGCTTTCGGCTGGGGTCCAGTCATTTCCAATTCAGAGCCCTGCCCTTTGGTCTCACTACAGCCCCCAGAGTGTTCACCAAATGTATGGCAGTGGTCACGGCTCACCTGAGACGTCGAGGATTCCAGGTGTTTCCGTATCTCGATGACTGGCTCCTTTCAGCCACCACCAGGCATCAACTTCTTCAAGCCAGGGATTACACAATAAATCTTTGCACTCAATTGGGAATTTCGATCAACTACGAAAAATCCTCCTTATTGCCCTGCCAGTCTATTACTTTCATAGGCGCAAACTTAAACACTATTCGGATGTCAGCAACCCTCACAGACCAAAGAATCTCTGATATACAAAGTCACGTGAGGATCATCCTAGCCAGCAAAAAAGTACAAGCCAGAATGGTTCTAAAGGTGTTGGGCCTCATGGCTGCGGCTATTACCCTTCTTCCCCTGGCCTGCTTCTACATGCGCCTGCTTCAGTGGATGTTGTTCACTCAGTGGTCTTACCAACAACTTCCAATGCGTCACCAAATACTGGTGACACAGATTTGCAGGAATCATCTTTCATGGTGGATTACTTCTCCCCAGATTCACCAAGGCAGACCCTTTGTATCCCCGGTCCCGGTAGCCACTGTCACTACGGACGCCTCCCTGATCGGGTGGGGGGGTCATTATCAGGGCAGGATGGTTCATGGGACGTGGCAACCGTTCGAATACCACCTGCACATAAATGTCCTAGAGATGAGAGCAGTGCTTTTAACGTTGCAAGCCCTCAACGACTTTCTTCCCTTGGGAACAATTGCAGTTCACACAGACAACATGTCTGTAGTATGGTATATCAACAAACAGGGTGGAACCAAGTCCTACCCCTTGTGTTGAGAAGCTCTCAGACTTTGGCAATGGGTGATCTCCTTTCATCGGTTTCTGGTAGCAACGCATATCCCTGGGAAAACCAACATTTTAGCGGACAGATTGAGCAGAGCTATTCTCATGCCTCACGAGTGGTCTCTCAAACAATCTATAGTGGAGGAGATTTTTCTAGAATGGGGCCGCCCATGTTGCGATCTTTTTGCTACTCCCGAAAACAGCAAATGCCCAGACTTCTTTTCTCTCTTCCCACTGCCAGGCCATCCCCCCAGAGACGCTCTAACCCAGGATTGGCCCCAGGGACTTCTTTATGCCTTTCCTCCTTTTCCACTGATTCCACAAGTATTCCAGAAAGCCACCATTATGAGAGCAAAAATGATTCTCATTGCTCCCTATTGGCCTCGACAAATTTGGTTCCCATTCCTCCATCGTCACCTTTTGGTGCAGCCGTGGCATCTGGACCCAGTACCAGACCTTCTGATTCACCAATTGGGTCAGCTGCACCGGTCTATCCCTTCTCTCAACCTCACAGCATGGTTGCTCCACTTCCTTCCTTAGCCAGGCTTCCTATGATCTCTAATCCTGTTAGAGACATCATAGTAGCTTCCCTAAAATCCTCTACTAGAAGGATTTATACCAGCAAATGGAAACGCTTTTCTTGTTGGGCAAAAGCTAAAAATATCGATCCCTTTACTGCTCCAGTCCAAGCAGTTCTGGATTTCTTAGTGGAAATCTTTCACGCGGGCTCTTCTTCTTCCACGGTCAAAGTTCAGTTGGCTGCTATCTCGAACTTTCATGTCGGGTTCGCAGATCACAACATTATGTCCCACAGGCTTTGTAGAGCCTTCTTAAAAGGAATTTTTCTCCTGAAACCTCCAGTCAGGAGTCCTCCTCCTCAATGGGACCTAAATTTAGTGCTGACATCCTTGATTCTTCCTCCCTTTGAGCCAGCTGTTTCATGTTCCCTGAAATTTCTTTCATGGAAAACTCTATTCCTGGTTGCTATTACGTCGGCTAGGAGAGTATCTGAACTTCATGCTCTCTCTGTTTGTCCCCCCTATTTGGTCTTCCACAAAGACAGAGTATCCTTGAGAACTAATCCGACCTTTTTGCCTAAGGTCGCCTCAAAGAGTAATTTGAATCAGTCTATTAACCTTCCTGTTTTTTTCCCAAACTACTCAAACAGATCGGAACAAAAATGACATTATCTTGATGTTCACCGCCAACTCAGATATTATTTGGACAGAACAAAACAATTCAGGAAATCCGATCAGCTCTTTATTTCTTATGCTGATAACAAAAAAGGCCTTCCAGTCTCAAAAGTGACCTTATCTAGATGGCTTTCTTCTGTCATCTCTGAAATTTATCAGCTCAGGGGAAAACAGCTGTGCTCGAAACCTAAAGCGCATTCAACCAGAAGCTTAGCCACTTCCACAGCCTTTCAGGCTAGACTTCCATTAGACACTATTTGTGCAGCAGCCACTTGGGCCACTCCTCATACCTTTGTTTCTCATTACAAATTGGATTTGGCCTCCAGGGACAGAGCCAGTTTTGGCTCTACAGTTCTCAAGAGTCTGTTCCATTGAGCCACCCAGGATAGAGGTGCTAGGGACGAGGTTCCATCAAGCAAGAATGAAGGCGAGATTGACAACTTAACATTGAGAAGTTATGTACCTACCATAATGTTCCATGTTAGTTGTCTTCTCTCGCCTTCTTTCTTGCGACCCTCCCTCCTTCCCCCTGGCCTGGACAGACCTTCTTCTCCCTACATGGAAGAATGCTTCTTAAGACCATACAGTTCTGGTCTTTCTAACCCATCCTTCAGGCTTTTTCTCTGCCTTCTTTCTTCCTTTGGGAAGTTTTTTATGCTAGGTGTTATTGCCTATAGACAACAAACGAGATCTGGGTACTTACCGCCTTGCATCATGGGATAATGGGGCTGCCTCGAGCTGGTAAAAGTGACTCTCGAGCTTAGCAAAGTGCCGAGTCGGAGCCGAGGATCGGCTCCGAACCCATCAAGCAAGAAAGAAGGCGAGAGAAGACAACTAACATGGAACGTTATGGTAGGTACATAACTTCTCATTTTCTCCTTTCCTACCTTATGTTATTAGTTAGTGCAAATAAGTTTGTAGCTTTAGAGTAGGTTTTAGATGATGGCTATATTTTATAGTGTTTCAAAGCTTGCTGTGTTTCTGTATGTAGGATTACTTAGGTAAATAGGATATAGCTTTTTAGTTAGTTAGATAAGTTTTTTTTTTTTTCACAGTAACTTTTTGGAGAAGAATAGTTTTAAATTCTTTACATAAGTAGTATTCTTGTTTTATTACTGGAGTTTTTTTTCTATTAATGTCTGACAAAAGTCCAAGGCTTTAAGAAGTGCATGGTCTACAGACATAAAATTCTTCCCTAAGACCTGCACTCATTATGTATTTATTATTTTGGCTCTACCCACCTTGATGTAAACTGTGAATGTTTTGCTTCTTTTGGGACTAGGGCAATAAAGAGCCATAAGCAGAAGTTAATTCTAAGTCTTGCTTCCCCCTCAGGGTCTGTTTCTCAACCTTCCACGTCTAATTCTTCTAAACCAGCTTCAGCTTCCCCTGTTCAGAAGATGGACAAGAAGAAAGATAATGAGAGAGAAAAGTCCAAAGAAGGAAGCGAAAGATCTGAAGAGAAGAGAGCAGAAAAGACCAGAAAAAGGTCTCCAGATCTGACACATTGTTTAGGTTTGGTGCCTAAGACTCCAAGGAAGTTAGATCTACCAGCCAGACTGATCCGATCTCCCTAACCATTTTTCCAGATCCTGTGAGTCCTAAACCCTACTCCCCAGTTGTGCAAGAATGATGGTACTCCAGACCTCAGTAAGTGGCGTCATCTTCGAGGTCTGTCCAGTCTGCTAGACAACTTAACAAAATGGAAAGTCAGTCAAATAACAGAGATTCTTGAACACACAACTCCAACTAGGGATTCTCCTGGTGCTGCCCCCTTTCGGTGTTCTTAGTACATGTCCATCTACCTCTCCATAGATATCTCTGGTACCAGTCTGCCCCCTGGATCTGGTTCCCGAAGGTCTGAATCCACCCACCCCACAGTGCACCTCAGTAAGAGCAAAAAGACCGCAATTGGAGCCTTCCCACCAAAGGTTCAGAAGTCAAAATACGAAAATGCAAAAAGGAGAAAATCTGAACCACCAAGCTGTAAAATACGTAATTTAATAAAACAAACACAATGTTAGCGCTTTCAGGTTGCACACACTTCGTCAGACAAATTACAACATAATAAACATATTTAAAACATCAGATAACCAATAAGATTCAATAATGAGTCTGCCTCATCTTTAATGTGGGCTTTATAGGGATTACACCATTCATGCCTGGGGGGGGGGGGTCTATGTGCTGCCAGTTCAACTATCCATTTTGACTCATGGTATTCAGTTAAATTACATACCCCCCCCCCCCCCCGGATACACTCACTATCTGTAGTACTATGAAATCAAAGGTGTATGTGCTATTGCTAATAATGTGTTGGTACAAAGCATTATGTTCATTACCTCAGCGTATGGCAGACATATGCTGTAAATCCTAGTCTTTAATTTACAATTAGTCTTGCCTACGTAAAATGAGTGACAGTCTTTACACTCAGCCAAATATATAACATCTCTTGTGTGACAATCTGCATAGCATGTCAAGAAATGCTCTTTTTTTGGTCATAGGATGTAAAAATAAATTATCTTGTCTTATGTACTGGCAAGCCTTGCAGTGCCTACACGGGAAGGTACCCTGTCGTGTAGTCTCACTCTTTTGATCTGATGTCTGTCACTATACAACAAATCTTTCAAATTCTTATGCCTTTTAAAACAAAACAGAGGTTGATCGGTTACAATGTTCTTAATTTTATCATCGGTTAACAAAATACCCCAGTTTTGTCTGATAATATTGTATATGCCTCCTGTGTTGTTGCTGTACTTTAACACGTAATGGTTGTTGGCCTGATGTCCTCAAGGGCTGCATATCATTGCTGCTCCTAGAAAACCAAGGTTTCGCCGTATTGGCCCTCTCCTTCTGATACTGTTCAAATGCTCGCTGTATTGTCTCTCCTGTATGACCTCTTTTACTAAGGTCATAGGCCAACTCAAATGACATCTCTTTGAAATTTTCGTCATTTGTACACAGTCCTGACATCCTATAAAATTGCCCTTTCCCTATGTTGCTAAACAAATGCCACAGGTGCATACTATCCTGGACCAGAAGGGTATTCTTCCAACATTCCTTCCTGTACAAACTGGTCCCTACTACACCCTCATTGCTTTTAAATATGCATACATGCAAAAAATCTATAGAAATATCATAACCCACAGCACTAAATCTTAAAAAATCCATGGTGGTTTCCAAATGGGCAATGAACTTGAATAACTCATCATGGGTATGTCCCCACAACAGAAATTCATCATCCACAAAACAGATGTAATATTTAAAACAAGCTTTCCATTCAAAAGATGCATTAAACATGACCTAATCCTCCCAAAATGCTGACTAAATTGGCATAAGAATTGCCACAGGGAGTTCCTATGGCTACACCAGTGTTCTGGCAATAAAAACTTTGTCAAACAGAAAAATGTTATTACTCAGGACCTGATCCAAAAACAAACAAATCCTGTTCGCTTCCATAGGTGTCAAAAACTGAGCCTGGTTCATAAATCTCTCAACAGCTGTCAGACCATATTCCTTCAGAATAACAGTAAATAAACTGTTAATATCCATGGTCAAAATAAACAATCACTGTGTTCAGGATTAATATCCAGGTGTTCATGTAAAGATTGCAAAAAATGCACTGTGTCTTTTAACACCCTGGGTACATTGTTCAAACACAATTTCAACTTCGACTCAACCCATACTGAGATGTTTTTAATAACCCATCCCCTGCCAGACACAGTCGGGTGGAGGGGTGGGTCTACAGGGTTCTTATGTATCTTTGGGAGGGCTTTAAACACAGGAACAACAGGGTGTTCAATCCATAAAATTTCATCTGTGATACAATTGCTCTTATTCAAATTCGATAAATCACACTTTACCTTATTTACTACCATTTTAGCCTCAATGGGAGACAATCGTTGGTACATGTTCCTGTCATTCAACATGCTGTGTACCTTTTCATTATAATGACTGGCGTTCATCACCACAACCGTTCCCCCTTTGTCAGCTGATTTTATAATTATATTTTCATTATTTCTTAGAGATTTCAGTGCCTGTCAATGGTTTGCTGTTAAATTATGAAAGACATTCCGCTTACGTTGATTCAAATAATTTAACGGCCAACTTCCTCCAATACATCAAAGTCCAAAAAAAGAGAAGAAAAAACCAAAAAGGAGAGTTGATGCTGACTGTACAAAATTTATTCACGACTCCATGCAATTAGATAAAAATAAACTGAATTTTTATACAATTTACAGTATTTTACATAATCAGATTTTAAAATTAACTTTTCTTCCCAGTTTGCGAGAACTAAATTGGCAAAAGTAGGTGCACAGGCTGCACCCATTGCTACACCCTGGATTTGTTGAAAAAATTCACCATTATGTACTAAAAAGTTATTTTTTAGTACTAAATCCATTAAGCCTGTGCACGCAACTTTTTCCTCAAATGCCAATTTGTTATCATTAAATATTTCCTCTTCAAACATTCTGATACCTGCTTCATATGGTATAGATCCGGACAAATCGGCTACATCTATGGTAACAAATATTAAATCTTCGTCATACAATTCATGGACTAATTTTCTCAATAAGTCCCAAGAATCTCTTAAAATTGCTTTTTTGTTTTTCCATATATGTTTTGTTTTTACGTCCACAAATTTAGCCAACGGTGTGGTCTTAGACCCTTCTGCTGATACTATAGGCCTGAAGGGGGGGTCATTACTATTCTTGTGTATTTTCGGTATACCGAAAATAACAGGTATTTTAGGCTTATTTATTTTTAGGAAGGAAAACATTTTTACATCAATAACAGTTTCAAATATAGAAGAAAAGAAGAAACTAGATGAATTAAGATACAACGAAAGAATTAGAGTTATGAAGCCTGATAAGGGCGGGGGAGTGGTAATAATGGATGTTATGGAATATGAAGGAAAAATGAACGAGATATTAATGAATGAAACTAAATATAGAGTAGTTTCTAGGAATGAGATTAATCTAGCCTATAGAAGGATAGATATGGTGCTAGAGGAGATGGTGGTTGAAACTGTTATTGATGTAAAAATGTTTTCCTTCCTAAAAATAAATAAGCCTAAAATACCTGTTATTTTCGGTATACCGAAAATACACAAGAGTAGTAATGACCCCCCCTTCAGGCCTATAGTATCAGCGTAAGGGTCTAAGACCACACCTTTGGCTAAATTTGTGGACGTAAAAACAAAACATATAAGGAAAAACAAAAAAGCAATTTTAAGAGATTCTTGGGACTTCTTGAGAGAATTAGTCCCAGAATTGTATGACAAAGATTTAATATTTGTTACCATAGATGTAGTCGATTTGTTTGGATCTATACCATATGAAGCCGGTATCAGAATGTTTGAAGAGGAAATATTTAATGATAACAAATTGGCATTTGAGGAAAATGTAGCGTGCACAGGTTTAATGGATTTAGTACTAAAAAATAACTTTTTGGTACATAATGGTGAATTTTTTCAACAAATCCAGGGTGTAGCAATGGGTGCAGCCTGTGCACCTACTTTTGCCAATTTAGTTCTCGCAAACTGGGAAGAAAAGTTCATTTTTAAATCTGATTATGCAAAATACTGTAAATTGTATAAAAATTCAGTTTATTTTTATCTAACTGCGTGGAGTCGTGAATAAATTTTGTACAGTCAGTATCAACTCTCCTTTTTGTTTTTTTCTTTTCTTTTTTTGGATTCAAATAATTTGTTATATCTTTTTCACATGCCTTAAGAAAAATCTCTGTAGCTGAACTAAGGGGGGGGGGGGTTGAATGTCCTGGAATGTCTAAGTATACTACAATTAAATGAATCATCATTATTACCAAAGAGCTTCCTTAGCTCTAAATTTCTAATGAACAACCTCAGCTCAATAGTTAAATCACTAAAATCACACCCTATGCTAGGCACAAAGGTTAACGCTTTGTTCAAAATATAAACTTCATCGTCAGATAAACTGTAATCAGAAATGTTAAAAACAATACAATCACCATCTCCAGTCATACTGAAGTCTTGCCGCTCTTTACATTCCAACTCTGTGGCTGTCCCTTTTGGATATTGTTTTTTTCTTTACTGGAACAGGTAGAACATGAAAAGAAGCGTTAGTCATCTTAGGCCTCGCTCCCAACATGTTCGTTTCATTATCTGCAGTTGAAATGATGTTTGTAGACCCTAATGCCTTATTGATATCTTTTATTAAATCTAAGTTGCAATATTGACATTGGCACACATGCACAATAGAACAGAAAACAAGCCATGGCAATGTTTCTCATTGTTTTCATGCAATATACATTTTAACAGTTATCATTCTCTCCAGCATTACATAAGTTTATTTCATTTTGTTTACTGGTGTAGATCATTGATCATATTTACTATTTGCAAACTTAGCCTGGGTTGCATAGATAGTAAAAGTATTAAAGTAAGATTAAAGGTATAACTAGATTATACAGTATTGTGACATAAGATAGATGTAAAATTATACACGCACGCACGCACACACACACACACACACACACACACACACACACACACACACACACAATTACAAGAAGGTTTAAAAAGAAGTCAGATCCAGAGTACACAATGCATAATGCAAGTGTTAAAGGTAAGATAAATGTCTAGCGAAAGGAATGAATGTACTATTCTACAAATTCTACTCTGTTCACTGCTAAAATTTCTCTCTCTGTGTATAATAAGAGCTTCAACAGAAGAGCTAATAACAGGAGAAGTGGGTATTAGATATTTAGTAGGGGAATGGATAGGGCACATGGGATAATAGTATGTATGAGTTTATATGCTAGACAGGTTAGGAGATTACGGAGCCAAGGTATTCTGAAATTAATGCATTAGTTACTCATTTGAAGAGATTGCTCAATTTCTGCCTTCCCTTAAACCTCACTTCTCCTCTTGAACATTTTTCTGCATGTATTGTTTCCACAAATTCCATTTATTTCTATGTAATGTACCCTTTCTTTTTCTAAAGATGCCATCTCTGCTTCTTTTATCTCCTTTGCAATATTTAGTGCTTAATTTACAATTGACTTGGACTTTGATTTCCATTTTGTAGTAATTGCTTTTTTGGCAGCCAGTAACATTAAACTTAGTAAAGACTTACTATATCTATACACTTCAGATCCTGTATCTCAGCTCAAAAAAATAATTTCCTTATTACAACCATTTGATCCCACAACATTTCTCATGAAGTACTCTGTAGTAGTGCTTAAAATATTCCAACTGCTGTTACAACATACCCCCTCCCCCCCCACACACACACGCACAAAAATCCTCCCAGTACCTCTTCATCTTTCTCATCACATTTCCAGGATTTGCTGTATAAGTGAGGAAAACTTACATCTGCTTGGGGTATAGAAATATCTATGCTAACACTTCCAAGCAAAAATCCTAAACCTTGTCCTTGTAAACCTTGTTTCATATTTTGGAGTCCTACAGATATCCTCCCATTGCTTCTTTGTAAATTGCCTTCCCAATCTTTTCTAACCTCCTCTGATTGATTCTTAATTATCATCCAGTACTTTGTATGCCCTACTAATTATTCCTGTTTTTAACAGCAGCTTTTGTTCTAGAATCAACTAAAAACCTGTAACAGAGCTGGCATTTCACTTAATCCACTATCCCATTCTCTTTACCTATCTATAATCTGATATTTATCCTTAGAGTGAAGGTGGTCTCTAACCCACAGTCCAAACTTCTGCTACCTACATCATCCCACACTGTCATCATTCCCCTCTCCAGTTATTTGCTCAAAATATCTTGGTTTCATTGCTATTTTTTACAATAAATTCCACCCCCCTCTTGCTATTTGCTATACCCATTCTTGCAGTCATCCCTATTGGCAAAATCTTCATTCTCCAGTTTCTTTCTTCATTTCCATGTTGGCTTAGTTGAATACTTTCTTCTACTTTATAAATATAGTTTTATGTATAGTTATTAGTCTCCTTAAGGACCTGCATCCAATTCCCTTTCTCTCCATATTTCTCATACTCTTTCCCTGTTTTATCATTATCCCTTTCCAGTTTGATTTATAGCCTTCTGTTGGGTTATGTACATGAGCCATAACTGCATAGCTATAAAAAGTGTCTTCAAATCATGTTATCCTAAACCACCTTCTTCTATGGGGCGAAACAACTTATCCCAATTAACTTTTGTCCTCACTTTCTCCCAATTAGATTCATGCAACTTTTTTATTTTTGTCTGCAACATCTCCCCTAGTTGATAAAAATATACCTGATTTGTATATAAAACTAAAGAGACTTAAAATACTGTCACTGCTTGTATCTAATTATCCGTATCCATAATCAAGAGCTTCCAGTTTCTCAGCTTTTATATTTTTTTGTTTGGTGTCTTCCCACATATCCTTAGCTGCCATAACAGCATCCTTTTAAATCCATACACCTAAATACTTTGTCTCCATAAATATGGGTATTGCTGAACCAATACATGTGTGAACACACAGATTACCGCCATAACCTTTGTTTTATCTTCAGTAATTTTATATCTTGAAAAGACATAAAACTATCTTACCACAATGTCCTTTTCTGGATTTTTCAAATGCAAAATAATACTAGCAGCAATTAAAGCTAACTTTTCTTGATTGCCATATGAAATATATATCCTTGCATTCATGCATCCATTAGTTTCTTTACCAGTGACTCTAGATACAAAGCAAATAACAAAGGGGAAAGAAGACATCCCACCTTGTCCCTCTGTTCAAACACAGCTTTTCAGCAAGGAACACTTACACCTTAATTATTGACTTAGACCTTTCATATATTTATTTATTTATTTAACATTTGTTGATTGGGAAAGTCCAACTTGGACAGAGCCTATTTTCAGCTGAAGCTCGGGGAGAAACACTCCAGACACTTGTTTGGAATGTGGGAGGAAACTGGTGTACCTTGAGGAAACCCACGGGAATGTCGGGAGGACATGCAGACTTGCACAGAAGGCACCCCAGCTGAGAATCTAACTGGAGAACCTCTTGGTGTGTGTGTGTGTGTGTGTGTGTGTGTGTGTGTGTGTGTGTGTGTGTGTGTGTGTGTGTGTATGTATATATTTATATATATATATATATATGTATATGTAATCTTATTTTCTATCAGAGGATGCAAATGCTGTTATTGCCCTCCTCATAAAATCCCAGATATCACTATCAAATGTTTTCCCTGCATCAAGACCAACCAACAATAATGGCATTTTCTTACATTCTTCTTCACTCTAGATCATCCTTGATGTTCACCATAATCAATTCTGCAGTAGTTTTAGTTGCATAGGTTATATCATGCCAAAGATAAAACAGCTGGCCCATCACCCAAAGCTTTAGGCTCCGTCAGCATGTGCCCATGCCTGCTAGTTGCGCAAGCCTCTAAGCAGAGAAGAACATCAGCCTGGAGACCAAAACTCCAGTACTTTCTTGCCACCTGTCGCTCATCCAGTCAAGATAAAACAGACAAACAGTTGTGGGTTTGGGTCAAGCACCTTTATTACACACAAACACATCATGAGTGAAGCTTAGTAACTTAAACTGACTACTACACTCTGGCTGTTCTCTCAAAATGGCACTGCTGCCTGCACGTGCTCACTATTTATATGCACATGCCTACATCTGGAATTGCTTCTTAAGGTTGCACACACACATACTGTTCTACATCCTCCTCTTTGAGAAATAGGTCATATACCAAATAACAACATTCAGTGACATGCAATTACACAGAAATGATCTTTTGACATGCAGTTACACAGAAATAATTCTTTGTCACGCAGTCATACAAAATTAGAGACATATAAAACAATCATGTCCAGGTTGCTGTGCATTTCACACTAGGTCTAGAAATACGACTTGATCGTGTAACATGAAAAATCAGAATTGGATCTAGCAACAGGGACTGTCTTCAAGGAATGTTCAACTTTGGGGACATCTGGAACATCATCAGGAATGGGAATGGATACTGAGACATGTTCTTCAGTATGAGCATTGTCACGGTTGCTTTGAGATCTAGCGTTTGTATCACAGGTACGATGCTGCGGTATCATTTCACACACTGGAAGAAGATGCCTGTGATTTCTTCTGTATTCTATACCCTCAGATTCCATTAAATAAGATCTTGGCTCAGCACATATGCCTCTCACTTGACCAATTCGATCAAAGCCTTTCTCTGTTTGCATCCTCAGTGTCTCTCCTTTTAACAGACGAAGAAATCTTCTCGTTTTATCATAGCTGGACTTCTGAAAGGGAAGCTTTTTAAAGAGTTGGGCTTTGATTGCTCTGGTGTTTTTAACATTATGCACTAACAAACTAAAACTGATAGGCAAGGTTGTTCTGGTTTGCCTAGAGAGAAGTTGCTGAGCAGGTGAGCCAAGTAGGTTGTCATGGGGTATACTTCTGAGACTAACTAAATTCAAGAAGATATTTATATTGCAATTCTTTGACCTCTCTAGTAATTGCTTTGCTCTCTGTACTGCATGTTCAGCAATTCCATTTGACTGAGTGTATACTAGTAACATGGATAAAGTCCCACAGTTGTGAAAATTTCTGAAACAATTGACTGGTAAACTGGGCACCGTTGTCAGAAATAACTTAGTGTGGACTACCATGGACTGAGAAATTGTTTCATCTTAGTAATAACAGCATTGGATGTTAGGATAGGTAGCAAATCGATCTCAAAACAGTTTGAATAGGAGTCTATCAAAACCAAGTAATGCTGATTGTGCCACTCAAACATGTCAGTGGCTACTGTTGATCAAGGTACTTCAGGAATCTGGCTTAGCTGAAGTGGCTCTTTTTGCAAATGAGGTTTAGGACTATTGTATACTGAACAAGATGAAAACAGTTTATCATTGTCTTTCGACAGAGAAGGCCAAAATAATAGTCCTGTCACCCTTCTTTTGGTAGCTTCATAACCTGGTTGGCCACACTGCAAAATCTGAACATATTCATGTTGTAAGGAAGTAGGAACAATAACTTTTGGATATTTGAAAACAACAGCATCTTCCATCAGCATCTCATCTCTGTATGGAAAGCAAGGTTGTACTTCTGACAATGCACAAGATTGCTCTGATGGCCATCCAACACTGATGAAGTGGTTGAGCTTCTGCAAAACTGGATCAGTTTTTGTATGATCTCTTAGCTCATCAAGTCTCGTGGTACAAAAATTACGCACTTCCATGACATCAAAGTCAAAATTCTTTGCATCAAGCTGTTTTGTGTTATTTCTGGGTGATCTACATAAAGTATTAGCCAGATAAAGAAGTTCGCCTTTTGTGTAGACCATTTAGAAGTTGTATTTTTGTAATGTGAGACTCATTCTTTGTAGTCTTGTTGGAGCAGTATGCACAGATTTCTTTGAAATAGTGAGTAGAGGTTGATGATCAGTTTTGACTTGGATAGCTCGGCCATAAATATAATCATGGAACTTTGAACATGCATGCACAATTGCCAAAAGTTCCTTCTCAATTTGAGCATACTGCATTTCAATTTCGGTAAGAGTTGTAGAATGCATAGGCAACAGGTTTGCCCTCTTGAAGAATAACTGCACCAACACTGAACTTTGAAGCATCACAGGAAAGAACTACTGGTCTGTGGACATCATAGTGTATCAATGTGGGCGACTTGGCAGTTTGCTGTTTGAGGTTATCAAATCCTGTCTGGTGCTGTTCTAACCATGACCAGGCAACATTTTTGCATGTCAGCTCTCTTAAAGGTGCTGATAAGTCACTAAAGTCAGGGATAAATTTGCCCAAATAGTTCACCATACCAAGGAAACGCTGAATGAATTAGACATTGTCTGGAGCCAGCATCTCAATAATGGCTTTTTGTTTGGAAGGGTCTGGTCGTAAGCCTGTACTGGTAAGTAAAAGACCTACATAAGTTACTTCTGGTAGTCTGAATTTACACTTCAGAGGATTAAGCTTCAAGTTCACTTCACACGCTCTGTCCATAAATTTCCTGAGGTTTCTGTCATGCTCTGCTTCACCGTTAACTCCAACTGATAAGTTATCAACTGTTATAGCACATGGATAGCCCGAAAAAATTTGCTTCATTGCATGAAGAAAGACTTCACTGGCAGAATTTGTTCTAAAAGGCATCCTGAGGAATCTGTATCTACCAAATGGTGTGCTTAATGTAGTAAGTAGTGAAGATTCAGGATCAAGCATTACTTGCAAAAATGAACTCTTTGCATCCAAGACAGAAAAAACAGTGGCATTTTGCATGAGGGTGGCAACCTCCTCGACTGTAAACATAGAATGATGTCTCTGTATTGTCTTGTTCAAGTCTCTTGGGTCAGTGCATATTCTGATTTCATTTGAACTTTCCTTATGAGCAGCTACCATGGAAGACAGCCACTCAGTTGGTTCTCTGACTGGATGAATCACACCTTGCTGCACCATCTTGTCTAACTGGACCTCGACTTCGTCTTTCATAGCTATTGGAACTCTCCTTGCTGGTCTGACCACTGGGTCTACTTTCATGGAGTACACAACTGGAAGTTTGTCATCGAAAACAGCGTACTCTGCGAAAATAGCATCACTGAAGCTGGAACTGGGACATGTGCTTACATGATGGACTTATTTAGTAAAAGAAAGCAGTTTCATTCTTAAACTGTCTCTGAGACCTAATAATGACTACACAGGTCTTCTGACTACATAAAATTACAAGCTGTAACTGTTCCCAGCCAAATAGCATGAAAGCACTACTGAGCCATCAGTTTGAATCTCTTAACCTCCATAAACAACAAGCTTCGCACAATTAGCCAAATTAAGTTGCTCACCAGATCTTACTCTAGCAAATGTTTCTGCTGACATTGCATTACACTTTGAACCAGTATCTACTTTGAGCTCTGTAGGTTTACCATTGATCAGGACACTACAAAATACTTCACTCTTTGCCAACAAATTGATTGCATTAACCTTTTTACCGACCACTGATACATCATCTCTGTAGAAAGTAGGGTTGCAGCTTTCCACATGATCAACTTGCTTTTTTGAGAGACCTTTCTTAATAATTGAATGAGGCTTGCTTGATTTACAAAACTTTTGAAAGTAGTTCCATTTTTTACACTTCTGGCATTGCTGACCAAATGCTCTAAGCACGTCTTTCTTTTAGACTCAAGATTGGCACCACAGTTATGACACTTAACAATAACACTTGACTTGGGTTTTGCTGACTCACCCTTATACTGCACTGAATATGTCCGTTTTACTGAGTTGTCTTGGAACGGGATCTCCCAGGGGAACTGGTAGGGGCAATGTGCTTAGGCCTGCTTCTGCTTGCCATGTGTTGCATGCTGTCTACGCTTGCTTTAGAGCCTGCTGAAACTAAGCTCTTATCAATTGCAAGCATACTCGTGTACCTTTCTATGAGCTCATGGATTTGACAAATCTCTATGGCTTTGCTCAACATTAAATCACTGTCATGAAGGGAAAATCTTTCTCACTGCAGCACTATTAACACCACACACAAGCCTGTCCTTTATTTACTCATTTTTCAGATCACCAAATCTGTATGTTTTAGCCTAATTTCTCAAGTCAGTGATATAAGTGGCAAAAGTTTCACCTGGCCTTTGGTCTGTTGTATAAAATAGGTGCCTCTCTAATGTAACATTTGTCTGGGGGTTGCACATTTCTCTAAATTTATGTTTCAAGCACTCAGGGTCCTCTGTTGATTCAGCAAGTACAACAATATGATGGTTCCCCCTCCCCTGCATATACTGCTGGTGCATACACAAATGATCACTTTCAGTGGCCTCTGACCCAGCTAAGTTAAGCAAAATGAATGCAGTATACATACATCTTTGTTAGAAAAAGCTGCTTGTATGAAAATATTGTATTCCTGCTCAAATACTGTCCAATTCTCTGCAATATTATGATCAAACACAAGTGGACTGGGTCTGTGAAATGCCACTGCCATATCAACACAGAGCAGTGAAGGAATTATGTACAAACATACACACATAAATATATGCCAGAACTTGTAATTATGCCCAGTAGCACAACAGAATCTTTGAAATAACTACACTGTGCCAAATAAGCCTCCGTAGCATAAGAACACTTTAAAATCACCGTACTTTGCGAAATCACTTATTATCAGTGTAAGAAATACTTTAAAATGACTGTACTTTGTGAGCAAACTGTACACAGCAGAATTAGCTCAGAGTAGGAAACCCTTCAAAATGAATGCACTTTGCAAATAAACTGTATACAGCACAAGACCCGTTCGAAATGGCTGTACTTTGCAAATGAATCTATACAGTGTAAGAAGCACTTTAAAATGGTGGTACTCTGTGAATAAATGTACACAGTACAAGAAACTTCTTCGAAATGGCTGTACTTTGACTGCACTTTGCAAAATAACTGTACTTTGAACACAGCAAACTCTTTGAAATAATTACACTGTAATAAAGTGCACACACTGCAAACACTTTGCACACTCTGAGTTACTTCGAACAACTCTAGTTATGTATTGAATGGCTTCAGTCAATGTGAAATAGTAGTTTATGCCCAAAACACAGTCTTTTACTGAAAAGCATCCAGTCGCCTCTGCTCTTGAAGCTTATACTCATTATGCCCATTTAACCTCTTATCATGCTTATTGACAAGAGGTTAAATGGGCATAATGAGCACAGTGTGTTGAGCAGATGGAAAGAGTACCTTGAGGGGTTGATGAATAAAGAGAATGAGAGGGAGAGAAGGATGGATGATGTTGGGGATAGTGAATCATGAAGTGCAATGGATTAGCAAGGAGGAAGTAAGGACAGCTATGAAGAGGATGAAGAATGGAAAGGCTGTTGGTCCAGATGACATACCTGTGGAAGCATGGAGGTGTTTAGGTGAAATGGCAGTGGAGTTTCTAACCAGATTGTTTAATGAAATCTTGGAAAGTGAGAGGATGCCTGAGGAATGGAGAAAGTGTTTTGGTACCGATTTTTAAGAATAAGGGTGATGTGCAGAGCTGTAGTAACTACAGAGGGATTAAACTGATCAGTCACAGCATGAAGTTATGGGAAAGAATAATGGAAGCTAGGTTAAGAAGGGATGTGATGATTAGTGATCAGCAGTATGGTTTCATGCTGGGAAAGAGCACTACAGATAGGTTCATACTAGGCTATCTGCCCTAGGGCATTTATAAGCCTAGCCAGAGTGTGTTTGGCTTTCGCCACCCATTTTAAATTAATTTTGCTATGCCTTTTTTTGAGGTTAGTATACTGTGCCTCTGTCTAACAGTGACACAGAAGTGATAGCCGGGGTAAACCTACGATCTCCCATCCACTCATCAAGATTCCTCTTGAAGAGAGTCAATGTGGGACTCTGCCTAACCTGGACTGGGATTTTATTCCAGAGTGAAGGGAGCCTCTGGGTTATGAATCTGTCCCTCCAGCATGTCCTATTTATTTCAGTGCTGAGGTTCAAGTCTCTTGAGCACGTAGCTCGATGGGATTTGGATTTTCTGAGGTGCAGCATGTCCATTAATTCCGGGTTGGACATGGCTTTATACGTCAGGCACAGATCGCCTCTGAGCAGGTGGTATGCCACTGAGTAGAGCTGGAGTTTCTTTAACCGGGCAGCATATGGCATCTGTTTGAGCCCTTTGATCCTCTTGGTGAGGTACTTTTGGGGTCTTTTCAGTTGCTGCAGGTGTCTGGTAAGGTACATCCCAAAAGGGGCATTGTACTCAATTATGGGCCTGATGAAGGATGAGTAAAGAGGCACGATGACCTCCAATGATCTAGATGTGAATCCCTTCATGATTAGGTGGGCTATATAAAATGTTTTTCTAACCACTTTGGCCACGTGGTTGTCAAATGAGAGATTGCTATCAACTTGGGTCCCCAGGTCCCTAATGACTTCTTCTGTACTTAATGGATTACCACCTATGTGGTAATTTGTGGGCACTTTGTTTTTGCCAAAGGGGATGACTATACACTTTTTGGTGTTTAGCTTGAGGCCATGGCTCTGGCACCAGTTGTCTGTTTCTATGAGGCCCTTTTGGAGGATGCTTGTGTCGGCTGGAGAGTTGATTTATGGCGCCCAGTTTGCAATCATCTGCGAACTTGGTCAGCCACAGTCCTTCCGTATTGGCCTGTACCACCAAGAAATATATATACCGAACAAGAGAGGTCCCAGGACTGAGCCTTGTGGGACGCCACTTGTAACTGGTTTGGAGTCTGACATGGCTCCAGCAATTCTAACCATGTGGGTTCTGTCCTTGAGCCAGTTTGCAACCCATCTAGTGACATAGGGGTTTATATTTAAGCTGGTGAGCTTATCTATAATGCCCGAGTGGGGTATTGTATTGAAGGCTTTTGCGAGGTCCAGGTAGGCTGTGTGGACCACCTTCCCCTCGTCAATGGCCTTGGTGACTGTTTCAAAGAAATCGACCAGGTTTAAGAGGCAGGATCTGCCCTTAACAAAGCCATACTGGGTAGGTCCCCAATATCTTTATTTATGAGGTCCATGATGATCCTTTCCATAGCTTTGCAGACCAAGCTAGTCAGGCTTATGGGGCGATAGTTTCCAGGATCCATTGAGGCACCACCTTTGTGGAGAGGGACCACTGTTGCTGTACGCCACTCTTTGGGTACATATCCTGTAGTAAGGCTAAGACTGAACAGTAGTTTTATGTTTGGGTTTAGCTCTTCTTGGAGTTCATGTAAGATGCGATGTTTGCTCTGAGACTGTTGATGCAGAAGTACAGAGAAGATCAGAAGGAGTTGCATTGTGTCTTTGTGGAGTTACAGAAAGCATATGACAGGGTGCCTAGAGAGGAGTTGTGGTATTGTATGAGGAAGTCGGGAGTGTCAGAGAAGTATGTAAGAGTGGTACAGGATATGTACGAGGGTAGTGTAACAGCGGTGAGGTCTGCAGTGGGAGTGACGGATGCGTTTAAGGTGGAGGTGGGATTACATCAAAGATCAGCTCTGAGCCCTTTCTTATTTGCAGTGGTGATGGACAGGTTGACAGACGAGATCAGACAGGAGTCCCCGTGGACGATGATGTTTGCAGATGGCATTGTGATCTGTAGTGAGAATAGGGAACAGATGGAGACAACCCTGGAGCAATGGAGATATGCTCTAGAGAGAAGAGGAATGAAGGTCAGCAGGACTAAGACAGACTATATACGTGTGTCTGAATGAGAGCGAGGATAGAGGAGTGGTGAGGATGCAGGGAGTAGAGTTGGCGAAGGTGGATGAGTTTAAATACTTGGGGTCAATAGTTCAGAGTAATGGTGAGTGTGGAAGAGAGGTGAAGAAGAGAGTACAGGCAGGATGGAGTGGGTGGAGAAGAGTGTTAGGAGTGATTTGTGATAGACGAGTACCAGTAAGAGTGAAAGGGAAGGCCTACAAGAGGGTAGTGAGACCCAGCTATGTTATATGGGCTGGAGACAGTGGCATTGACAAAAAGGCAGGAGTTAGAGCTGGATGTGGCAGAGTTAAAGATGTTAAGATATGCACTGGGTGTGATGAGGGGTGGACAGGATTAGGAATAAGTATATTAGAGGGTCAGCCCAGGTTGGAAGGTTTGGAGACAAAGCCAGAGAGGCAAGATTACGTTGGTTTGGACATGTGCTGAGGAGGGATGCTTAGTATATTGAGAAAAATATGCTGAGGAGGGATGCTGAGTATATTGAGAAAAATATGCTGAGGAGGGATGCTGAGTATATTGAGAAAAAGATGCTGAGGAGGGATGCTGAGTATATTGAGAAAAATATGCTGAGGAGGGATACTGAGTATATTGAGAAAAAGATGCTAAGGATGAACCTAACAGGTAACAGGAACAGAGGAAGGCCTAAGATTTATGGCTGTGGTGAGAGAGTACATGCAGGTGGTAGGTGTGACAGAGCAAGATGCAGAGGACAGGAAGAAATGGAAACAGATGATCCACTCTGGCGACCCCTAACGGAAACAGCCGAAAGAAGATGATGATTATGCTTATTGTACTTTTCTTGTGCTCGTTTTACTTTAAACATGCTCATTATGCAAACTGAAGGTAATTCTGAGCCCTATATTAATATTTCTGATAGTTTTATCAAATATCTTGTTTTCAAACACTTAGTTTAATTAATAATATGTTTTGTGCCTTTGGTTTAATTAATAATGCGTTTTTTTGCCTTACAAATGCTCGGTTTCATTTTCTTTGCAAAATAAATAATTTGTACAAGTTTTGGTTACTTGAAGTTCGTTTCTGGCCCTTTTTGATCTTGTGAGCACTGTATCACCCAACCTGCTCAATATACCTTCACCATCAACTCTGCACCTCATGGCTTCAAGAAGTTGCACTCTCGTTTCCGGTTTTGACACCATGCCGCTCGTCCAGTCAGGATAAAACAGATGCATAGTTGTGGGTTAGTTTCAAACAGCTTTATTACACACAAACACATCATTGCTGAGGCTTAGTAACTTAAATAAACTTATAAACAGACTGACTACTACACTCATACATGTTAACACTCTGGCTGTTCTCTCAGAATGACACAGCTGCCTGCACATGCTCACTATTTATCTGCACTTGCCTACATCTGGAAATGCTTGTTAAAGTTGCACACACGCTCTGTTCTATACCACCCTTGGAGAGCTCTGGCTTTAGTGGATCTGCAGTCTGCTTGCAGTCATCCGTTGCAGGGCAGATAAGTTCCTTCTAGGGGAAAACCCTCCACAATTGTTTTTTCATTGAAATGTACAGATTTCTCTGAGAAGCTAGAGATGTTCATTATGTTAGTCATGGCTAAGGTAATCCAAACTGTAGGGTTATATCTGCTAAGGATTTAACAGCCAGGCAGCTTCCAAAGCTTCAGGGCATCTTCCACACACCCAAACCATTAGACAGCTTGAGCTGAACTGGCTAAAATATGGGTGTAGGCATCAAGCCCTTCAGAGCTTTCCTACTACCAAAGAGAGTACTCCTGTGCTGGATAGATAAGTTGCCTTTAAGGAAAAACCTTACACAGGAAAAAAAATGTTCTATATTTGGATTATTCCAGGGATTTTCCACTCATTTTGATCACTGCAGGGAAATACCTTATGACTCTGTGTCTCATGGCATTTATGATTCTATTGCTAGGTTACACATGAGAAAGATACAGTGGTATTTGAAGTCTCTCTGGTCCCGGCACCAGTTAACTTTTCAAAGTCCAGTTCTGGGATTTCATGGGTTCATAGGTTGGTACTAGGCTATCAGCCCTAGGGCCTATACAAGCCTAGCCATAATAATTCCCTGGCTATTTCTTCCCACACTATTTACTTCCCTTTCTGAGAAGAGAAATCACTTGGAAACATCAAATATACCTGAATCCAGGACGCCCCTTTTCTATTCCTGCACTAAAACAATCAGTCACCACAGATACCTTAGATTGTGCTTGAGGATCTGTATCAAGGAGTAATAAAAGTGCAAAGTATGGGAACAAAAAAGACCACACTTTTGAAAGGGGCATTACATAAGAGACCTGCAAGAAAACAGTTGGCTTCTCCTTGGGATTTTAATTTTGTGTTAAAGAAGTTAAAGCTTGCCTCATCTGGACCATCTCATCTGGTTGACTTGATGTATGTAATATGGAAAGCAGTTTTACTTGATTGCTGTGACCTGTGTAAGAAGAGTATCTGAATTGTAAGCTGTTATGGTGGGTCAGCCTTATCTTATTTTTCACAGAGACAGAGTTTCTTTGAGAACTAATTCTTTTATGACTGAAGTGGTATCAAACTTTCCAACTCCCTGTATTCTTTCCTGAACCTAAAAATGAGTGAGGAAGGGTACTCCATAACTTAGATGTCCAAGGTCAACTCTGATATTATCTTGACAGCACAAAATATTCCAAATTCTTTGAATCGGTTGTTCATTTCTGTGTCAGGGCAGACTATTTCCAAATGGTTGTTTAAGTCTATTACCTTTTATTGTGCTGTCTACAACAAAACTATTCCAGGCAGGGTCAAGGCCCACTGTACCAAGGTCTTTGCTTCATCTTTGGCTTTTTGGAAAGTGTTCTATTCTAGAATTATTCTAGAAGCAAACTTGGTCCTCTTTACATACTTTTACAAAGCATTATAATCTTGATTCCTTTTCTAGGCCAAGATCAGGCTTTGCTCGGAGCATTCTCCAGGGATTCCTGGAGCCTTCTCCTTCCACCACCCAAATGTAATAAGCTAGGGTAATATACCCATATAGCTAAGCTACTAAGCAGTGATCAGTATAATGAACATACTGCAGTTGTGTAATTAACTTAACCATAATAATATGTTCAAATGATCACTGTTGCAGTAACCGCTGCCTCCCTCCACCCTTGTTTTCTAGGGTGTTTGTTATGCCAGGGTGTGGACATTTTTTTGTTGTTCCTAGCATTGTCTTTTCAGGGCTCAGCCTTCCTCTTTTTGTTGACATGAAAGCTCTGAAGGGCCTGGCCCCCAAATCTGCCTTTTTAGTTGGCACTGCTCAAGTGGTGACTGTTTTGGCATGTGGAAGTTGACCTTAAGCTTTGTAAGCTGGCAAGCTGTTATATCCTATGCAGAATATAATCCACTAAACTAAGGCTACTGAAGCACTGATCATTTGAACATCTAATGTTATGGTAAGTTACATACCTCTCAACTGTCCAGATTTTTGCCTCATATTTTTTTCCTTATAAAATGCGTGATTCTCTGGCAAATCACTTGGATGATCTGAGGACTGAAGTCACTAAATTATGATATACATTTGAGTTTCAGTTTTCAAATCCTTCAGAAAATGCATGTTAACAAACCCTGTTAATCTACAAACTTTCTAAGCCTATAAGAGCAATATTTAAAATCAGTCCCTATTTTCAGGCCTTTGCCACCCCCCCCCCCCCCATTTTGTCAGGCGTTGTCCATATTTCTTGTATTAAGAGGTTGAAAGGTATGGTAAGTTTATTTACACAACTGTACTTTCTTTTTACAAAATAAATACATAAAGTGTCCCATAAGGTTTCTAATAAACAGACATATAAAAAAAGTGGCAAGAAAGCTCTAAGAAAATGGTGGGGACCTTCCAGAAAAAAGGACAGCCCAGTAATACAGAATGTTTATTTCAGCATTCCCCTACCCTAGCCCACCCTTTCAGTTCTTTACATATGTCTAAGAGCCTGTTTCTTCAGTTCTTCACCTTCCTGTTTGGCTTCAGACAAGTGGGTTCTAAAAGTTATTCAAGAGGATTACAGATGTTAGTGAGAACTTCTCTCCTTTCTGGGAATTCCCCCGCTTCATCCAAATCAGACTTAGTTGCTTGCCCAGTCATCACCCAGATGCTTTCTGTAGGGGTTATAGAACCAGCTCCCCCAGACAGGCAGAGGAAAGGGTTTTACTTAAGAATTTTTCTGATGTCAAAGAAGAACACTTCTTGGAGACCAGTACTTGACTTGTCCATTGTCAACCTGACTGTGAATTTTGCAAAATTCAAAGTGTTGTCCATACAATCCTTGTTTTAAGTTCATTGTTAACTTTAGACTTGAAATATGTTTATCTCATCCATATTGCCCCAAGATTCGGAAACATTTTAAGATTTTCTATGACTAGGTTAAACTATCAGTTCTCTGCATTATGCTTTGAGTTATGTATTGCTCCAAGGGTGTACACATTGTCCGACTCCTGTGATAGTCCATTGCAAACTGCAGAGTATCTTTACAGAGTCTTTCCTTATCAATCTTGGATTCCAGGACAACATTCAAAAATCCATCTTTATTCCTTCCCCCAGGATAGTGTCCCTATACTGCATCCTGGATACCTCTTTGCACAAGGCATTCCTTCCTTAGTAAAATGTATACCTGTATCTGGAATTTTTTTCCTGAGTTTTATATTCAGTCCAATACTTCATCAACAGAATATCTGAGGGTGTTAAGGTTCATGGCTTCTTTGATTCTCATTTTTCCTTTTGCCAGACTGCATATGAGAAAAAAAATCACTGGTTCTTGAAAACAGGCTGGTCTCACCATCTTCACTCCCTGACATTTCAGATTCCAGTACTGGGGTTTGTGAAAAGTGAGTTACTTTGGTGGAGAGGCCAGATAGCCTTGAATCTAGGTCTTCCCTTCTCACTGTCAACTCCTGTTCAATCCATTACAACAGATGCATAAGATTTTACATGGGGAGTTGTGTCTATGGGAGTAAAATTGCAGGGTCTCTGAAATGAACAGGACAGACCAAAGCACATCAGTGTAAAAGAGATGTTAACAGTTACCTTTCAATTCTTTGCATCATCTGTGGTCGCATGCAGCACCATAATGATGTGGTACGTAAGCAGGTGGATAACAGATCCTACTCTCTGTACAGTTTGACTGTGGTAGATAATGAGGTAGCAATTTTGCAAAGTCTAACCTTCAAAGCTTCTTGCATTTTGTCAGAGCAGAATTGTGTGGTAGGCAAGCAAGCTGAGCAGGACCAGAACAGAACCTCACAGATGGAAATTAAACAAGGGGGACTTCCAGGAATTAATCCAGTTGTCAAAGAGATCTATTTGTCTTTGTTCAAACTAGACAACTCAACAAATTCTGCTCCAGGATTCCTTACAAACACACCTAGAAAATAAATGATTTTTCATTCCCTTGGACTGGAATTTTCTAATAAGCATTTCTATCCTTTACACTGATATCTGGGGTCATTCCGAAGATTCAGAAGGACTCTTCAAAAATCACTGTGGTATCCCCCTTCTAGCACAGACAACAGTGGTTTCTCCTTCTTATGGAATTGACAAAGGGCAATTACCACAAGCTTCCTCACACAGTGGATCTACTCACACAAGATACGGAGTGTTTGCACCCAGCTTCAAACATGTACAGCTGGCTGCTTGGATGATTCAATTTGGTACTTGATTATTATCGCAACCACAGACTGTTAGCATTCAAGGCATTCTCTGAAACATTCCATTCCCAGTTAAATAACGTGCTGTCGTGAATGCTGACAGTATGTGGTTGTCATAATACGTTAGTACTTTTCACCCCCCACATCTTTCAGAAGTTTACTTGCTGCATGTTTAGACAACACATAAAAAGAAAATGGCAAGTAGAATACTGCAAGTGGTTTTAATAAGCATACCCCTCCCACCTGTGTACAGTAGAAAACACGTCAAGTCAAACAAGGAAAGCCCAATACACTGCAGATCTTTTCAAAATGGAATATCGGCTATAAAAAAAGAAGGGCACAACATAAAAAGAAAATGGCAAGTAGAAAACTGCAAGTGGTTTTAATAAGCATTACTTTCCTGCCTGTGTACAGTAAAAAACACGTCAATCAAACAAGGACTTAATAAATAGTGAACATAATTATTACAGTTACAGATTTACTTTACTTCAGAAAATGTATACCAAATCCGGTCATTCCCTTATTCTGCCAATGTCTCAAAGTAAATAATACTAACTTTTTAAAACTGTCACTGACTATTTTTGAATAGTCTGCTGAAAATGGACATGTATCTAGTCGGATTATCCCGGTCAAGAAATGTAATGTAAATCTGTCCCTGACTGGGTGACAGCTATGTGTTCACCCAATCTGTAAGATTGTGAAAGGTAGTGATACACATTTTGGGGAAGGAAGCTTCAGGGTTATGCAAACAATTGACCATTCGCTTTTAACCAGTGACTGTTTTGTGCCGTTGCCTGTACTGGGAGAAACTGTTGGGTATAAAGAGGCAAATCAACAAGTGCTTTTTTAGGACATGAATTACTTCAGTAAGAGAGTATGGTTTACATATTTTCACAACCACGCACAATCAGCATTCTCGGCAGCACGTTATTCCACTGAGAATGCAATGTTGCCAAGAATGCCTTGAATGCTGACAATGTGTGGTTGCGATAATACGTAAGTAACTTCAATTTTGATAACTTTTAGACACCTTTTTTTCTGAGGATGGGTAGCAGGTGTAAAAGGAGGCAAAGAAACCTTCTACTAGGAAATCTGATATTGGTAAAGGGGTAAAGATTTGCTTGTTTGTGCCTCACTAAGAACTAGAGCCCATTCACGGTTTCTGAACCTGTGGTTTTGCAGTATTTGTGGGAGACATTATACTCTGGTCTTTCATATTCCTCTATCAGTGTTCATCTTTTAGCCATTTCAGCATGTCTTCCCATGGATGTGCCCTTTCACCCCAGTCTTTGGGCAAACTATTCTTGAAAGTCGTTTTACATGTGTCCACCTAGGAAACAGGTGGCATCTACCTCAGATGTTAACTTTGTCTTAGAAAAGTTAAATATATCTTCTTTTGAACCAGATCATCAGGCTGATTTATGGTTCCTGCTGTCTTGGAAGACCATATTACTGATTGCTCTGACATCTGGAAGTAAACTGTCTGAGCTACAAGCTCTTACGGTGACCTAGTCCTATTTGATGTTCTATAAAGGCAGGGTTTCTTTGAGGACAAATCACTCATTTATGCCTGAAAGGGTTTCAGAATTTAAGTTAAGCCAAATCAGCCATCGTTGTCTTCTTTCCAGAATCCAGAAAACAGGGAGAAAGGATTCTTCATAGTCTGGATGTTCGCAGACCACTCAGGTTTATCTTGACAGAACTAAGCCTTTGAGGAAAGCTGAATAGCTGTTCATTTCTTAAGAAAGGAAGAAAAAAAGAACAAACCATGTCAAAAGGAGCTATTCTCAGATAGTTGTCCCTTGTTATTACTTTTGTTGTTCACACCATAATAAGGCACTTCCAGGCAAGGGTGAAGGCAGTTCCTGTGAGGGCCTTCACTTCTATGGCTTTTTTGAAAAAAAAGAGGTAGACTCTGAAAACATTCTAGAGGCATCTACTTGGTCCTCTCTGCATACTTTTCCAGAGTATTACAAACTAGATTCCTTTTCCAGGTGTAGAACAAGCTTTGCTAGGACCATTCTCAGGTGTTCTAGGACCTTCCTCCTTCCAATCAATGTAAACTATGATATTCTACCCATATAGCTAAAGCTACTGCAGGAGGGATTATGATTAAAATAGTGTTGCTGTGTAAGTAAACTTGTAAAAACAGTAGATGTTTGAATATATCACTATTGCAGTAACTGTTCCCACCCTCAATCTGTCTATTTAATGTTATTTTTATGCCAGGGTAAGGATTTGTGTATGTATGTATGTGGGCCTACCTGAGTTAGTCGAAATGCCAGAAGACCGACAAGCGAATCGTGAGGCCCAGAAGATCGACAAGTCAGAAGACCGACGCAACGGATGAAAACACCAACGCCGAGGATGCCGACATGGGAAAAGGCTGTGTAAGTATGCGGTAGTGATGGACGTTTGGGTGCGAGTAAGGTAAGTGTGGATATTGACGGTGTGTGGGGATAGGGGTGGGTTAAGTGAGTTAGGGTCAGTGCGCGGGTTAGGTAAGTGTGTGGTAGTGATTGTGTTTGGGTTAGGGGTGGGTTAAGTGAGTTAGGGTTAGGGAGCGGGTCAGGTAAGTGTGCGCTAGTGATTGTGTTTGGGTTAGGGGCGGGTTAAGTGAGCTAGGGTTAGGGAGTGTGCGTCAGGTAAGTGTCCGGTAGTGATTGTGTTTGGGTTAGGGGCGGGTTAAGTGAGTTAGGGTTAGGGCGCGGGTTAGCTGAGTATGCGATAGTGACGGACCTTAGGGTTAGGGTTTGGGTTAGGGTTGTAGATAGTTGTGTATGTGAGGTTTAGTGTGGGTTTGTAGGGATTTTGGTGTGCTTGTGTTGTGTGTGTGGTTTTTGGACAGGAAATGTGTTTTGTTTGTTGATTGTTGTGATTGTGGTGTGTGCAGTGTATGAGGTTTCGTGTTTGTGTACCGTCGGTTATTTCGTTGTCGGGCATGTGGGGTTTCGTGTTTTTGCACTGTCGGTTATGTGGTTTCGGTGATTGCATTGTCGGTCTTCTGGCGTGTCGATTATGTCAGGTAGAACCATGTATGTATATATATATATATATATATATATATATATATATATATATATCTGTACACATATATGTATACGTTTACATACATATATATGTATACGGGTCTATATTAGAACATCGAAGTTTCACAACTTCGAATGTTCTAATATCAACCCCTATTCAGTGAATGCTGAAAATAGCGAAGCTGCAGAACACCAAATTTCTTCCTAGAGAAGGAATTCAGTTGGCTGTTCCTGTGGCTTTGCTATGTTCAACACTGTGGTGAAAAGTTACGGGTTGGGATCAGGTAAGTGTGCGATTGTGTGGACGTGAGGGTTAGGGCGTGGGGTAGGTGAGTTAGGGTTAGGGCATGGGTCAGGTAATTGTGCGATTGTGTGGACGTGAGGGTTAGGGCAGGGTAGATAAGTTAGGGCGCGGGTGAGGTGAGTGTGCGATAGTGATGGACCTTAGGGTTAGGGTTTGGGTTAAGGTAAGTGGCTAGCTAGTGGTATGTGTACAGTTTAGTAGTGTAGAGTTAGATGTAGGATTTTAGGTGCATGTGTGTGGATTGCTGTTTGTTTGGTGTGTTTGTGTTGTGTGTATGTGTGTTTACTGGGAAAAAATTCGCTGTTCTGCATGTTCAGTATTGTCAGCATTCGCTGAATAGGGGTGGATATTAGAACATTCGACATTTTAAAAAGTCGATGTTCTAATATAGACCCATATGTATACATATACATACATACATATATATGTATACATATAAAGATATATTCCTATGTTTATCTTTCTTATCCAGACTCTAGCCTCCCTTCTTTCAGCTGGCAAGGTATTCTGAAGCTCTTGCCACCCAGGCTATTGGTCTTATCTGCTTAAGAGCTCATGCAACCAGAAGCCTTGGGTGCAAGTAGAAGGAGCACAGGGCTTTGGGTGACTGGCCAGCTGTCACATCCTGGCAGAATATAACCAATTCAGCAAAGGCTACTGCAACAGTAATATACTTGAACATCTACTGTTATGGTAAGTTTACTCACATAACTGTGCTTTCTATTAATGTGGCAAATGTTTAACATCCCTCCACAAAATCACACTTATCATCTCTCTCAATTTTGGCAGTACCCTTGCCAATTCTTTTAGCTAGTATACATATAAACACTTTATAGTTATGATTTAAAATTGAAATAAGTTTGTGTGAAGCTGGATCCGAAGGGTTGTTACCCCCTTTGGATAATACTGCAACAAAGGCTTCCTTCTGAAATACTGGCACTTCCCCTTCCTTAATACTGGTGAACAAAACCTTCCAGATCTTTATCTCTTTCTTTCCTCTCACCTTCCAAACTTCCACAGGAATACTGTCTATTCCTGGAGACTTTCCTCTTGATTGATTACACCACCATCTTTATCTTATTTCTTCCTGTCTTAACTATTAAATGTTGAGCTTCACCTTTCTCTAACATTGGCTTAATTAAGTCTTCCATAAATATTTCCAATTGTGCCTCTTCCTGATTTTCACATTCCTCTACTTCGATTTTCACATTCCTCTACTTCATATAAATGTCATAAAGTTTCTGAAGTATCCCTAATGCCGCTGTTTGCCAACTGCTTATTTTTCTTATATTAGACTGTTAGAGTCTGGTGACAACACTTTCTACTTTCTATTACCCAAGTTGTTGAGATAAAACTTTTTGTGTTCTGGAGTTAATATGAAAAAGTAGGTGTTTAGCACTTTTTATGTTATTGTAATAATAGCATATCTGCTTTGTTATTATTTGTACATCTGTTGCAGTATTTTCTTACTCTGTAGCATGCTGTATACTGTTTTCTCAACTGTTTTATTGTTATTGTTGTTTATTTATTTGCAGCTGGTTCTGGCCAACCAGTGGTGGTAGTGATCAAGCCTATTTACCAATTAAATACAGGTTTCCTTTTGATTGTTTGTGCCTTGTTAATAGTTTATAGAAAGCATGGTCATTTTTTTTATCGGTTAACTCTTCATGAGAAATTGAAACTTGTGTCATTTGCTGTGTGACTTGTATTGACTGTTGTTCAGTGATGTATTGTAAACATATTGTATGCCATGGGCCAGTCGTACTAATATGGCAAGCTAAATAATGTACATAAAATCTTGGGTCGTAAACTGTTATTTTTATTG
>NC_056725.1:1797014290-1797074290 GCF_019279795.1 Protopterus annectens | reverse complement strand
TAGATGGGAACAGTGACCTCTTTTTTCCTGGATGAGAAACCTTTTGTGATGAGGTGTGCCATGTAGAAGGATTTCCTGACTACTGTGGCGATGTGATTATCAAAGGAGTGACTACTGTCCACCTGTGTCCCAAGGTCTCTTATCACACTTTTGGTGTTAAGTAGACTGTCGCCTATGTGGTAGTTCATGGGTACAGAGTTTTTACCAAAAGGGATGACAATGCACTTTTTGGCATTGAGCTTGAATCCAAGCCATGTCTTTGACATCAGGCATCTGTCTCAGTGAAATCCTTTTGTAGGATGTCCACATAGTTAGTTTTGATTATGGCTCCTAGTTTGCAGTCATCTGCGAACTTTGTTAGCCAAAGAACTTCTGTGTTAGCCTGTACTTCAGAGAAGTAGATACCAAACAGGAGAGGATCCATGACTGAACCCTGTGGTACTCCACTTGTCACTGGTCTGAAGTTCATTTAGAGTCTGCTACTTTCATAGTGTGGGTTCTGTCAGTGAGCCAGTTGGCAACCCATCTTGTGACATAGGGATTTATACCTAGTTTAGTGAGTTTATCTATAATTCCAGAGTGGGGGATGGTGTTGAAAGCCTTGGTAAGATCTAGATAGGCTGTGTGAACCACCTTACCCTCATCTACGGCTTTGGTGACCACTTCAAAGAAGTCTATCAAGTTTAGGAGACATGATCTGTCTTTTACAAACCCGAACTGGGTTGGGTCCAGAGTTTGGAGATCACCAATATCATTGTTTATAAGTTCCATAATGATACGTTCCATAACCTTGCAGACCAGGCTTGTCAGGCTGATGGGGCAGTAGTTCCCATGGTCGGTGATGGCTCCCCCTTTGTGGAGTGGGATAACCATTGCTGTGCGCCATTCAGTGGGCACAAAGCCTGAGGAGAGGCTATGATTGAACATGGTACTTAGGTTGGGTGCCAATTCATTCTGTAGTTCATGTAGAACGCAGCCTGAAATGTTGTCGGTTCCAGTGGATGCTGTGTTCTTGGCTTTGGAGAGTGTGTTTTTTTACCTCTGCAGCCGTAATTACAGGAACTTTGCATTCTTCCAGTGTAGAGATGGGCCTTTTAGTGTGTGAAAGGTTCAGTGAAATTTACCCCTCTATCTGCCAGGATGTTGGCAATATCAATTGGTTCTGTATATTTAGTGCCTTTGTGCTGTAACTCGGAGCAGATCTGAGTGTTGCCATTGAAATTCTTGACATAGCTGTAGAATGCTTTGTGGTTGTCTTTAGATTCAGTGGCAATTTTGTTTTTGTAACTAGCTTTGAAGGATTTTAAGAGAGATCTCAGCTTCTTACTGAGGCTGACCAAGGAGTTCCTCCACTCTTTTTTGCAAGTTTCTTTCTTCTGTTGTAGAGTTTGTTTATGGCAGGGGACCACCAGATTGGCTTCCTGTTTTTTGGAGGATAGCATCTTGATTCTTTTAGGGATTGCACGATCAGTGCACTCGTGTAAGTGCTTGTAATGTGCATTTGTATAGGATTCAGCAGTCGTTCTTCTGTTGACCATCAGCATGGGTGTTGTGAAGTTTGCCACTTCTGCCTTAAGAAGCGTGAAGTTGGTTTTGGAGAATTTTTTTTACGGTGGTTTCCCTAATGGGGGGTAGGGGTGGGATGTGGATGTCTAGGGTGATTAGCTTGTGGTTGGATCTGACCAATGAGGAACTGACCTCTGGTGTGGAACACCGGTTGCCCATGTTGGTAATGACCAGGTCTAGGATATTGCTGCCCCCGGTGGGGGTGTGGATAAGTTGATCTAAGGCATTGGAATTTATGAATTCCAGAAAACGCTGAGCACAAGAGTTGGTACATGAGTAGTTTTCCCAGTTAATGGTGGGGTAGTTGAAAAGATCATTTAGCATTTCCTGACGTACATCTTTTCCTAAAAAGTATTGCTTATTGGTGCTTTATAATGGTGGCATGTAACAAATATGTACATGGTCAGAAGTCATGAAGTTTGCAATATAACCCTTCATGTTGCTATTTATTTGTACTTGCAGATGGTATTGTACACTGTCAGAAAACTTCTTAATAAGTAATGCAGACTTCTCCAACACATGCACCTTCCATTTCCAAAATGAGAAAGACTAGCTTTCATAATGTGTAACAAATGGGCAAAATGTGGAACACACAAAAATGGCTTACTAACAACTTCAGCTAGGAAGGTCATAGGATGGTTAAAATTTGCTGATTTCACTTGCAAAAAAGATATTTTAATGAATTAATATGATTAAGTTCTATTTACCATGGATATACATTTAAAAATTCCTAACACTGAAAGTGTGGCAGGTCCTTTCAATGTGGAACTTTTGAGGAACATGAACTTTGTAAAACCCCAAATGAGGTACGTTCCTCGTAATGAGGTACACTTGAGCGATATGCTCCAATATTTAGCTCACCAGGATCAAGTAATCTCATTCTTTTATCCATTGCATCTTCAGTGCAGAATTGTGAGGTGGAAGATGGCCAGTGGCTTTAAAATACAGAACAGACGAGAAGAGTAGTTACTGTCTGGATGCACAAGCATATGACCTATACAAGAGTTTGACATTTTTAACAAGGTAAAGCAGCTTTTATTTTAGGGTAGTTGAAAGTCGTATTTGCTGTAAGTATAGAGAACAGCAATACTCTGTGGAAAACAGCCATGTCTGAGAGGCTGTTGACCTTTTCTTAAAAACTAAACAAACAAAAAAAAGTACACATACCAGGCATAGCAGGAGACTGCGTGAGATAATTGGTTGCAGACCACAAAAATGTTACTGTCTACCAGAGGTCTGGGAAGGTTGTGCTTTCAATACTGCCCTTGCAGAAGCCAAGATCTGTTTTCGTCTTTTAGCTGAAGGACATTGCATATTAATCTGTTCTGTGGTTTGCACTTGGATGGCCGTTTTTCAGATTTTGTAGTAATGCAAAGTAATTGAAAAAAAATAGGAAGCAAATATTTTAAACTGAGATAACCATATATAAATGTTAACCCACTGGCATTGGTGTTTGGATTTTAACTGTGATTATCATGTCTGCATTTGTTCAGTCGTTTTTCTGACTGAGATTAGTATCTGGTGTCCTTGCTGTGCCCCCCCCCCCCCCCCGTGCGATAGGCAGTTTATATTAACCCTCACTTGGCATGAAACTGCTGAATTAGAAGGACTGTAGAACACTGCTTATCCAAATGTTTTAATGTTCCCAATAAACAGTTCCTATGAACCATTTTGTGTGATTGGCCATTGTAGCACTGTCCCACAACCTATTATCTAAGCTTTCGTTGCTCGAGTATCAGCATGGGTTCTCTGTATGGTCCTGCAGGTGTTGCTATTGTTTGTCATTAAAAAAGGCAGTGTAATGATAGACAGCCATCTGCATTTGGTGCAGTTGCACTTCATGTTTTGCCTTCTGAATGGTGTTAACAAATAGCTTGCATTCTGTTTGTTTCAGACTTTTCTGATTTTGTTTGAAGTGTAAAACACACAGGAAGCTATTACTAAACTTTTTTTTTTCAGTTAAACCTGCAGGGTAGAAATAAGTTATTGATTACTTGGTGGCAACTAATTGGGTGCTAATTAGGCAATTAGCAGTTGATCACAGGCCAAATTCCTCACTGTTTAGTCCTTAGTTTTTTATTTTGCTTGCCTTTGTAAACCTGAATATATTGTCAAAAAAGATACATTACAATAAAAACAAATGTTACTTGAGTTGCACAGTAAGTCACCTTTATGTTTGATATTTAATTGTGGGCCATGGCAGTAGTTTGGATTATCCAGAGATTTAGATAACTGGGGATTCTGCAGTACTTCCCATCTGCCAGAGGCTGTTGCTTGCATGACTGGATGTTTTGGAATTCTTAACGCTGTACTTTTGGGATCATTCCTATACTGTACTGGCATTTCCTTGCAGCATACCTCTTCTCTCCAATTTCAAAATCATGACAGAGGACAGTCAAAAATCACAGCATAGGGTCAGAATTCATACCACACAAAACATATTTATGTTTAAGTATGTAACCCTAAAGGGTGGGGACTTAATGCATAAATTTGCCCTCTTGGAGATTAAAACTTACTGCCTTCTGATAGTAACAAATGCACAATTACATAGCTGTATCAAAGTATATCCTTATTGCACTGGCACAAGATACATATGCACACTTCTGTACAGTGAAAATCAGCAACGTGACCACCCTTGCAATCGATAGTCACCTGTACATATACAGCATGTAAATTGTTCACCACTACAGACTCACACACTTTAAGTAAGTAACTTGTAAACAGACCCAAGAAAGTTCAAATGTCCCAAAACAGAAGGGTCTCTCTTGAATGGGAATGAAAAATCACACACACACACACACACACATGCTCACACACATGGATGCTTCAGTAATTCTGCCATGATGTCACTCATTTTCAATTTTCATAACTTCTTCAGTGGAATTATGAAATTGCAGAAGTGGACCACAGTGGCTTTTTCCATTTGCTTTAAAGTTAATGTTAGAAACAGAGTGTGTGTGTGTGTGTGTGTGTGTGTGTGTGTGTGTGTGTGTGTGTGTGTGTGAGTGTGAGAAAACTGGGAGGGTTTGAGAAGACACTACTGTAATCTCATCTTGCTGAGTTGCATTTGTTACTTGAACCAAAACTCATCACACACCATGATGATTAAAGTATATCATATGGCACATTGCTATTAAAAAGGCTACACAGGTGGTGTATTTGTTTTTATTAATTCATTTGTTGATTGGGTAGAGCACTGATCTCAGTGGACCATTTTTAGGATACAACATTGGGTATGTTGCCAGAGGGAAGGATACAATGTTTAATGCATATACAGTTAGTCATAGGTTCATAGATTAGTACTAGGCTAACTGCCCTTGCGAGCCATTTTAAGCCTAGCCAATTATCCCTTGTGAGACTCAAACCCTGCACCTTGTGTTTGTAAGGCAAACACCTTAACCATTAGGCTACCCTCCCAACTATATAGTTATTAAGTACACAGAAAGTCTGCTTATTAAAAGAAGTCCATCCAACATTGCAACTATATTCTTAACAGCTGCAGTTATTTCCTCATCACATCCTGCAAAAAGAGAGATAATCACTGAAAACAATAGTGATTGAAAGCAGGGAGTTAGTTATTTTTTTTCTCAAATTGTACTCTGGGGTCACACACTACTGCCCTCCCTTTCATCACTGATCCTCCACCCCTACCTACACTGTGCCATGCTGCCCATACCTAAACTATAGTCCATCTCATCCAGGAAAAAAGAGGTCATTGTTTCCCTCTACTCGTCACTCATTAGACCCATTATAGACTACAATGCCCCTTTTGGTATGTACTTCACAAGACATCTATAATAACTGGAAAGGCTGCAGAAATACCTCACAAAGAGGATTATCAGCCTCAAACAGATGCCCTACGCAGACGGTCTAAAAAAACTCCAGCTTTACTCCATCGCATATCGCCTACTCAGAGGCGATCTCTGCCTAACACACAAAGCTATGTCAAACTCAGAGCTGTTGGACATGCTCCACTTAAAGAAATCTCAATCTCTCTGAGCTACACTCTCTAGGGACCTAAACCTTGTCACCACAATAAACAGAACCTGCTGGAGGGATACATTCCTGTCCCAGAGACTTCCCCATACTCTGGAACAAACTACCTGTCTGTATCAAGCAAAGCTCCTCATTAGCACTCTTCAAGAAAAATCTTGATGATTGGATGGGAAATAGGAAATTCACCCCGGGGATCACCTCTGTGGCTTTGCTCGACAGGGGTACAGGAAAATAATTTTCTTAGGTGGCGAAAGCCATGGTACCTTTTTGGCTAGGCTTATATAGGCCCTAGGGCCAACAGCCTAGTACCTACCTATGAACATCATGGCAGTCAGTCCCGCAGAAGTCCACATGCATCAAAGTTCACAGTCAACACAGCTCACTTGCAGACTTTTACTTCTTATGGGTTCATAGGAGACAATAGGCTAACAGCTTAAGAGCCCTTACAAGCCTAGCCAGTAATAACCCAATTTTACCCAATGTATGGCTCCTAGGGGCAAGGGTATGACATGGATTTGTGCTTGTGCATTGAGTGTCTTACAGACTGCCTTTGTCCATAAGGGACATAAGCACTACTCCAGGGGTGAATTTGTGATTCCCCATCCATTGATACAAATTTGTTTGGAGAGGGCCAGGGAAGAGATCTGCTTGATGTGAATAGGAAGCCTGTTCCTAAGAAGAGCACTCTCTGAGACACACATCTGTCTCTTCAGCATGCTTTGTTTGAGTCACTGGCTAAGTTTAGATCCCTAAATCAGGTGGTTCTCATGCTGTTTGACATGCAGATGTGTAACACCTCCATCAGGGCTGGATTTGTGAGTGCCTTGTAAATCAGGCATAAGTTACCTCTTAATAGTCAGTAGGAGACAGAGTAAATAAATAGGGCATTTAGGTTTTCCACATAGTTCTTGTTGTTTACACCCTGTATTTTCTTTGTGAGAAACCTCTGAGGTCACTGCAGCTGCTGTAAGTACTTAGTCAAGTACTTGCCAGATGGTGCATTGTACTCTATTATTGGTCTAATGATGGCTAAGTACAGCAGGTCTGTAATTTCTTTGGGTCTGGATGTCATACCTTTACCTTAAAAGTTGCACCACATGGCAATTAAAGTTCATAGGAGGTTACTAGGCTAATGGCCATGGGGCCCTTACAAGCCTAGCCAAGAGTTTATCCCCAAAAAAGAACCTCAGTCAGCACCTGTCACCCCTGTCATTTAGGAACGCAGGTGGAATCCCAGGACATACTTGTAGTTTCCTATCCACTTATCAAGGTTGTGCTTGAAGAGGGTCAGTGATGTACTCTATTTGATGTGTATGGGGAGTCTATTCCAGAGATGAGGCAGCCTCTCAGAGACAAACCTGTCTCTCCAGCAGTTTTTTTTTAATGTTGCATGTTAGATTTATGCCTTTCAGTCAGGTAGTGCGCGAGTAGTTAAACTTACAGATATGGAGCATCTATAGTAGGGCAGGGTCCAAGATTGCCTTGTTGGTGAGACACAGATCACCTCTGTGCAGTCTGTATGATGCTGAGTAGAGTGATAGTGATTTGAGCCTGTCCACATAGGACACTTGTTGGAGGCCATGGATTCTCGTTGTGAGGTATTTCTGTGACCTTTCCAGCTGGTGCAGGTGTTTGGAGAGGTACATACCAAATGGGGAGTTCTACTCCATTATTGCCCTAATGAGGGAGGAGTACATTGAGGATTCCCATCCAATTGTCCAAGTTGCACTTGAATTGGGTTTGGGAGAATCTCTGCTTCACATGGATGGGGTAGTCTCAGGCACATACCTCTCTCTCCAACAGGTCCTATTTATATCAAAGGCAAGGTTTAAGTCTTTAGAATGGGTAATTCTGGTGCTGTTTATTTTGTAAATATGCAGGAGGCCCATCAGAGTGGGGTCTGACAATGCCCTGCATATCAGGCATAGATCTCCCCTCAAAAGCCTGTAGGAGACAGAATATAGGGATAGGGCCTTGAAGTGGTCTGCATAGGACATTTCACTTATGCCCTGTATTCTTTTAGTAAGGAACCTCTGTGGACGTTCCACTTGTTGGATATGCCTGATTAGGTATATACCAAGGGGGGCATTGTACTCAATGATAGGTCTGATGAATGCCAAATACAGTGGGACAATGACTTCCTTGGACTTGCATGCCATACCTTTGTTTATAGGTTGCGCAGCATAGAATGCTTTCCTCACCACTGCAGACACTTTCGACACCATCCCCCACTCTGGAATTATAGATAAACTTAAACTAGGTATAAATCCCTATGTCACAAGATGGGTTGCCAACTGGCTCACTGACAGAACCCACACTGTGAAAGTAGCAGACTCCAAATCCGACTTCCGACCAGTGACAAGTGGAGGACCACAGGGTTCAGTCCTGGGTCCTCTCCTGTTTGGTATCTACTTCTCTGACGTACAGGCTAACACAGAAGTTCTTTGGCTAACAGTTTTTTTTATTTTTATTTTATTTAACATTTGTTGAACGGGAAAGTCTGACTAGGTTCCACAGATCCTGTTTTCAGCGGAGGCCCAGGGAGAAATGCTCCAGAAGCATGGTATCCTTCAAGGCCCCTGAGCCAGTGGAAACCACAACCCAAGCTGCGGAAGCCCTTACAAATGCCTTCTATGAACACCTCCAGGACTGCATGGATCAGGCAATCCCAAATACAACCAAGACTCTTTCCACAAAGGGCAAACGTCCAGTCTGGTGGACCCCAGCCATTAACAAACTTTACAATAAGAGGAGACAGCTATTACATGATAGAACAAAATCCATAAAAGGGAAGTCACCCATGATCATTATTAGTAAAAAAATACGAGCACTCATAAAATCAACTAAGGCCAATTTTGAGAGAAAAATTGCCATGGATTCAAAGGACAATCATAAGGCCTTTTTCAGCTATGTTAGGAACCTGGGTGGAAACTCCCAGATATGCTCAGAATTAGTCCAAAATGATACAAAAATCACTGAACCCACAGACATTGCCAACATACTGGCAGACAGGTTCAGTGCAAACTTCACCCCTCTCCCCTAAAGGAGAGATAACTATCCCAGCCGAGTGTAGCCTCCCGGACATCTCAAATGCGCAGGTGAAAGCTGCTCTCTCTAACACAGCATCAATGGGACCGGATGGTGTCCCCGGCTGTGTGCTACACGAGCTAAATGAGGAATTAAACCCGCACATAAGGCAGCTGTTTAATCTCAGCCTTACCACAGGATACGTGCCCAAGGAGTGGCGTACGGCAACTGTGGTCCCACTCCACAAAGGTGGCACCTCTACGGACCCTGGTAATTACCGCCCCATAAGCTTAACAAGTCTAGTCTGCAAAGCTATGGAGAGGATCATAATGGAGCTCATAAACAAAGATATAGGGACTTGCAGACATTGGACCCGACCCAGTTTGGCTTTGTCAAGGGAAGATCATGCCTTTTGAACTTGGTCGACTTCTTCAAAACAGTCACCAAGGCCATTGACGAGGGAAAGGCAGTCCATACAGCCTACCTTGACCTTGCAAAGGCTTTCGACACAATACCCCACTCGGGTATTGTAGAAAAACTTACCAGCTTAAATGTAAACCCATATGTCACAAGATGGGTTGCAAACTGGCTTAAGGACAGAACCCACAGGGTTAGAGTTGCTGGCGCTGTGTCAGACTCCAAGCCGGTCACAAGTGGTGTCCCACAGGGCTCGGTCCTTGGCCCCCTATTGTTTGGCATCTACTTCTCAGAAGTACAGGCCAACATGGGAGGACTTTGGCTGACAAAGTTTGCAGACGACTGCAAACTGGGCCATAGTGGAAAGTGCATCGGACACGGATATCCTTCAGAAGGGACTCACGGAAACAGATAGCTGGTGCCAGAGCCATGGCCTGAAGTTAAACGCCAAAAATGTATAGTCATACCCTTCGGGAAAAACAAGGTAACCCCAAGCTACCATATAGGTGGCAATCCACTAAGCACAGAAGAGGTTATCAGGGACCTGGGGACCCAGGTTGACAGTGGCCTTTCTTTTGACACTCACATTGCTAAAGTGGTTAGAAAGACCTTCTACATTGCCCACCTGATCATGAAGGGATTCACATCCAGATCTAGTGAGGTCATTGTTCCCCTGTACTCTTCACTTATCAGACCAATGATCGAGTACAATGCCCCATTCGGGATGTATCTCACCCGTCATCTGCAGCAATTGGAGAGACCCCAAAAGTTCCTCACCAAAAGGATAAAGGGACTCCAAAATCTGTCATATGCTGCCAGATTGAAGAAACTCCAGCTCTATTCAGTCGCATACCGTCTGCTCAGAGGTGACATGTACCTGACATACAAGGCCATGCCCAACCCGGAATTAATGGACATGCTCCACCTCAAAAAATCCAAATCCACCAAAACCACTAGAGCAAGCGACTTAAACCTTAGCACGGATATAAATAGGACGTGCTGGAGGGATAGATTTATCACTCAGAGACTCCCTATGCTGTGGAATAAAATCCCGGTCCATGTGAGGCAGAGCACCTCGCTGACTCTGTTCAAGAGAAATCTAGACCTGTGGATGGGAGATCGTAGGTTTACCCCGGGAATCATCTCTGTGTCACTGCTGGACAGAGGCACAACAAACTAATGGGCACAGTATTTTTTCATATAAGGGGTGGCATAAGCCACAAAAATTTGGGCTAGGCTTATAAATGCCTTAGGGCAGATAGCCTAGTATAAACCTATGAACCTATGTCTTTAGAATGTCGGAGGAAACCCACGCGAATGCAGGGAGAACATGCAAACTCCACACAGAAGGCACCCCAGCCAAGAATCAAACCGGAGAACCTCTTGCTGTGTGATGACAGCATTAACCACTGCACTACTGCGCCACCCAACAAAGTTCGCAGATGACTGCAAACTAGGAGCTATAATCAAAACTAACTATGTGGATATCCTACAAAAGGATTTCACTGAGACAGATGCCTGATGTCAAAGCCATGGCTTCAAGCTCAATGCCAAAAAGTGCATTGTCATCCCTTTTGGTAAAAACTCTATACCCATGAACTACCACATAGGCGATAGGCTACTTAACACCAAACGTGTGATAAGAGACCTTGTGACAAGTGGAGTACCACAGGGTTCAGTCCTGGGTCCTCTCCTGTTTGGTATCGACTTCTCTGAAGTACAGGCTAACACAGAAGGTCTTTGGCTAATGAAATTCGCAGATTAATGCAAACTAGGAGCCATAATCGAAGCTCCTAATGATGTGGACATCCTACAAAAGGGCCTCACTGAGGCAGATGCCTGGTGTCAAAGCCATGGCCTCAAGCTCAATGCCAAAAAGTGCATAGTAATCCCTTTTGGTAAAAACTCTGTACCCATGAACTACCACATAGGCGGTAGTCTACTTAACAGCGAAAGTTGGATAAGAGACCTTGAGACACAGGTGGACAGTAGTCTCTCCTTTGATAATCACATCGCCACAGTAGTCAGGAAAGCATTCTACGTGGTACACCTCATCACAAAAGGTTTCTCATCTAGGAAAAAAAGAGGTCATTGTTCCCCTCTACTCGTCACTCATTAGACCTATTATAGAATACAGTGCCCTTTTTGGTATGTACCTCACAAGACATCTACAACAACTGGAAAGGCCGCAGAAATACTTCACCAAGAGGATTACTGGCCTCAAACAGATGCCCTATGCAGATCATCTCAAAAAACTCCAGCTTTACTCCGTCACATATCACCTACTCAGAGGCAATCTCTGCCTAACATACAAAGCTATGTCAAACCCAGAGCGGTTGGACATGCTCCACTTAAAGAAATCCCAATCCCTCCAAGCTACATGCTGTAGGGACCTAAACCTTGTCACAACAATAAACAGAACATGCTGAAGGGATAGATTCCTGTCCCAGAGACTTCCCATACTCTGGAACAAACTACCTATCTATATCAAACAAAGCTCCTCATTAGCACTCTTCAAGAAAAATCTTGATGATTGGATGGGAGATAGGAAATTCACCTCGGGGATCACTTCTATGGCTCTGCTCGACAGGGGCACAGGAAAATAATTTTCTTGGGTGGCAAAAGCCAGGGTACCTTTTTAGCTAGGCTTATATAGGCCCTAGGGCCAATAGCCTAGTACCTACCTATGAACCTATGATGGTCAAAGGCTAGATTGCTAGCTATGTGTGTCCCTAAGACCTACTGGCTCAGCTTTAAGGGGTGTGTTGTCAATGTGGTAGTTACTAGGGATGGATGACTTCCCAAAGGATACTATTATGCATTCCAAAGGATACTATTATGCATTTCTTTGCATTTATTTTTAGTCTATGGCTCTGACACCAGTTGTTTCTGTGTCAGCCCCTCCTGAAGAACATTTGTTTCAGTGTGAGATTCAATAACAGTTCCTAATTTGCAATCATCTGCAAATTTAGTCATCCAGAGACCACTGACACTGGCCTTGACGTCTGAGAAGTTAATGCCAAAAAGGAGCGGTCCGAGGACTGATCCCTGAGGGACTCCACTTGTGACTGGCCTCTTTGTAGAAGTGCACTCCCCAATTCTAACTTCCTGGGTCCTGTCTGTGAGCCAGTTGGCTAACCACTGGGTGACATACGGGTTTGTACCTAACCTCTTGAGTTTGTTAACAATGCCAGAGTCGGGTATTGTGTCAAAATCCTTGGCCAGGTCAAGGTTGGCAGAGTGAACGATTTTACCCTCATCCATTGTTTTGGTGACTTTCTCAAAGAAGTCTAGCAGGTTGAGTAGGCATGATCTGTCCTTGACAAAACCAAACTGGGTTTGGTCCAGTGTCTGGAATTTTACTATATCTCTATTGATCATCTCCATGATAATTCTTTCCATGGCTTTACATATAGGACTAGTGAGGATTATGGGTCTGTAAGTTTACAGGGTCTGTAGAAGGCCCACCATTTCTCAAAGCAGTCAACCAGATTCATTAGGCATAACTTGCCCTGACATACCTCTCAACCTCTTAGAGCAAGAAATCTGAACAAGCCATAAATAAAAGGGGGACAAAGGCACAAAATAGGGACAGTTTTTAAATATTGCTCTTACAAACTTAGAAAGTTGATAGAATAACAGGTTTTGCATTAGCATGAATTTTCTGAAGGGTATGAAGTCTGAAACCTAAATGTTTGCCATTATTTTCTAACTTAAATATTTAATGATTTGCTATTAATTTGCTGGAAAACCACAGTTTTATGAAAAATGGACCAAAAATATGAGGCAAAAATCCGGACATTCTGCAAAAATTTGTTCATTTGAGAGGTATGCCCTTGACAAAGTCAAATTGGGTTGGGTCCAGTGTTTGGAGATTTCCTATGTCATTATTTATCAGGTCTATGATTTTTCTTTCTATGGCCTTGCATACAAGACTAGTCAAACTTGTGGGTCTGTAATTTACTGGGTCAGTAGATGGTACCCCTTTATGTAGTGGGATGACTGTTGCTGTTCTCCACAGTATCAGGGCAAAGTCAGTCTTGAGGCTGTGGTTAAATAGAGATCCTAATGGGCCTGATTTAAGCAGTTAAAGAGGCAACTTGGTGTATCGTCAGGCCCCACTGAAGAGCTTTGGCAACCTGTTCTTTGATGATAATTGGTGGTGGAGTGGTGGGGGTATTTCTTTGGGAGAACTGGTGGTGATGAGGAGGTGAAATTTGAACTGAATTTTGTCAGCCAGCAGATTTGCGATATTTTCTGCCTGAGCAAAGGTGATGCCATCTACAACTAATTCTGCACATTTTTGTGTGTTGCCCTTTAAAATTGTGGTCAACTGAAACGGTCCTTATGGTTATCCTTAGCTTTGGAGGATATTTTTACCTCTGCCTGTTTTAGGGAGGCTAGTTCTCTTATTCACGTGTTTAGGCTAATGAGGGACTTTTTCCTCTGTTGTGCGTATACCCTCTGACTTCTTGACAGGCTTTTCTTCCTTTTGTTGTACAAACTTTTAATACCAGGGATCCACCAGGGTGGCTTGTTTTTGCTGTTTGACCTGGGTTATTTTGCCTGGTACTGCCATTTCTATGCAGTTGTTTATATGGTCATACAGGGCTTTTGTGTACACCTCTTTTTAGGTTTCTGTTTTCTTTTTTGGGGGGAGCTTGGAAACTAGCTATGCCATCCCTTATTAGGGGTAATTTACCTTAGGGAAGTTCTTGTGTTTTTGCGGTTAGGTGAGGGGCTAGTTTTACCTTTATTTCAATGGAAACTGCTTTGTAATCTGATCTTACCAGTGAAGACATCACACTGGGAAGGGTGCAGCACTCTTCCATATTTGTGAGTACACTAGCTATGGGATATTTGTTCACCTTCTGGGAGTGCAGACTAGTTGCTTTGGTGCATTTGAATTTGCAAAGTCAAGAAACCATTGGACCTGCATGTTAGTGGTTGTGTATGCCTCCCAGTTAATGAAGGGATAGTTAAAATCACCCATGAGTATGGTATTGGGATGGATAGGGAGTGATTCTAATAACTTTAGGTATGATGTATGGGTTTCCTGGTTCATGATGTGTGATCTGTAGCTAGCAAAAATATGGTAATGCATTTCTCATAGTTAGTTAGACATGTAGGAGCTCAAGCATGTCATATTGTTTGACCAGCCTTGAGATGTGCTTGTCCTTTATGTAGATAGATGCACCTCCGCCTTTTGCCTTTATTGTTCTTTGATGACTAGGGTGAGTTATTTGGTGCTTTGATTTTTGTTGTCTACACAAATACAACATAAGCCATTCATAGGAAGTCAACCACACCACCTGTCCATGTCCAAATACAGCATGTAAAATGTACATAGATTCCTAGGTATGTACTAGGTTAATGGCCACAAGGACCCTTCCATACCTAGCCAAGCCTCCCAAATGTATCTCTCATTTTTTTTATTTGGTGTCCTAGATGTTATTTTTAGGGGTATATTTTAATGTTTATACGTGGTTTATTAAGCATTTACTGGATGTGTGTGTCCTTACAGACAGTGATGCCAGACCAAGGTGAATTTCCAATATCCCATCCACTGGTCCAGTTTACGCTTGAGTATAGTTAGGAAGGAGCTCTGCTTCCCATGGATGAGAGAAGCCTGTTCCAGAAAAGGGGTGTTCTTTGAGACACGGAGCTCTTCCTCCAAAAATTCCTATTTATGTTGCTGGCAAGATTTAAGTCTATAGAGAGGGTAGTCCTCATGCTTTTTGTTTTGCAGATATGCTAAAGGTTCATCAGAGTGGTATCCAATGATTCCTTGTATGCCAGACACACATCATCCCTCAACAATCTATAGTAGACAAGATTATAGGTCTAGGGCTTTGAGCTAATCTTCGTAGCACATGTTGTTTATATGCTGCATTCTTTTTGTTAGGAACCTCTGTGAATGTTTCAGTTGGTGCATGTGCCTGGTCAGGTACATACTGAATTGGGGAGTTGTACTCCATGATGGTTTGATGAGGGCCAAGTGTAATGGAATAATGACTTTCTTTGACTTAGATGCCATACCCTTGTTTATAAGTTAAACAGCATAGAATGATTATCTTACTACCTTAGAATCATATTGGTTAAAAGCCAGGCTACCATCTATATACATCCTCAAATCCCTGACTACTGTGTTTACTCTTACTGGTGTTGTCAATGGGGTGGTATCCTAGATAGCCGACTTTCCAAAGGGCACTATTTTACATTTCTAGGCAATGAGTTTTAAACCGTGGTTCTGGCACCAGTTATTTGTCTGTGTCTGCCCTTCCCAGAGGATGTTAGTGTTTGTGGGTGGGTGGGGGGTCTGTGACTCTTCCTAGTTTGAAATCATTCGCAAACTTGGTCAGCCAGAGGCCCTTAATGTTGGCTTTGACTTTTGAGAAGCAGATGTCAAAAAAGAGCAGACCCAGCACAGAACCCTGAGGGACTCCATTAGTGACCCATTTCTTTGTGCAGGTAGACTCTCATATAATTACTTCATGGGCCTTATCTGAGAGTCAGATGGATATCCAGTGAGTAATATAGGGTTTTATGCCTAACTGCGTAAGTTTGTTTCCAATGCTGACTGAGGTATTGTGTCAGATCCCTTGTCTAGATTAAGGTAGGCAGTATGCACTATTTTGCCCTCCTCCATTTCATTGGAGACCTTCTCAAAGAAGTAGACAGCTAAGTATTGCATAGCACAAGGTTTTTGCTCTTTAAGCCACTTCTCAAACCTAGAGGAAGATTAGCTGAAGGTCAGGTACCAGACTGGGTGGAAATGAGTGCCATCTACACAGTGCAGTATGTCCTTACCATGACCCAGACCACCACACTAAGGTATCTGTCAGCACAGTATCCTTGCAAACATTTAGACTGACCATTGAGCAAAATGTTTATTGCTCTGGTCTTGGTTCACCTAGCAATTTAAACCATGTGTAACAGGCCTCCAACCAGTCCAAATCCAAACACGGCATATAAGCATACATTAAATCTGAGCTCATATTTACAACATGCAATATAGTTCAGCTGGTGGTGGTGATAATAACACTGAATTTGTGCAACTCTGATCGAAAATGTGATTTGCAAAAATAACTGCAAAATAACATTTTCAAAAGAGATTGTACAACAAAACACAACATTAAAGATAAGTTCCGTAAAATGGCAACCCTGAAAATTTCATATTAAAATTTCACAGTTAAGTTATGACCATATGCAGCCCATTACTTTAAATAATTGACCATATACAACTCATTACTTTAAATAATTATTGTACTTAAAAAAAAAACTCAACAAATGTCCATACTTTTGGGAAATTGTAGAGCTTTGAGATTACATTTTCGATATACCATCTGTGGCTACCTCCACATGAACTATACCATTGAACTCATGTAACTGAGAGCCTGGGTACCTAAAATGACTATCCTAAGAATTTCATACCATCTACAGAGTTAAAACATTACAACCTTTTGAAATGATCAGTAAGGCAAAATGGGGAATGCATTTTTTAAAACATTTTCAAGAAATGCAATTAACCTTGTCAAAACTTAAAATTTTGAATTCAGAATAGCAGCATACCATCTAGGGATCTCCATTACCTCAACTATAATAATGAATTTTTGCAAAATTTGAAGCAACACCTATAAAAGAGTTGTGCATTGAGCACAAAATGCTTATCAGAAGGGTACCTTAACTGACTGCCATGTAAGTTTCTCACCAAGTCTCCACAGAGCTAAGAAGATATAATCCTGCGCAAAAAATCAGTTAGTTTAAATGGGTGGAGGAGGAGGAGTTTAATGAAAATACTCCACAAAACATAACACATATAAAGAAAAGCATAACATTCAAACTGCAAAAAATAAAGATGCCATTTTTATAAGTGCAGAAAAGCAGTTGGATGTGTGCGTGGTACAGATATCACCACATTCCCAGAGATTGTAAGATGTTTGTTCTTCATGCTTGTGGCAATCCTTCAACTCAACTGCTGTGATTATTTTCCTCAGATTTAACCTTGCTTTTCTTAGATTTACTGAAGTTCATCATAAAGTTGGATCTGTTTATGGGTGCCAGCTATATTAAATAAACATATATAGGCAGTGGTGTAGATTTTTTATATATGGTCTAGTGTTATAAGGACCTTATATTGTTAACTGTAAGAAAGTGTTCCTCCTTCTGACCCTCTGCTATGATTTTTAAAAGGCAGTGCTACAATTTTAATGCTTATAGGCTGAGAGGTATGGTGGTCGTAATATCTGTACCATGCTCATCTGTGTGTCTGTGTGAGAGACAACTGTATTTAGATTGACATATGCTGGCTTCTAGAAGGGCATTAAATAAATAAGTATCCATTTATTCAGAAACTCATCATAATAGGTAAGATATTTTCAACTGCCAGCTGCCTGTATTCCAGTAAACCAGACATGATAAGCAAACTAATTTCAGCTGCTAATAACCTGTACTTCAGTATATTGTACTCTTTTCAATCTAGTTATACCCACTCTCACATTAATAGTGGCAAGAGTCAGCATTACTGCTTTAAGGAACCAGGGTCTTCTGACCCAGTGTTGACTGTTTTCATTTGTTCAAACGTGATCTGAATGATCCAATGGGATTCGACTTCAGAGTCCATCTCAAGCTTATTGGATCCAGAGTTCTGACTCCTCCCCTACTCATAATACTCAAGGCTGATCACAGATACTCAGATCTCTTTTGCTTCTTAAATTTTTCAGATGTGTAGAGAACTCTCTCTAAAATTGTGAAGGTTTTCATGGCTTATACTCCTCTCCTACCATGAGAGTTTTCTTAACTTTCCGCAGATATTTTTCATCTTGTATTATCACTGTAGTAGTTTAAAACAAATTTCTTGTGTGTGTGTATATACACACACACACACACACACACACACACACACACACACACACACACACACACACACACACACACACACATACATACATATACATGCACATACATATATGTACACATCTGCGGTGGTGCAGCTGTAGCATTGTTGCCTCACAGCAAGAGGTTCTCCTGGCTGAAGTGCGGGGAGTGCATTCTGTGTGGAGTTTGCATGTCCTCCCCGTGGTTGGATGGGCGTTTGAAAGACATGGGTAAATGGGTGTGCCTTCGTTGAAGGTTGGATGTCGAGCTGGCACCTTGGCATTCCTGAAAATCTACTGTCAATCTTTAGTAGACCGGAGTTCTGCTGTGGCGACCCCTAACCGGTAAAAGCCGAAAGACAAACAACAACATGTATGTATACACACACACACACACACACACACACACACACACACACACACACACACTATATTATTAATAGCAGCTAGTTCTCCTGCTGCAGTGTAGATTAGTCTGATACTGTTTTACCTTTATTATAATCTTTCTACTTATAGATCCTTTAGCATGCACTGTATTGTTTAGTGATTTTTGTTCCTTTTTAGCCTTAACATGTCGGAAGCATCAGGCTTCAAAAAATGCTCGGAGTGTGGGCACAAATTGCCCCTTCAAGATCCATGCACAAATTGTGTTTAATGTCTGAGTGTGTGCAGCCTTCAGTGCTAAGTTCCTTCAAACAAGGTGGGATAAATTAGTTAAGGGGCTCCTTGCAGCTCAGACAGGAGCTACCCCATCCCCTTCTACCTCTACCTGCAAAGAGGACAGGGTAAAACTAAAAGAAAATCTCACAACAAGGAGAAAGAAAAGGAAAGAAGCAAATCTCCATTAAAAGTTTCAAAAAAGAGATCACTGAAACTGACCACACCTTTCTGTCCTGACCCTAAAATTCCAGGAAGGATGGAACCAGCAATGTCTTGGCCCTGTAGTCCTTCCCCAAGTGCTCATTTTCACTGGAACTGATGATATCAAGGCTTCATCTTCCAGTACTGCAAGAAAATAGATACTCTTAACCCTCCTTGTTAGCATTGTTCACTCTGTCATCTAGAAGCCTTACAGAGGTGGACATCGACAGGATAATGAGGACATTTTTTAAAGATGCAGATACAGTTTCAGCTTATCCTGGCACCTTTTCCTGGGAAGGTGCTGACTGTTGGCCATCTTAACCCCCCCCCCCCATACTAGAATTTGCACCAGTCCAACTTTTGGCTCTTGGTTTGATGGAGCCATAGTTTTTTTGTCAGTACTGGAACTCCTGGCATCTTTGACCCCCAGTATATCCCAGTTTCTCTCCAAAACCAATACCATTGGTTTGAGATCAGACTCAGAGCTGAGATTTTGGCGAGTGATTTAGCACAGAGGTTCTTGGAGCCATCTCTTCTCCTTGGGGCCTTGGCTTTAGATAGCTGATGACAGAGTTGCCTTGGAACTGAGAATCATTGGCACTGAGACATCCTTTTACTCTTCGGAATGGAGGGAATCATCAATGCCGATAGCAGTCTTAGCTTTTGAAGCCTTCAGAAGGGTTTCAGCATCTTCTAAAGACAAAGCAGCTGCTACTATTTTGGTTCCACCTAAGCCCCACCTGCAGTTTGTTTCTTCTTTACATATAGTTATACAGAGACAGTCAGTACAAGAGCTTCTGAGGAAAGCTATTTTGCCAGTTCTGCATCTCATTCTGACCCTTCTGCTGAGCCCCCCAGGAGGAGTTCCCAGAAAACGAGCATGTAAGCAGAAACATCTAGAATCATTACTAGAGTCTTTCTCAGACGATACTGACTTAGAGGAAGGAGAGAGGGCTTCCCTCACTCCCTCTCTGAAGATGTCTCCTTTGAAGACATTCTAGCATTATGAAAAAGAGAGGGAGTTAGACATCACACGATCCTTCTGTGGGGGAGTCTGTATTCTTAGAGGCTTTTGATTCTGGACCAACTTTGTCCTAGGTGGTACCACCTGTTAATCCCCTTATAGATCTAATGGCTCAATGGGTATGGAAGGACCCCAAGGTAGTGAAACCAGTTCCAAAGAAGGCCAGTTGCATATTGTCTTCCCCAACTAATAGGAAGCAGTGGAGTAAGGGTCCCCCTGTAGATGCTTTGATGCTGGCAGCAGCCACTAAAAAGAGCCACCAGAGGAAAGCTCTTTTATTTACACCTTCACCACCACCTCCCATTAAAGAGTCTATGGCATTGGAAAGATATGGAAAGCAGACTTGTGCATCAGTGACTTTTGGCCTTCATTTGTTGAACTATCTTGCTTACCTTATAAAATTCCAGAGAGACTTGACAAAGGAGATCACCAAGTGACTCTTTTGGAGACTGCTGGCAGATGTTCAAAAAACAGTGGACTCACAGATTTCCACTCTTCAGCCTTCTAATTTAATCATGCATCTGCTCTCAAACACAGCTAACAGCACAGCCAGAGTGGCAGGCATCAGCATCACCATGCACTGTCACACCTGGATACAACTCTGTGACTTTGCAGAAGGATTAAAGTCATCTTTCATTATTGCTCCTTATGATGGTTCCACCCTGTTTAGATCTAATGTCAAGGATACACTCACCAGGCATCAACAACATGGCAAGACTCTCTCTGCAGTAGGAGTACGCTTCTTCACCCCACAACGAACATTCTCTACAAACCAGAAATCAGGGAAGAAAATGTGGTTCCATAAATCAGAGTTCTCTCCATGACTTCCAAGGTGAAAGACCCTCACGTGGCATAGGGATAGGTAGTTTTAATGAATGACATCCAAGAAACATAGGCGGACCAGAAAATCAACACTTTCTAGGTTCCATTTTGGAGAAAGCCTTCCCTCTCCACTGAACATTTGCCCAGTTGCTACACTTTGGAGGCAGTCGTGGGGCATTTCTCCTTAGATTTGTGGGTGCTAAGGATAATACACAGAGGTTACACAAGTCCCTTTTTTTCTTCCGCCACAAAAGAAAAATAAAGTCTCAGATGTTCCACCTAATTAGTTAGACTCGGCACCCACAGAAAAGTCAAAGCTACAAAAAAACAGAGTCATCCATCCCAGCCATCTATATCCAGTTAGAATCCAGAATCTGTTCCAGATTCCTTTAAGTGCCAAAACAGACTCCGGACATCAAGCCCATTTTGGATCCAAGTCACTTGTACAAGTTCAAAAAACAGACAAATTTCTGGATGGTCATGTTTTCAGTCCATTTTATGTTGAGGAAGGATGATTGGATGTGTTGTGTAGATCTCCAGGATGTCTGCTATCACATCAAAGTAGTGAAGCACTCCAGGAAATATCTCCACTTTTGGCTGGGAGACCATCATTTCCAATTCAGAACTGTGCCATTTGGTCTCACCACAGCCTCCACGGTGTTCACCAAGGTCACAGCAGTTGCAGCAGTGCACTTGCATCTTCAAGGGCTCCAGGTCTTCCCATACAAAGACACTGGCTCCTCACTGCCCCCACCAAGCATCTCCTTCACAAACACCAGGACCCTGTATTCCACTTGCTTCAGAATCTTGGAGTTTCTTTCATTAAATCTTCTGAAATGTCAGTTCCACTGCAAACCATAGAATTCATAGGATGCCACCTGAATACAGAACTTCAACTTGTCAGTGTTCCTCTAACCAGAATTCATTCAGTACACATGGTAGCCCTACTTGTTCTTCAACACACAAAACCATCAGGGAGATTGATTCTACGTCTCTCAGGTGTCATGACCTCTACGGTTATTGTGATTCCCCTAGCAAGATATTACATGACAGTACTACAATGGACCTTATCAGTACAATGGACACAATCCACTCACCCTCTACATGCAAAGATTAATGTTACATAGGTATGCAGAAACCACATCTCATGGTGGCTAACCTCCCCATCCTACAGCAACGGTGACTATGGACATATCCCTTCTACAGTGGGGGAAGCATTTCAAAGGGATGATGGTCTAAGGTACATGGTCAATGACAGAGGCCAGTCTTCATATCAATATATGAAGATGTATTCATATGTGGCGCAGTGGTGCAGCGATTAATGTTGTCACCTCACAGCAAGAGTTTCTGCTGTTCGATTCTCAGCTGGAATGCCTGCTGTCTGGAGTCTGCATGTCATCTCTGCGTTCGTGTGGGTTTCCTCTGGATACTCCAGTTTCCTCCCACATTACAAAGACATGCTTCTGGAGTGTGTTTCCCCAGGCCAATGCTGAAAATTGGCTCTGTCCTAGTAAGACTTTTCCGGTCAACAAATGTTAAATAAAATATCTTGGAGATGAGGGTCGTTCTCCTAGCATTGCAGGCTTTTCAAGACCTACTCCCCAAGGGTGTGATATCCATTCAGGCAGAATGTTTGTTTGAGTTTCTCCACAGGAATTGTAGTTTTCCCCCCAAAACAACTTGGCTGACTCGCTACTTAGGTAAAGACATGTCAAATGTCTTCATTTACTTTTGCACTTTTAGCCTGGATCATGGTTGAAAAGGAGTAGTTTACTTAATAGTTAACAAATGGTGAAAAATACTGGACCACTAATATGTCTGACTACATATTGCACATTTGTGCAGCAATATATTAGACAGTCTGTTTATTTGTTAGTTACATTTGTATGTTTTCTGTAGCAGTCTATTAAGTAATGAGTTTGTCTTATATTTGTTGTGGTCTTATAGATGAAAAGTACATTGTGCATGGCTATAGTAGCAATTGCAGACATATTTGATCTTTGATTCACAGCTTATGTCTAAATTCTTCACATTTGTTGTTTGTCTTTCGGCTTTTCCCGGTAAGGGGTCGCCACAGCGGAACTCCGGTCCACTAATGATTGGCAGACTTTTACGTGCCAGCTCAATGCCCAACCTTCAAAGAAATTTGTCCAACTGTGGGGTAGACATGCAGACTCCACACAGAAGGCACTCCCAAGCCCAGCCGAGAATCGAACGGGAGAACCTCTTGCTGTGAGTAACAACGCTACCGCCGTACCACCGCGTCATCATTCTTCACAGTATGAACTCTTTACTCACCCACACACATTTGTGTTCCTTTTGTAATTCTAAACAAGTCTAATTGTTGAGGAGAATGCATGCTAACTTTTTATTGTGTTTTGCATTATTAGTGTAGCCATTCAGTTCTCGAGTAATTATTTTCCTTTTTCTAATCAGTCGCTGGATGTTTGAGTTTTTATTTTCATTAATTTTTAAGGTAGCACATTTTGTAGTATTTCTAGCATGAAACAATTCACTTTAGCTGAAAGTCTCCGAAAAGTGCTACAGCATACTCTTCTTGATGTACGTATTGTGCAGACTTTGTGAGTCATTCACTTATTCTTTTTTTTTTTTTTTTTTTTTTGTACTTCTGATGGATAGGCTGAATCTGCTGTACAAAATTCTTCTCCTTCTGAGTCCAGGTCTGCCTTCTGCCTCTGAGAGATTGGAATGAAACCAAGGGGCATGGAGGCAGAGACCACAGCAGCATCACTAGCAGCCAAGCCGAATCTAACTTACCAAAACTGGAGTCTAAGAAAGTAAATGTCGACCTCTAAGTAGGAACACTGGTTGATATGGAAAAAGCAAACATATGCAACCAAAGCTGCAACAGTAAAGTAAGGGTAAAAACTAGTCTGCTGAGCCTATGTTTAAGTGTAAATAAAATAATAAAAATAAAGTAAATTCATTCAGACAGCCAAAAAAAAACAGATTTGCTTGACTCCTCCCCTTTCAGTGTACCGTACCCAAGTCTGACTTTCATTTTGTGACATTGGTATGTGTTTTGCTGCTTCTACATCTCCCCAAAGAAATAAAGTTTGTGCGAGTCCCTAGAGAACAAAACACTTGTATGAACAAATAAAGCATGAGGAGGACCTAAACGTCTAAGACAGCAGCATATTACCATTTTGAATAGAAGTGCTAATTACAGGTCTGGATGCTACTGATAGATGCTATCTGATCACACCCCTAGCCAAGAACAAACTGCATTCAAATGTGGTATGCTACCTTAAAAAAGATGAAAAATTACGATGCACAGCAGTTTTTTTTTTTCAAGGGATTTTCTACCCCTTTCACTGATTCTGTGTAAGCCACAGTGTACAGGAGTATAGGATTGCTGATGTCGCTGAGAGAAAGGGATGGAGCTAGAGCAAGAAGCAGGGCTTTAATTTCAGATTGGTATCACATGACATATTCATATTTTTGTAGTGGTTTCAATCCCTGTTAACAAGAATTACATGAAGGCATCAGACAATTTCATGATGTGAAACAGCATCCATCTGTATGTTGTTAATGACTCAAGTACAAACAGTGTTTGGTCTTACACAGGGGTTCTCAGTAGGAGTGAGTGTGTATTAGGGTTCAGCTCTCAGCCCACTGTTGTTCATACATTAGCAAATTGGTCAGAAAGGAGAGATCAATAAAGTTGCTGTATGCAAACTCTGAGCAAGAACTTCAACAAAGGATAGGGGAATGGAATGCAAAACGGAAGGCACATGAGATGAAACTAAGTACCGATAAGACAGTGGTAATGTCAGCAAATTGGGGAAATCAATAGAAGCTGAGAATTGAGATAGAGGGGAAGATACTTGATTAGATTAATAGGTTCAAGTGTCTGGAGGGGTGGTTGAGGAGAAGAGAAGTCTAAATGAAGAGGTCAAAGCTAGAATCAGAGGGGCTGCAGCCAACTGTTGTAGAGTGTCAGATGTAGTGTATGATAGAAGAATGCTAAAGAAACTGAAAAGTAAGGTGTACAAAACAGTGGTGCGACCACTGCTACTGTATGGTACATAAACCCGGGCAGTAAAAGCAGAGCAGATGAGGAAGCTAGAGGTGATGGAAATTAAATGTCTGAGATATGGGTGGTAGGGCGCACACTGTGGGACAGATGAAGAATTGAGGACAAAAGAGCAGAAGCCAAAGTAGCTCCAATTGCAGAAAATATCAAAGAGAACAGACTACAATGGTTCAGGCACATGTGCAGAAAAGCAGAAGATAATCTGATGAAGATTTGGGACAGACAGGAAGAAGGTAAGAGGAAATGAGGGTGTCCAACAAAGAGGTGGATGGATTGTGTGAGAGAAGATCTGCTACAGGCGCGAGTGTTGAGGAAGAGTGTAGCATTGAATCGAAAGAAATGGCGACAGTTAACATGATACCCCTACTACCCCATGTAGAAAAGGGGAAAAAGGGGGTTGATGATGATGGTGTGTGTTGTCATTACCAGAAAGTATGCTCCACTTAGTGTTCTAGGGGCTTCAGACACAAACTGACAAAATTCCCTTTTGTCATCATGCTTTGCATTGGATAGACATGGCAAGAACATGGTTAGCATCAGTTAAAATTACCTCAAAACCACGAAACTGCCACAACAAAATGCACTTGAATGAATGTACACGCTGAATAAATCATAGTTTCAGCTGTCCTAAAGTCTGGGAATAGACCATTTCTGTTCTTTAATATTATGCATTTCATACGTTAAACAGATAAAATAATAATTTTTACATTTGGTACTCCTCAGTTGCATCTGTTTACTGTCCTCATGAATGAAGAGTTGGTGCCTATTTTTTTCCTGAAAATGCCATGCCATTTCTGTATTGTTTTACTGACCTTGGTCCTTATATGTGGCAAGCTGGCAACAGCAATGGCAGGTCCATTATTTCATGTCGGGGAATTCCAAGGCAACCTGTATGTCAACTGAGTGATTGGTACAGCAGCAAAATAATGTCCAGTTATCTGTCTCAGCTATAAAGTACTTCAAATTTTACTGAGTGTGTGTAACCTCTACAGTCAACTACAACTGCTAAATAGGCAAAGTATGTCTGCAAAGGTTGCATCTGCTGGTAAAATCCATATTTCTTCCTCTCAAGCAGCAGAAGATTTTATGAAGAAATTTGTCTATTATGAAAAACAGACAATATTGCATTACCTGATACTTTAAACAAATTGCTGCACTATTAATTTGTGTCGCCTACTGGTCCATTTTGACCATGATGAACTCCAAGAAGTCTTGGTCTCTCTCATTGGCTGCACAACTGAGCAAATGAAATGGAGACTATCTGAACTATGTTCAAATTGGAGCAGCAAGGCAGACACACTTTGAAACTGTAAAATTTGAGAGCTCCGCTAAATGTGATTTATGTCTTGGAGAGAGGGCTATAACTTACTCAAAATCTTCCAGCATTGCAGTTATTTTATTACATCTTTGATGCAATTGCAACAGTAGGCTTCCAGTAGGATATACGCTGGTGCAATTGCTAAGGTGTATTAATGTGCAGTTGTCTTGTAATGGTGAATTAACAACATCAAGGTCCATCAACACCTAAACATTGATCTGGAGTTTCTGTACACTTCATATCCAAAATCAATTATTTCTGTATGATAGCCTGCTTCAAATGAGAATAATCTATTATATATTTGTGGTGACATTAATAATAAATTGCAGAAATATTTATAGTTGTCTGTGTATCATTACAGTGATGTGAGCTCTATTGTATTTCTATGTTTGTTGTGGTTTTCCCTAAACTGTCTTGGGGATTTCCTGTTGCACAGTTTTGCTGGCCTCATTTTACTTCTGTGCATAGCCGGCCTTAGGCATAGGCCAACTAGGCAGTCGCCTAGGGCGCCACTTTAGCAAAGGCACTTTTCCAGTATTTATTTAATGTAGGTAGACCAGGATGGGGGCAGTGGGTAGTGTGGTGGGGAGCGCCGTAGAGCCCTTTTGCCTAGGGCGCCAGTTGACCTAAGGCCGCTCCTGCTTCTGTAGCTCGGCACATTTAGAAGAAGAAAGATTATTGCAGTTTATGGAAGTTATGCAATGGATAACTAGTTGTTGAATCTGCAATGTTATGTCTCTGCTTATTTGTTGTGTCTTTCGGCTTTTCCCGGTTAGGGGTTGCCACAGCAGAACTCCAGTCCGCTAATGATTGGCAGTAGATTTTTACGTGCCGAGTTGCCAGCCCTGATGCACAACCTTCAATGAAGGTACACCCATTCACGCATATCTCCACACGGAAGATGCTCTAGCTGAGAATCAAACAGGACAACGTCTTACTGTGAGGCGACAACGCTACCACAGCACCACCACCACAGTGTTTGCTAATGCAACACAGGATTAGTACTTAATTTCAAGACCGACTTTATCAGACTGTGTTGCCCCATTCCTTTTGTTCATGCGTAACTTTTCCCACTTTCATATGGGTGGTTTGAAAGGGTACTGAACATTAGCACTCAGAAGCTGCTCTAGAGTGTTTTCCACTCAGTTTGTCAACCATGTTGGTGGTTATGATGCAGCTTACTTTGTAGCTCCATTCCCTTTCAAAGGGAAACCGTATTTCTCTATTAACATTTTGAAATGTCAGGACCCACTAGCGAGAGTCCCGAAACATGCACACTGAATGGATGAAAAACAGACTTACATATATATTAAGTCTGAGATGGCCATTTCCCAGAATATTCCCTTGTCTCCAAGGTGTGGTGACCTTGGAGTTTGTATATATAAGTTCAGAGAGTGCAGGGGGGCTTTCCACCTGCAAAAAGATGTTCAAAGGGGAAGACTGATCTTAAAGATTCACTCTTTTCTTGGGTTTTTGGTATTTTTTTTTCAGCTCATTGGCACTTGGCATTTCAATCGGGAGACTGTTTCTCCTGCCTGACACACTTCAAAGATTCCATCATTTTTTTTTTCTGTAAAGCATACTTTCCAGAATTCACCAGCTGTTTGTGACATTTTCTGCTTGAGAGTGGCCAGAAATGTTAATGGATGAGGCACTTGTTTTTACAATTATATCTGCTAGTGCTTTTAATGGCTTTTGTACAATGTGAGGATGAAGGAATCATTTCACTTTATGATTAGATATTCTTTTGGTGCTTGTATTCTTGAGGTAGCCCTCATATTTTGCCTACTGTAAACATATGTGAGAATATTTCACTTCCAAACAAACTAAAAGACATTATTTCATTTAAAGAATCATGGGTTTGGAGATTAGGTTTTGTAGCAGAGTGTGTGTGTGTGTGTGTGTGTGTGTGTGTGTGTGTGTGTGTGTGTGTGTGTGTGTGTGTGTGTGTGTGTATGTATGCACACATTTATATATCATCTGCCTAACAACTGACTACTGGTAGCAGTTGGTCAGTAGGTTGTAAGATGTTTGGTCTCTTGAGCAAAATCAGAACTGGCTTGAAGTGGGAATGGCTGACGTGTTTTGGTAATATGAAACATAGCCACTTTAAATAATGCCCCAGCATTAACTTTCGCCTTGTGAACCAGTTGGCTTATATCATAAACTCCAAAACAATAAACTGGAAAGGAAAACAGCTTTGCAGATGTCAGTCCAGAAATATCATAAACTCTTTCTAAGCAATTTAGGCAAATTTTGCAGACAGGAATACCAGTGCTTGCTAAAAAGCAGTTGGAGAATGCCTGACAAGGAAAACAACAGGAATTATGTGTTATCCGTCTTTTTTCTTCAAAGCATTTTTGAGCAGTTTAAACAGTGTTTTCACTATACCAGACCGATGAATGTCGTTGTTTCTGTCGTATTAATGCACAATTAACAGATGAATTTCAGTTATTTTTGCCATATTAATGCACTATTAAAGATCATGTTCTGCTTTCAGACAGAAAAAATGAGAGTAAAATATTATTTGTCCTGGTATACACACATCTGACTTACTAGGCCCAAGTTCAAAAATGCCTTTGGTGAAAGACCCACCTTCTGATTAGGACCTGTAATTGGAATAACTTCCCAAATTATGTTAAAAGTATCCCGACTTTACAAACCTTCACATATTCTTTAAATAATCATCTGTACAGTGAAGCCAACTATAACTGATTTTGGGATATTGGCTAATTTCATTCTATTGCTAGTCTTTGTATTTTAATAGTAGTACAAACTTTCCAACTCTGGCACTTTGTCCAGACCCAAGGATGCTTGTCTGTATATGCTTTGTATAGCTGTTTATCTGTTCTGACCCGAGGATGCTCATCTGTATGTATCTAAATATTGCTAAGTTGATTTTGTTAGCTATAACAATGTTACATTTTTCATTGTCATAATGTATGTAAACTAGTGTGACTTGTTCTTAAAATATTGCCATCTCTCTTTAAACTTTTGTATTCATTCTTCTTTTATACTAAGTCCTACTGTTAAGCTGTACCATGTGTTTGATTTAATGCTCTCTGGTTATGACTAAAAGGTGTAGTAGACCATTTCACTTATCCAGTTAACAAACTGCAAATAAATAAAATAATAACGCTGCTTGCTTTTCATTTCCCATTTGTGTGATTGCTGGCTATCTAAGTGCAGGTAGTTTAACTGTTAGAGCTGATGTCCAATTCAAAGAATAAAGATAGTTTACCAGTTGTTAGACTATTTACCAAGACTGCAAACAGCTTAAGAAATACAATTCTAGGTTGTTTGCTGTTTAACATAGAAGATATTTGCACACTGGAATAAGAGAACAGGAACTTTTTGTAAATTTTAAGTCAGTTTTTCTGCAGCTTAAGTGTTAAGAGGAGATCCTGTCTAATGAATCTGGTCAACAACTTTGGGAGGGTAATGCAAGCTGTGGAGAGTGATGCTGTCTATACAGCATACGCTGGCCTAGATAAAGCATGTGATAACCATACCAGAGGCTAATGAACAAGGTGAATGAGATCTAAATTCATCCCTATGCAGTTGGGTGGATAGCATATTGGTGGAGGGATAGAACCCACATAGTGTGTGTGGTAGGTGCATCCTCAGTGAACATGAAGGTGACCAGTGGTGCTCCTCTGGGTTCAGTGCTGGGACCTTAGCTGTTTGACATCTACTTCACATATCTCCAGATTGCAAATAGGGATCTCTGGATAAAAAAAGTTGAAAACTTCCTGCCATCCTTATGCCCTCTTTTGATATGCTGAAGCTCCATCTTGTACTTGCATATCAACAGCTAGTGCTCAAACTAAATGCTATAAAGTGCAACATCATCACATTTAGTAAACAAATCTTTCTTACATTTATAGTGTAAACAACACCCCCATTTCAAAATGAAATTGTTGTGAGAGACCTTAGAACATGGGTAGAAAGTTCCCTCGCTGTTGATCATCATGTTGCAACAGTGGTTCGGAAATCCTTTAACTTGGTACAGCTAATTGCAATGGGTATTTCAACTAGATCAAGAGACATTATCATCCCTCTACATTCTGCACTGATCAGACCCACTAACAAATACAGTGCCCCTTTTGGGACAGCAACTTGAAAGGGGTCCTATCAGAAGAGCGAACGCTTAAATTAGCGAATGCTCTTATATCGAACTTTAAAATGCAAAACGTGAAAATATCGAAGGCACGGAACATTGATTTTTTTTTTCCTAGGGAAAAAAAATCAATTGGTCATTCTCCTGACTTTGCTGTTTTCTCCACTGTGGTGTGATCTTGGAGTTGGTATATTTAAGCTGGGGGGGGGGGGGGGCTGTACATGTTTTTTTTTTTTCTCACTGATCTGTTCGACATTTTAAGGTTTTGCATTTTTTAAGTTCAATAAAAGAGCGTTCACTATTTTTAGCATTTGATCTTGTGATATAGACACACCTGAAAGACCTCAGAGGTTTTTAATTTAAAAGATCACAAGCTTCAATGACAAGTGCTACCAGGAGGAGTTGGAAGCACTGTCTCTCTACTCCGTGTACTATAGATTCCTCAGGGGCAAACGACCACAAAGATCTTTTGGGCCATTAGGGTTTTAGTAGTCCAAGACCTTTCATCTCCACAAGTCAAGCAGGCCCACTAACACTAGAACCAGGGATCTAAACCTACTTCAAAAAATAAAGCACAGTGGAGAGACAGATTCCTGCAATGCTTACCCCTTATCTGGAATAAACTTCCACTCCAAATTAAGCAACGTGACATACTTTTCTTCCTTCAGAAAGAGTTCATAGGTACTTACTAGGCTGTCAATCTGTGAGGATCTTAAGAAGCCGTACACTTTCATGGTAGTTTTCACCACTTATATTTTGATTACAGCTAACCCAGAAGAAGGCAGGCAGAACAAGGATATGCTGGGACTTTTACTTTTGCCCTATCCATGAAGGACATTGATGCTAAACCAGGGTTGAAATTGTAGTTTCCCATCCATTTGTTTGAGGAGAGTAAAATAAGTATTTTGCTTGATGTGTACCATTGAACATGTTCTGTTTATGTTGCAAAAGAGATTGAGATCCCTTGAGTGTATGCTCACACTACCATTGCATGTTTGAATGTGTAACAGGCATGACAGGATAGGGTCTGCCGAGGCTGTAGCCTTTACGGTACTTAAGAGGGATAAGGATATGAGATAGTCTGCTTAATTGTTGTGAATTAAGCCTGTGTATTTATTTTTTTTATTTTAGTGGTCACTCCAATTGTGACAAGTATTTGAGCAGTTACGTACTGAATGGGTTGTTATATTCAGTGGTTAGCCTGATGAAATTCGAGTACAGTGGAACGATAACATACCTGGACCTGGATGCCATACATTTAGATATAAGCTGTGCAATGAAAAACACTTACTTGCAATTATATATATGTATATATATATATATATATATGGTGCTCAAAGGACAGTTCATTGCTGATATAGGTGTTCAGATCCCTGACTAGGGATCAACGTTCAGGAGAGTGTTGTGAATGTGATAATTGCAAGGGAAGTCATGCTTGCCAAAATATATTATTTTACATTTCTTGGCATTTAGTTTTAGCCCGTGGTTTTGACATCAGCTGGCTGTTTGCAAAAAGCCCTCTTGGAGGATTTTGGTATCATCTATGGAGGACCAGTCTGCAAACATGGTCTGGCATAAATCCCTACCATTTGCTTTGACCTGGACCTCCTGAATATCCACAAAACAAAATGTATCAGAATTACCCATTCTAAAGACTTAAACCTTGACTGGGATATAAATAGGACCTGCTGGAGAGACAGGTATGTATCCCAGAAGACTATCCCTTCTCTGGAACAGGCTCCCCATCCATGTGAAGCAGACTTCTTCCCTAACCTATTTCAAGTGCAACTTGGATAATTGAATAAGGGGCAGAAACATTCAACCCTGGTTTGGCAGCTATGCCTCTAATGGACACAGGCAGCCTATAAATGGTTGATCTCCCAGGCTCCTGGTTATAAGTGTTTTATTACCCAAGCCCCTGTCTACACTTATCAGGGGTATCAAGTCTTGTTATAGGCTTAAAAAATGTCCTTGTGGTCGTTAGCCTAGTATACACATTTGAAGTTCCAAGAAGCAAATGCTAAAGATTATTGGCCCAAGGACTGAAACATGAGGTACATCGCTAAGGACAGATCTTTTAAAGGAGGCAGAGCTGCCCACCTTAATTTCCTGGAATCTGTTTGTGAGCCAGTTTGCTATTCGAGTTGCACAGGGATTTACATTTAGCTGGGAGAGTTTTGCTACAATATCAGTGTGTAGGATAGTGTTGGATATCTTTGTGAGGTTTAGATTTGTGGTGTGTACTAACTTGCCATTGCTTCAGTAACCTTCTCAAAGAAGTTGACCAGGTTAAATAGGCAAGATCTTCCCTTGATGAAACCAAACTGGTTTGGGTTGAGAGTTTGTAGGTACCTGTGTTTTTATTAATTTCATAATGATCCTTTGCATAGCTTAACTGATGAAGCTGTTCAGGCTTATAGATCTGTACTTAGCCAGGTCCACTGGTGGCCATACTTTTATGCAAGGGGATGTCTGCTGCTGTCTTTTGTCTGACATGTGAAGCCTGTTTGGAGGCTGATACTGAGTATCCTCTTTAGGGAGTCAGCCAAGTCATGATCATCATTAGCACTGCTGCAGCAGCCTCAGCTATACATGGATTGTATCCTATCTAGCATATAACAGTCATCCAGCTTCCAAAGCTTATGGGCACTTTCCATGTACCCAGACTGCTCAAATCTTGAGTTAAGCAGGGAGAAAAATCAGCTGTCTAGACATTGGCTCCTCAAAGCCTTGCTGCTGCTGAAGAGTGCCCCTGTTGTGGGATTTTCAGAATTGACAGTCAGTGTTTCTGTGTAGCTGGGAAGATTAGTTCCTTTTGGAGAAAACAATCTTCTGCATTTAATTTTATGACTAAAGCAGTACTTTAAAGAACTTTTTTTTCACTTTTGCTAGGATTTAATGCTTTTGGACTGTCATGTAACACGTGGTTCTTTTTTTTATTTTTAGTATAAACGTCTGTGTTTTTTTGCATTTACTCTAATTTGTATTGATTATTGTTTAGGTGCTGGAGCAAGTGTGTTCTCTACTTGTCACTGTAATTTTGGTGACAATACTACTTTCTTGATACTTAACTTTTACCACTGCTGCTGACATCACTTCATGCATTTCAGGCTTCTTTCTCAGCTTGACCATGGAACACAACTAAATTATTCCTCAGTTCTTCCTTCCATTTTCCTGTCACAAAAAGAAGAACATTTCTAGACAGCCCTCGTCACTTCATCAGACTGCTTCCTTGGCCCAGCCACAGATGTGTGATCCTGTAGTGGCCACACTCTTCTTCCCTGAGTTCCTCTGGTGTAGTCCCTTCAAACACCATGAACCAGGGGTTAAACTCATCCTCTGTGGGCATAGGGAAAATTACTCTTTGTTTGTTTTGGAGCCAAACGTCTGATAAAGGTGTTTCAAGAACTTCAGATTGCTTCTCCAGCCTCTGCTCTTTCAAAAAGAGACCTGTTTCTCTTTCAAAATCTGAAGAAAGAGACTTCCTCCTCCTCCCTTCTCCTTCAGATTCAGAATCTGATTCTGATGTAGAGAAGTTGATTTTATCATTCCAGTGTTTTCTCATTTGATAAGTGGTAGTCAAAATCTGAAACAAATATTTATCCAGATTTTTCAGTGGAGGAATTGTCCTTCTCTGATACTATTGCTGTGAGGTTGGAATTGTTTAAATGGGAGCATAAGGTGATATCTGAAACTCAAAAGATGTGCTATGACCTGTTAAATGTAGAACCCCTAAACCATTGGCTATATCCCTAGCTATAGCAGTACTCGAGGATGCCTTTAGTGTAGCTAGCCAGTACTTGTTCTGACAGCCAGGCCCTTGATCCTTGGAAACCAGATAAACTGTAAAAGGTACCGCAGTTTCCTAGGTGGCACTTATGTAACCCCAGGTTTGACCCTTCATAGGTTGGTACTAGGCTATTGGCCCTAGGGCCTATACAAGCCTAGCCATAACAATTCCCTGGCTATTTCTTCCCACACTGTTTACTTCCTATATACTTGTTTCATTATCAAAATATACTTGTTCTATACATTTGGTTGCTTATAAACTACTTCCAGAACACAGGGATGGAAAATCCTTTGACATTTTCAGAAAAAAAAAGGTTTGCAGCTCTTCTACCTTTCATTTGGTGGGTGGTTGGCATAATGGTTAAGATGTTTACCTTACAGACACAAGGAGCAGGGTTTGATTCTCACATAGGGTAATTAGCTAGACTTAAAATGGCTGACAAGGGCAGTTAGCTTAGTTCTAAATGTTAAGATTCATAGATTAGTACTGTCACTTGTCAGGCTTGTATATACAAATTTCTTTTGTCATCTTTTGCTGGCATGAAGAAGGCTATTGCTAATTTGTCCAAATCATAATCTAGATTCTGTTAGGTTTCTTTAAAGTCCTGAATCACTGAGGATGTTCCTCATTCACGCTGCTTCAGTGGCTTATGGGTTCTGTGCCTGCACAAATACCTACACTAGCAGCTTTCCAGAGCTCAAAATCCCCTCCTCTGACTCTCTGTGATAAGGGATTGGCTAAGTCTCTCCTGTCCTGTCAAGTTAAGCCTAACCACTGTCACAGAATGTCAGTTAAGTCTGTTCCAGATGTAGGACTCAAAACAGTTGAATCTCTTTAACAGCCTGTATTGGTAGATTCCAGATTCCAGGCACAATTAATACTTTGGGGACTTCTCTTCATCTTTATTATTACTATTATTTATTTTTGTTTTCTTTCTGTTTTATTTAAAAATAATATGTGTGTTAACTTTTTTATTTTAATATACTTGCTGTTTACTACTGCTGTTAATTCTTCTGTGGATTATAATTTATTACTGTGTTGTTTGCATACTTAATACAAAGGATGATGATTAAGTCACTGGCCATAACCTGTTTATTATGTATTCAAGACATGGATGTCAAGAAATTCACCTTGAGAACAAAGCTTGGGGGGCACTGTCAGCAAGGCAGTATAATGCTTTGTTACATTTACACTCACCTTTCATTGCTCTCAACGGTCCAGATTTTTGCCTCATTTGTTTGGTCTGCTCCTTTTAAAGTTTATGATTGACAAATCACAAAGGTTTGAAGTCACTGAATTGTGGCATACATTTGAATTTGTACCTTAAAAAAAAAACACTTCTGGTGAACACATCCTGTTATTATAGCTACTTTCTAAGTTTGAGAGAGGAAGGGGACACGGTATCCCTTTGGACAGCAGTACTGCCACTGCCATTTACTGGTCAGTACTGGCAGATTTGACTGTCCAGTACTAGACCCAACCTTAACCACTTAAGCAGGGGGTGCTTAGCAATTGTTATGGTTGTGTGTTGCGCTGCTTTAATGCTTAACTGATTTGTCTTTTTCTGAATTTGAGTGTAATTAACCACACTCCAAGCACTACACTGCTTTTAAGCAGTTATGGGGCTTTTATAAATTGTTTTAATGACATGCTGGGAAGCTGAAGTTCTGTGGTATCATTTGAACACTATGGATTGTCTCTTGGCAGGGTGCAAAGTGGCCTGTTGTTTATCTTCTTCATTTTGAGGGACTTTCAGGAAAATATTCCATTTTTTTTACTTCTTTCTTCATATTTATGATATTTGTTACAAGTGGTTTAACACTGCTTTAACTGTTTTTATTGCCAAGTTGTGATTTTCACTGCATATTTCTTTATTTACATTTTCTGTGTTGATTTTTTCATTTCTGACAAGGGAATCTCTAAAGTAAAGGCTTTTTTATGTTGTTGCAAAAGCTTTCTATTCGATTTAAGGGCATATATTTTATTTATATCACTATTTAGAGAAGTGAATTCTACTTCGTATTGTGACTGCGTATGCTGTTTACTACAGTGTGCAGATTGAAAATCAGGCTTAGTACAATTTAAACTGTTGCTGCTCTATTTTTATGCAGTTTAGCCCTATTTGCTGTTTGGGAACATAATTTCTATTTTCTGTTATTGCTGCTCTTAGCAAGCCCTTAATGGTTTCATTGTATTATTTTGGCTAGTGTGTTTTTCCCTGACTTAATTGCACTTAAAAAGGAAAAAAAAAATCTCAACAAAAACATGTCACAGCGTTTGTGAATGTTGTTGCCTTAAGCTGACCCACAGACGACTTACCTTTTTCCACATCACATTTTGGTGTGAGCCCGCAGACCTGTATGGTACAGGGGTCAGACTCATGCTCTGGGGGTGTTCCAGTACCTTGTTCAGGTATAGGGAGAACCAATCCTTTAGGTACAGGAGAGATCCAGGGTAAGAGACCCTTTTCCAGACATAATAGTCTGTCCCAAAATATTTTATCCTCTAGTGTAGTTCATAGTAAGAAGAACTAGAAAATTCACTGCATGGCAGGCAGTCAGATTATTACTATGTATAGGGTTGTTGTGATTTCCTTAGCTAAGTGTGTTTAACAGTCCAGTAATCTCAAAGGCTATGCTTCTACTCAGAATGAATATGGAGCTACCTTTTCTCAAGATGAGACTAATGCTGCAGATTTTGATAGGGACTGTGACAACCCTCCACTGGTCCAGTAATCAAGGAGCTTTAATCCCCACCACTGGCAACAGTGGGGGATGTTCACTGAGAGGAAAGCAGGTACACATACAGTATTTCCAGATGCAGCTCTCTGCATCAAGTGCAATTTCCCTTAAGAGCACACACAGACCACAGTCAGTCCAGGGCTGGTTTCTCCAGATCCCCAATAAGACTCCCCATCGGCACAGCTATAGAGTTGAGATCTCAGCTGAGTGACCAAACCAAGACCTCCAGCACCCTCTCTGTCCAACCAGTTCTTTGTGTGTCTGCCCATTTAGCTGACACACACACACACACACACACACACACACACACACACACACACCTGGGAAAGGCTGGCACAGGTTCACTAGCTATGCCCCCTTCTGCCCAGACTGTAAGGTAGTTATTACTGCTACCAGTCGCTCCTTATCAGCTGCTTTAGAGCATTTAACAAAGGGTGCCCAATTTTATGTAATATTAATATTATTACAAATGGTAGTTTGACCAAGAACAAAGCTATTAGGAGTGGCCCAAACAGTGTCACCAAATAAATATGCAAGTACTCTTAAAACTTAAATATCCCTACACAGATTAGCCACAATGAAAGGTTTAAATATATTTAATAATAATTAAAAGAACAAGACAATACTAAATATATATTCACAGTGACATCAGAGTTCAAAACCACAGGAAATATTTAAAATAACATTGCAGGACAGTGTCAAGTAAATAAAAATATGTAACTTAAGCTTCACTATATTCCTGACTGAATCGAAGAGAATTACTATAATCTAAGAACTTACTAATAGAGCAAGGCAGATGTGGTGAATGGATCTTCTGGTTGTTGTCAGGTCCAAGACAGAATGTGGAATGCCCTGTCTCACTAAGAGACTTCTCAAAATAACATCTCAAATATTGCTGCTGGGATAGCTTGCAGGATGACATTACTTCTTGTCATCTGACTTCTACTAGTTCCCAGGCTAAAACCATGATTGATGGCACCTGGTAGCATTTAACATCTACCTGTAAAAATATACCGACAAGGGTTTCATTCACTTTTCCAAAGATGCTAGCTAGGTTTAGTGATGTATTTGAGTGGAAGTAAGTTGGTGATTTATACCACAGATCTGAAGAATTTACAATCTTACTGATTCCAAATGTTTTGCCATTTTTCCACCCTTACTGGCCTCAGAAGATCTCGATAACACTTCATGTGATACACTTTTGACTAGTGAACTAGTTCCTAAAATGGATTTGAGGAAATACAAGGTATACTCTTATTTTGTAGTTCTCTTTGCTCCTTTGTCAACTGACTGAAGTTGCATATTTTCCAGCTTCCAGCTATAACAAGGAGCCTTGGCTTCTGACCTTACTCTGCTGGATAAAATTGGGAAGTGGTTTGAATTTCAGAGAAAAAAGTTGGTACAGTGTAGTAATTTAGTCTTTAGAATTTTTAATTATCAGGACTTCATGTGGAAATTTATTTTGCAGTATGCTTACAGTTTGTATGAATTTGCTATGTCTTTGCCTGCTGAACAGAAGTGTTATATGAATGAAATGTTTCTAATGTGACCCAGGTTTCGAAACATGCTTTGAAGAGTGTCTTGGAAGGTGCTGATGCTACTATAAGAATGCAGCTTCTTCTGTTGTCTTGAGAATGTCTGCTTGGTTACATAACTATAATTATTTCTGAGGATTTAAAAGATGAGATTTTGAATGCTCCTTTAAGTTCTGAATTTGTGTTTTGTGCTGCTGCTACCAAGATTCTCAAATCAATGGGATGATAGAGTTAAATTGATGCATGGAGTATCTAGAATGTTTATATTTCCAGGTTCTCACCTAACAAGGTGTCCACATTCAAAGGGCTGAACAAACAATAATCTCATCCTAACAAGAATCAGGGTACAAAAGTAAATGCAGGAGGTTAATGCTTCTAAACCAAATAAAAGGTGATCTTTTCCAAAACAATATCTTCCCCCTGCTAAAGAACATCTATGCCAAGACTCTGGGCATCCTGTCTCTTCCTCCTGCCTTTACATTTATTTCACCTTTTCCCAGGCTTTAGCTCATCCCAGCAGCCTAGCCACATATAGTATCAGACAAGTGGGTGCTGAGAATAATTCCCAACAGTTCAATGAGGACACTTTTGGCAGTGGACAGAAAATCCTCCTCCCTTCAGGGGAAATCCCCTCACACCCTCCAGACTGGAGATACCTGTTCTCTCCAGTACTTCTTCACATGTTGTAGGTGGGGTTTATATAACCAGCTCCTGCAACACAAAAAGAAACTGATTTTACACCAGAATCTTTTTGTTACCCAAAAAGAGCTGTTGATGAGAGAAGTGCTAAATTTGGCATAACTAAATACCCTTCTGAAAGTACCCAAATTCAAAATAATTAACCTGGAGGTGGTCCTACCCCTTCTTCCAGACCACTGTTTCATGGTGATTTTTCATGTGAAGGATGATTACCATCACATGTCAATTTTCCCAACTTCAAGATGAACCTACAAATGTCCTGTCTCACACTCTTCCAAAGGATTGTCTTCCTGTGGTGTATGATGGGCACAGAAAAAATGTATGGCTTTTCAACCACAAGACATAATCCTGACTGTAACATTTTCAGGGATCTCTGTCTTCAAGAAGCTGCCTTTACAAGAGAGTTTCTCAAAATCCTAGGCCTCATGGCATCAGTGATCCTTATGACACCACTGGACAGTCAGCATGAGAAAGATTCAGTAGTTATTTAAAAAAAAATGGTTGGATGTAGAACCTTCTTTCCTTGGAGTTCCAGGTACCATTGCTTGGTTTTGTGAAACAAGAGTTAGTCATGAAGAGACCTGATATCCAGACCTTCTCTTCTCCCTCCAGTCTCTAGTTTAATCAGTCTAGGCAGACTTGTCAGGTTTTGAATGAGGAGCAGCTTACAGGGCAGTTCAGTGGCAATGTGAACGGGATCCTTTGGATACTACAATGCACACAAACATCAAGGAAATGTTAGCAGTGATTCAGATATTAAAAATACTTCACCCCTTATGGTCTTCAGGTCCCCTTTTATTGGTCACAGATGGCACTACAGTCAGGTGGTGCCTGAACAAACAAGGGAGTACAAGATCCTATCTTGGTTGCAGTTTGGCAATAATGACCTGGAAAATAGCCTTAATGCATTCTCTGACACCTCAGGCCTTGTATATCCCATCAGAGGGAAACGTAGTGGCAGACAGATTAAGTAGATCTTGGGCGGACACTCATGGGTGGAAAATTGGGACAGATATCTGCTTTGAATTATTCCAGATGTGGAGAACAGTTGAAATTGATCTTTTTGCCTCATTTCAAAACAAACAGTTTTTCCTGTTCAAGACATCCTTGCAGCTATGCTTGGAGGACAGAAATAGTCATGTTCACTTCAATGGTAATGTTCCTTTATGCATTTCTATCCTTTCCATTGATATCCAAGGTGCTTCTAAAGATTCAGAAAGAATTACCAAAGATCATTGTTATGACCCCCTTTTTGCCTAGGCAGAGTTGGTTTTCCCTTTTAATGGAATTGGCCATGGGCAGTTACCACAAGCTTTCTCACACTTTGGATCTGCTCGCATAGTATCAGGTGAGATTGGTGACCCCAAGTTAAAGCAATTGCTACTGACATCTTGGAAGATTCTATCATGATAACGTTGTAGACAACTATGAGGATGTGCAGTGGGTATTGAAGGAGGCAAAAAAAATGCAACTAGAAAATCTTGTGTATTACCAGTGGAAGAGGTTTTCTAGGTTGTGCCTAACTGATATCAGAAGGTGTCTACCTCTATGGTTTTGAAATACTTGTGAGCTACTCAATTGTGGCTTATCTTATGCATCAAGGTGCATTGTGCAGTCATCTCAGCTTGACTGCCCATGGATCCTATCTTTTGTCTTTTTTTTTTGTGGTCAAACAGTTTATGAAAAGTGCTTTCATCTTGAGACCCCATCAAAAGCAAATTCCTCATCCTTGCAATCTCAACTTGTTCTGAAAAATTGACCTTGCCTCCTTTTGAAAATGCCTTTCAAGCTGATTTCATGTTCATCACTTGGTTATTGTCCTGACATGTATAAGATAGGTCTCTGAGCTGCAAGCTCTCATGGTGGAACAACCTTATCTGATTTTCCACAAGGACAGTGTTGTTCTACGCAATCATCCTTATTTCATGCCAAAAGTTGTTTCTGAATTTACCCTGAATCAAGCCATCAGTATCACCATTTTCTTTCCAAAACCTAAAAATATTTTAGAGTAGGTTCTGCATACTGTGGATGCACACTGGCAGTTGAGGTACTACCTTGACAGAGCTAAGCCCTTCAGGAAAGCTGAGCAGCTGTTTACTTCCTAGTCTGGGGCTATGAATGGTCAGCCTGTCGTTAAGCAAATGACTCCTCATTAGTTGTCCTCTGCTATTGTTTTTTGTTACTCCCATTATGGTAGATCTATTCCATATAAAGTTAAGGCACATTCCACCAAAGCCTTATCGTTTATGGTGGCATACTGGAAAGAAATGCCTCTAGAAGCATTCTAGAGGCAGCAACCTGGTCCTCTATTCATACCTTTACAAAGCACTATAAACTGGATTGTTTCTCAAGATTCAGAGTTGGTTTTATGAGGACCATTTTCCAGTGTTTCCTCTGTCCTTATCATTCCTGCTCGCACATAGATAAGCTTTAGGAGTCTACACATATGCCATTGAGGCAGTGTGAATGATGAACATAGTACAGTTATGTAAGTCCTACTTACCTGTTACAGTAGATTTTCAAATTTTACACTGCCTCAGTGGTAGCACCCACCCACATTGTTTTGTATATAGTTTGATAGTGTCCAACCTTGAGTTGTCGGTTGGCTTTGGTTATTTGTGGTGGTGCTTTATGGCTGTTTGTTTGGTTTCAAGAAATTCTTGCTTCTGGCCCTTGTTGGGCCTGCCTACTTAGCACTAAAAGTCTGAGTATCTGACTTTCTGTGACAGAGACTAGACCCCCCCCCCCCCAAAGGAAGGGGCTTAGTCAATTCATAGATAATTAGGGAAGGGATTCCTGACCTCTGGAAAGCTGCAGTTGTAGGTATTTATGCAGGCATAAAACCCATATGCCTCTGAGGCAGTGTGAAATTCACACATCTACTGTTAAGGGAAAATAGGACTTGCACAGCTGTACTTTACCAAGTACTCATTGAGATGCTCATGATGCCGCTTATGCAGTATCTAGGGCTGCAGCAACTGGATCAGTTTTGCATAGATATGCATGGTTGTGGACCCCAAATTTGCCAGAAGATGGCATATCTGAAATTCTTAATGCCCTGTGACCCAAGGATAAAGAGGTTTTGGCACTTCATCTGCTGGTGTTCTCATGAGATTTGATGAATGAAAGGGGGAGCTGTTTCATGGGGTAAAGCAATTTTTTCAGCCCCCTATACTAAAATACTTCATAAAGTTCCCTTACAGTTGCAGACCATTTCACAGGGAACCATTTAAGCATGCGCAGCGAAAGTCAGCAGCCATTTAAGAGGCAGTGATAGGGCAGTTCTAAGAATAAAAAGGGGGGGGCCTTCTCTGGTGGAGTTTCAGGAAAGAAAAATGATTGACTGTGCCATCCTTTCTTCCCAACCCATCCCCACCCTGGAAGCCTGCTAAACCTTTCAAAGATTTTTTTTCTACATCTTTTCAGTTGGCACCAGGTTGCAGCATATTCTTGGGTACTTGGAATCATTCAAAACGGGTACAAATGGCAATGGGCTTCTTTTCTCCCAGTCTTCTGAATTCCATCCCGTAGTGTAGAATCGAGCCTACCTTTTTCCTTCCATCACATACTTTCCCAGGGAGTAATGGGGCCTGCACCAGTAGATCAAAAAGGAGAACAATTGTATTCAAGAATATTTCTGTTACCCAGTAAGGGGGAACTCAGAGACCTGCTTTGGCCCTGTCTTTCCTAAATATCCATGTCAAGGTTCCAAAGTTCAAAATGCATACTCTACAGTCTCTTTTTTTCCCTTGTCTCCTGCCTAGGTTTCTTGGCAACTGTGAATCAAAAAATGCACATATACCCATTCACAGAATCTAAGGGATGCTTTTTAAGATTTTCTTGTTGGTGCTGTGGATAAACCAAAGTGTCCAGCATGATCAATATATATATATTTTTTAAAGTTACAAGGCATTCATATCTTTCCATACTTGGATGCCTGCCTTTTTATTACAGACTTGATTCAAAACTGTTAGGAATCTGTAGTTTTTCTTTGACAGAAATGTATTTCACAATCTATGTAAAAGTTTTAGCTCAATCTGGAAAAAGACATTTTTATTCATTCTCACAAATGACCTTTCTAGGATGCTTATTAGACACTTAATGATATTCTTGTATCAGGAAAAAGTAACCTTTTTAAAAAAACTGTTCCTTCAGTTTTCTCTGCTTTCCCTGGAGCAACAGGTGAATTACACAGGATATTAGGCTACAACTGTGATTTCTCTAGCCACATTACACATGAGTAAGACTCAATGGTTTTTCATCTCGATGTGGAATGCAATTCATACTGATATTGGAGAACTAAAGAAGCTTCAGCCTTAATGGGTCATGGTTCTGTTTATGGCATTGACCAGAATATTTTTCACTTAACCAGTTAAGATTTCTAGTAACAGGTTTATTAGCCTTTGAAAAAATTCCCAGGTAGATCTATTTGCTTCCACTCACAGTAGGCAGCTGAAAAGAAATTGTTACAGTATTCCATGCAGAAAGGCCTGTAGGTTGATGCCTTCTCTTCCCCATGTATGTGAATGCGCCTTTATGCCTCCCACCTTTCCTCTGCTAACCAGAGTTCTTTTAAAGATCCAAAAAAGGTCTCTCCAAAGATAATATTGCCAACCCCCTTTTAGCCCAGACAACAATGGTTATCCCTTCTCTTGAAAATGGCCAAGGCAGTTACCATAAACTTCTCAGAATGAATGTACGCAAAACACAAGGTTCTCTGATTCACCTCCAACCTACAATTTGTTATTTGACAGTCTGGATGATAGAACTTTAATCATTTTCAGGCACCTATTTTCAGAGGACATTCAGAAAGCATTAACAAAGTTTGGCACCAATGAGCTGAAATATATTATAGTGACTATTATTTATGTATTCATTTGTTCGTGTGATCACAATAAGGCATCTGATCTGTACATAACCAGTAGGCTGCCTGTATTTCGATTTGTGTGTTTGCATGATAGGTGCAGAGTTGTAATAATTTGTAGAGTGTGTATGTAGCCAAAACGAGACGAGCAAAGATGTAATGCTGTGGTTATTATTTTATATTTGTTATTTTGATCACAGACATCTAAAATACAGACAATTAAAACATATTTTTTTTATTGGTGGGGCCCATTTGTTGTTTGTGAGAAAAGCTTTCTATGCACGTTTGTGGGAGTCTTTTTATATCTGCGTGCACGTGCATGTATCTGAGCTTCTTTGTAAACAGTGTGCTTGTGCCTCTGCAACTGTCTGTCTGTGTTTAAATATATGCATATGTATGCATGCTTGTTTGTAATGCAGACAAATTTGAAACAATCAGCAAATATGCTGTGGTAATAAAACAAATTCAAAACAACTTAAATGTTAGCTTAACAACCCATTTCCTAAACCCAATAATGCCTTGCACTGTGGGCTTTAAAAAGAAGTAAAGGACCTTCCAGTGGTTAGGAGGCAGTTTTTCCTGTGGACCTCACAACATGCTTGGGCAGTCCATTATTTCTCTAAAATGCCTAGTCTGGAGGGCATTATTGCTCAGTTGTCTTGTAACATGGCTCAGTCAGCTCTTGGAGACTTAGGTTCCTTTGCATTCCTTTGCCTGTATGGTTGCCCACTGTTGTGGGGTGAGTCCATGGTAACACTGATAACCTCACTTGGCTCCCTTGTCTGCTATCCATTTGTTGATCAGTTTCCTGGATTTTAAGCTTGGGAGCATTTGGCATGGGATATGGGAATGACATACTGAGAAACTTCTGGTGTCAACTCACAACTGTTTAATGGCATCAGACTACCTTACTAAGAGCTGATTTCTAACTTTGGAACTAGATAGTAGTTCACTGGTTAGTCTTATAAGAGTGTGAACTGTCAAAATGTGTTTTTCTTGAATTTGAAAAAGATATGTAAAAAAATGTGTGTACATGGGGCAGGGGTGGACAAAAAGACATGCAGTTTGTTAATGGCAAAACTCGTTTCTTTCCTTTCCTTTGACCAGAAGTACAGTGCTTGATGGAAAGACTGAGCTTCATATATCTGAATGAGGGACTTAAAATATACTGAAGTGTTGCAATAGCCAGAGAATTGACATGCTTAAAAAGGCTAGAATATTTCCAAGCATTTTATTTTGAGACAAACTTTCATTAATTTCTGGCTTAACCAAAATATGTATTTTCTCAGATCCTTTTATAAGACTTCTTTTGACTATAGTGGACTCTCTTCATTAAAGGGTTGACTGAATGAACAAGTAAATACTGGAGGGCAAGATGACAACTTTTTCAGCACTTCTGTATTTCATTGTATGGATGATTTTCTTGCTGGGTGTCCACTGTAAATTATATCTGTCCAGTTAGGCTTATATGGTGCTTTTGGGGGAGAGGCTTGAGCAGTGATAGCATCCTCTTGAAAGGCCCCATATTACTGTCCCATGTCTTATAGAATGCAGCCCACCAAGAGGAAAATACATGCAATTATGTACATAAGTATGTGATTTAATGCACCAACAGGTTATTTTGTGGAACAGCGGAAGCTTCAGTTATGTGCATTTTCTGTTCTTGTTTCTTGAGACGTGATTGAATGTTAGATAATCAGCTGAAAAATAGTATTTTTCAAAATTATATCAGAACACCATTACATAAGACCTGGAGAACAGGTGCATAAATTCTGTTTTGTAATCACTGTTTTGCATGCATGCAGTACCATAGAAAGTAGAGGATTATGATCGGGTCACCAATCCTTACCATCTTTCTTGTGTTTAAGACAGGGGTGCCAAGAAATTCACCTCAAGAATGAAGCTTGATAGGCAGATATTGGCAGCCATGTCATGAACAATAAATTTATTTTAGTGCAGTCTTGCAATCACTTCAAGACTGCACTAAAAATTCACTTAAAAAGTCTCTGGGTTATGCCCATGCACCAATCTTGACTTGTAACCCACTTTGTACCTCCCCTTCCTCTCCCCTCCCCTAGCCACCCTGCCTCACACCGTCTGATCATTGCATTCCTTCATCTGCAGGCTCTGGCTCACCCTTTACCCTCCCCTTCCCTCCTCACACAATCTCTCAGACCTGTTATAACATGCTTAACTACTTCACTTAATCTCAACTCCAAATACATATTCAGCTCACTTGCACCTACCTTCCTCTCACTACCGCATATACTACTCACTCAGACTCCTCTCTTACATCTCTGTCTTCCCCTGCTTGAGTTTAGTGCAATATCTGTATATAAGATTTAGGTATATAGGTTCATAGTTTGGTAGTAGGCTATCGGCCCTCGGGCTTATACAAGCCTAGCCATAACAATTCCCTGGATATTTCTTCCCACAATATTTACTTCCCTGGACTCCTGTCTAGCAGGGCGACTGACGTGATCCCCGGGGTGAATTTCCTATCTTCCATCCAATCATCAATGTTCCTTTTGAAGAGGGCCAAGGAGGCGCTCTGCTTGACATGTATGGGCAGTCTATTCCAGAGTATGGGGAGTCTCTGGGTCAGGAACCTATTCCTCCAACATGTTTTGTTCATTGTGATGACAAGGTTTAGATCCCTGGGGCTTGTGGCTCTGAGGGATTGGGATTTCTTTAAGTGGAGCATGTCCAACAGCTCAGGGTTTGACATGGCCTTGTATGTTAAGCAGAGATCGCCTCTGAGTAGACGATATGCCACAGAGTGTAGCTGGAGTTTTTTTAGATGGTCAGCATAGGGCATCTGCTTTAGGCCTGTGATTCTTTTAGTGAGGTATTTCTGCGGCCGTTCCAGCTGTTGCAGATGTCTTGTGAGGTACATACCAAATGGGGCATTGTACTCTATAATGGGTCTAATGAGGGATGAGTACAGTGGGACAATAACCTCCTTTTTTTCTGGATGAAAAGCCCTTAGTGATGAGGTGTGCCACATAGAAGGATTCCCGCACACAGCCCGGGATGTCATTTGGTCCAATGGATGCTGTATTCTTAGCTTTGGAGAATGCGGTTTCTACCTGTGTGGTTGTGATTACGGGAATTTGGAAATCTTTTGGTATTGAGATGGGCCCATTAGGGGGTGGAGGTGGAGGTGAAGTTGGCACTAAATCGATCTGCCAGGATATTGGCAATATCCTTGGGATCAAGTATATTTAACGCCATTCTGTTGTAGCTCGGAGCATGTCTGAGCATTGCCATTTAGATTATTAACATAAATATAGAATGCCTTCTGGTTGTCTTTGGAATCTTTGGCAATTTTATTTTTGTAACTAGCTTTGGAGGATTTTATGAGGGATCTCATCTTCTTACTGAGGCTGGTAAGTGAGTTTTTTGCATCCTGGGATTTTCCTCTTTTCTGCAACAGTTTCTTTATTCTGTTGTATAGTTTGTTTATGGCAGGGGACCACCAGATTGGCTTCCTTTTTTGGAGGAGAGCGCCCTGGTTCTGTTTGGGATGGCACGATTCATGCACGAATGGATGTGCTCGTACAGTGCCTTAGTGTAAGATTCAGCAATCGAACCTTCAGCTCCTGTTTGCATGGGTGTCATGAAGTTTGTCACTTCTGAATTGAGCAGCATGAAGTTGACTTTGGAGAAGTTTTGTACGGAGGTTTCCTTACTGGGGGGGTGCAGGTGTGATGTGGATGTCAAGGGTAATTTGCTTATGGTCAGACCTGACCAATGAGGGGGTGACCACCGGTGTGGAACATCTATCTCCCATGTTGGTAATGACAAGGTCTAGGATATTGGAGCCCCTGGTAAGACAATGAATTAGTTGATCCAGGGCGTTGGAATTTATGAATTCCAAGAACCGTTGGGAAAAGATGTTAGTACCCGAGTAGTTTTCCCAGTTAATGGCAGGGTAGTTGAAATCAGCCAGTATTAGGGTGTTTGGTTGTATCTTAATATTTTCCAGTATGTTTAGAAAGGTGCAGTGAGAATCTTGGGGCATGGGGGGTATCTGTAGCAAGCTACAATTTGAATTGCAGTCTTACCTAGTGTTAGTTGCACCTGGAGAATTTCAGATGCATTTTGTTGGGCATCTAGCCTGGAGGTGTTTATATTCTTGGTGAATATGGACACTCCTCCACCTTTAGTGTTTCGGACTTGGTTTGGTGGCTGAAAAGTGTGGTAAGAGTTGTAGCCTGGTATTGCAGGGGTGCTCTCTGGAGCCTTGAACCAGTCTCAGTTACTGCACAGATATCGATGTTCTTCATTTTTAGGAGTGCCTCGAGAGAGTGCATTTTGAGGTTTAGAATAGTATCCGTTTGAGCTTAGTACTATCTGTATGTACATCCTACCTTAATTCCTAGCCTTTAGCTAGCTATTGGTATGTCTGTTCATTACTTATGTTTCATATGGTATGTATAGCTAAGGTTTAGTGCAGTATGTATCATTTGCTCTTGTATGTATATTCAATTGTTTTTCATGTACTCTGCTGCTCATTTATTGTTCTCTGGAGCTTTACTTCCCGGGCCACCACTGAGAAAGGATGTGTCCAGTTGGAATTTCCTGCTAAACAAATGTAAATAAATAAATAAAATGAATAAATAAAATGATTGGTGACATGGTCGTAATTCTTGGTTGGGCATAAATGTTTATCTGCTCCATGTGCTACTGATTACATAGAAAAAATTGCAAAGTGCTTTGCTGGCTTTCAAAGCCATAAAACACTTAGCAGACACTGTCAGAAAGATAGTGTAATGCAGTCCATTACATTTACTCTCACCTTAGTGCTTCTCAGTAGTCCAGGTTTTTGTAGAACATCAAGATTATTGCTTCATATTTTTGGTCTTTTCCTCATAAAATCCCATTTTTTAGACAAACTGCTGAGGTTTTAAGTCAGCAAATAATGCCAAACATTTAAGTTTAAGTTTTTGTGACCTTCAGAAAATGGATGCTAACGCATCCTGTTTTTTAGCATTTAAAGAATATCTGAGGAAGATGGGGACACATTACCTGTGCAGAAAGCAGGCAGAAACAAATCTTTGAGTACTGGCGGATTTTACTGCCTAGCACTATACCTGACCTTAATATAAGCAAGGGTGTATTTAACAATTGTTAAGGTCAGGTCACAAGACACTCTAGCACTTAACTGGTTTATCTTTTTTAGAATATAGGAGTGTAATCAGCACGCTCTATGGAATACATAATTTACCCTGGGGCTGTCACTTATGTCCCTCTTGGATAAGGGCAGTCGGCGCTGATCATAGATTTGCGCTGCAAATATAGACTATACAATTTGGTCAATAAGGGAACAAGGGTCTAACATGGCTACGCTTATAAAGGCTGTAGGGCCAATAGCCTAGTAACCTTCTATGAACCTATGAGCCAGTGTTGTGCATTGCATATCTTTTGTTGAGCTTACTGTTGTAGACCTAAGGAGTGTGATGTTGACAAAGATCTTTTCAAAATAGTGTGATTATGTCACCTGATTAAGTGTTGTGGCTTATGGATTTGATCTTGAAAGTGCAATATGGCTAGTTCTTGTAAGATTTTGTGCATGCATTTGCATTGGTTAATGTAGGGAAGTGTAATTTTGCTACCTTTTCCAGAATGAAAAACAAACTTTTTCTCCTATGCTGTATTTTTGTAACTTTATTTATTTTTTTATGCAGGCCTTACAGATGAAAAAGTTAAAGCCTACCTGTCCCTTCATCCGCACGTGTTGGATGAGTTTGTGCTGGAAAGTGTAAGCATAGAAACAGTAGAGAAATGGTTGAAGAAGAAAAACAACAGACAAGAAGGTAAGAATGTGTAAACCATCTGTGTTGCTTAAGTTGGAGATGCTGGTGGCTATCCTTTGATTTTGGATGATACTTAATGCCTGTTTTTCTTGTATAGAGTGTTCTATTGTTCTGCTTGCCTTAACTGGTTGAATGCTGTCATGTTTGTTTATTTACTTTTAATTTTGTTATACATCGATACATTTCAGTTTAAGCATAAATTCTGGTATGAGTTTCTGTTTTGTTACCAAGCAATATATCCTTTGTATAGACAGATCCCTGCACTAAGACCTGCCTTTCTTCTTAATAGTTTACCAGTCATTCCTTTTGAGAAAAAATGTGGCATGTTTCATTTTCAGTTTAGTAATGTATCTATATTTGAAACATTTAAAATATAAGTGCATGTATTCGAGATAGGTTTACTAATGGCATATTTGAAGTACAAGCAGGCCAGAGGGTCTGTGTTAAATCATAGAACGCTTAAAAAAGCGAACAATGATTTATTGAACCCATTTAAGTGAAAGCTTACAATCACGAATGCTTAGAACAGCGATTTTTTTTTTCCAAGGGAAAAAAATCTCTGTTGCACAAAACAAACCAAAAAATTTTTTAAAACATTACATAAAGTGGGGGGCTTCTTCCCGCATATCCCCCAATGTGGGGAGCTGTGCCCCCACACCCCCTACTTAAATATACCAACTCCGAGATCGCACTACAGTCACGAAAACGGCAAAGTAACAGAAGCGGCCAAGCAATTTCTTTCCCAGGGAAAGAATTTGCTTATATGCCCTTTCGCTATTTTGCCTTTTCGTGCTTTCAAGTTCGATCAAGATGCATTCGAAAGAATGCTTCTTCGATCATTTAATAGGAACCCCAGACCAGATGATGGCAACCAAAGTACTGCATCAGAAAAAAGTTGTTTATCGAAACTAGGGAACACCTTAATGCATGTCCTAAAAAAAGTGTAATGCACAAGAAGATACTGTGTTAGCAATGGGTGAAAACAGTTAAACTCTGAAAATACTCAGAGTATAGCTAAATATAAAAAATGTACAATTGGATGGGAATAACTGCAAAGGGAGGCATGATTGAAATATTTCATTCCGCTGTGATGGGTCAAACATTTTTTTTGTGATAGCAAAGTATCATTTTAGTATGGAAGCTGAGAGGTTTCAGCATGTGTAGTCTGAAAAAGGGGATAGCAGTAACTGAAAAGGAAGAGAATTTCATGTCTTCCAGAATCATGAAAAAAACAATAGGATTATTGCATCAGAAACTGAAAGTAAGCATTTAAACTTGAATTTAAGGATTTGTTTTCTTTCGAAGAGTGATAATCAGCTTTAGCAGATTTCTGGCTGTGGTGGCAGTTAAAGAAGTTGGTTAAGGTACTAGCCATGGTGTGAAAAATGTGAAGATAGAATGGTTGCCAAAGCTGCAACTTTTTTGAAAAAAGTATCAGAAAAGATGATGTGGTTTTGTTGTAACCCAAATGTGTCACATTTTATTACTTTGAACTATATTCATAGCCGGCTTTAAGCACTGGCGAACCCTGCGGTCGCTGGGGGGCCCCTGTTCCTGGGGGGCCCCCAACCACAGCAAGTTATCTTATCTTGATGTTTTTTAACATGTTTGTCAAACCTACAAAAACTAGTACAACAATCTTGTAAACTTAATAAACCAGGTAGATAATGATAACACTTATTTATATCTCCTTTAAAATTCAAAGATATCTCTGGTTTTAGTAACAGCATTTTATCAAGTAACAGGCTTCACAGTTCCATTAAATATTTTACCATTGACATAATGTTTAGTCAAACCCCGCTGGTGACCATTCTTTCCACTAAAACTAACAACATAGCCAGCTTTAGGTGCCTGCAATACCTGTGGCTGGAGGTGGGGGGGCTCTCAATCATCCCCACAAAAGCTGCCACTAGTTGTGGAAAAATGAGAAAAAAAATGTACTGATTCCCTGATTATGCTCTTTTACCTGAACAGGGCTCTGATGTCACCCTGTTAGGCTACAGCTGTTAATGAACATGAACGAGGAAAGCACTAGGCAGATCAGCAACCCAGAGTGACCGATCTCAGTGCACACCTTGGATTATTCGAGAAGTTGATGCTTCCAGTCTTTAGGGATGTTTTATAAATACTGGCAGAACACCAGATTCTACAACTATCATAATCTGTCCTGAAATCTTTGCAGTGCCAAAAATAATAGCAGAATAAATGCTCATAATCAGTAACATTTAAATATTACTCTAATTCATTTAAAAAGTTAATAGAATACCACATTTTGCATCAACATGCATTTTTGGACAATAAGTATAAAACTCTGATTTATTGACTCGTTGTAATCATCAGTGATTTAACAGCAAATCAAACTTTTAATGAAGGACAGAGCAAAATTATGAGGCAAAATCAGAGGTCTGTGAAGTCAGGGACAGTGACAGGTATGTATTACTCCTCAGTGCCAATATCAAAGTAAACTTTGTCATTTAGACTCATACCTCAGTGTAGGCTAAACAAAATGTCATTGCTTTGAGCTCTATGTGCAGAGATTATATATAAATATAACATGTATAATAAGAAAAACATTTTTGACATGACACTAGACGTGATCATATTTTTGCATCCTTAACTGTTAGTAACACTTAGTATTGCACAGGTAGATATATTGCACAGTTGAAACTTAAGCAGAAAGACTAGAACATTTTCAGTTGCATGGAATGTTAACTTCTTTTATGAGTTACTGCACAAAACATAAAGTAAGGTAAATAAAAGTGACTTTCCCCTGCTGCTATATGATGACTGCTTAACAACATTCACTGATGTGGTATGGCAGTGCCATTGTTGTACAATGTATTGCTATTTATTGAAATAAGTACAAAACTGTTATTGCTATGGCTTATGCATGAGTGTCTCTCTGTGTGTGTTTAAAAATATCACCGATTTTTGCGTGTGCACACACCCAGCAATGCCATACATTATTCTTCTGATTACCAGTAAAAAATGCAGCTAACAAGTAATTACATTTCAAAAGTAAGGCATACAAAATATTAGAGAACATTCAAACACTTAGATCTTCTGTGAGTGTGGTGGCCCCCACTCCTTAGTGTGTATAAATAGATAACCATTCTTGACTGTATGGAGTCCCCACAAAAGCTGTTGCTGGTTGGGGAAAATGAGGAGAAAAAATGTATTCATTTTCTGATTATACTTTTAACCTGAACAAGGCTATGATATGACCCTGTTAGAATAAAACTGATAATGGCCTCTGCGCTCATTCATACCCATTCTAAAACTAGTCATGCTCAAGTGTGTGTGTGTGTGTGTGTGTGTGTGTTTGTGGTGTATGTAGTGTGTGTGTACTGAAATCTGCTGCAGATTGTGTGTGGGAGGAGGTGCTGGGGGTTGTGTGGTTTTTACATCTTTAATTTGCATCGCACACAAACCTGTAAAAAAGGTTACTGTAGCTTGTTTAGGGGTTGTGTACTGTCTAGGAGCAATAAAATAGAATGCATTACTATTATCATTATTTTTGTTCACCTGGGAACAACAAAATAGAACACATTACTATAATCATTACTTTTGTTCACCTTCCTCCCAATCACACATCAGGCATGTATACAAGTGGCTGCATATGGGGGTTTGGGGGTTAGGGATGAGGAGTGATGAAGCATTCTTTGTCTGTGTATGTCAGCAGTCACTTAAAATACACGACTGTGGCACTTTGAACCTCTACTTTCATTCCACTCTAACCCCAGTGGGATGCATAAGCAGTGACTGTTTTTTTGGGGGGGTGAGGTCAGGGAGGCAGGCATATTCCCAGATAAGACCTGTGTATCCTCACAGTAATTGGCTTGTTAGTTTATTGTGAGCTACTCTTTTGTCAGCTTTAACATTAAGCCTTGGGCCTAACTTATGTCTTCCTTGAAAGAAAGAAAAAAAAATAAAATAACACTGAAATTCTTTTCTTACTCTTGAGGTTTGTTCAGGCCACCATTGGAGTAAAAGTTTGGGAAAATGCTCTAAAATGCATCCCAGAAATCTATAAACCTATGGCTTCAAAGGCCCTGACTTATTTATTTCCTAAATGATTATTAGTGTGCTGTCTTGGTCGGGAAAGGTGTGTTTAAAGGATGCAAGGAAAACTAAAGCTGAACGGCAGCACTGGATTTCTTTCCTTATTCGTAATTGCTGTTCAGGGTGGCCATGGTGGTGCAGCGGTTAGCGTTGCTGCCTCAGAGCAAGAGGTTCTCCGGTTCGATCCTTGGCTAGGGTGCCTTCTGTGTGGAGTCTGCATGTCCTCCCTGTGGTTGTGTGGGTTTCCTTCGAGTGCTCCGGTTTCCACCCACATCCCAAAGACATGCTGTAGGTGGATTGGACACTCTAAATTAGCACTAGGTGTTTGTGCATGTGTGTGCCTTCTGTGGAAGGTTGGACGCCTGGCTGGCAACTTGACACCATAAAACTCCACTGCCAATCATGAGTGGACAGGTGATTCGCTGTGGCGACCCCTAACTGGGAAAAGCCGAAATAAGAAGAATTTGAAATTGCTGTTCAAGCCATCATTGGATAAAAAGATTATGTATAAAGAAAAAAACTTTAAAATGCACTTGTGAGAATATAGAACGTTATGGCTTCTTGAAAGAAAAGCTGAAGAATCAGGCAAAATGTGAGAAAAGGAAGAAAAAAATTAATGTGCATTGTATGGGGAGCCCAAGATTGGGGGAACGGGGCAGAGAGGAGCACTGGAGGATGTGTGCGTGGGGGGCAAAAACAGTAGGCATTGCATTGCATTATTATACACATATTATCATATACTGGTCAACATTTAAATCTTCATTTTAGTTCACAAGCCCTAGTTATGGGCTTTTTATGATGCTTTTTATGATGCTTTATCCTATGCTTTCATGCAAACATGCCGTTCAAACAATGTTTTGTTTTAATGTTCCTTTGATTTTAAACTGCTTGATTGTTTGATTATTTAATTACTTGATTATTTAATTAAAGAAGAGTTGTTTAGTATATATATATATATATATATATATATGTATAGCTTGTTCGAATGCATTTGTTATGGATCTGAAGAAGCGTGTTTGATGCACGTGAAAGCGCTTGTCCGAAAATAAATTATTCCATTTATTGTGGTGGTCAGACTCCAGTGTTTTACTTCATTTATTCACTTTCTGTGTTTTTTGGAGCAGACCTTCAGGTAACAGCGACTTTGTGTCTTCATTGGTTTCACTGCTTTATTTTTCGTCGCTGTTTCCACACGATGTATAACACTACAGTTGAATTGGACTACATACCAGAAAAAACAGACCTGAAGAGGAGATGGGACATACTTATGGAAAAGAGAGATAACCCTTTTTTATCTATGGAACTCTCTTTAACAGGTATAAGTAATACCAATACCAACAATAAAAATTTACATGACTTTAATGTGTTACTGAAAGATTTGGAGAATACGCTTTATAAACTACAAAGATTTATCTGGCAGAGAAGACACTTAGAAGCTTGTCTACATTTCAAAGTCATGCCGAGAGGCATGAGAGTCCTCTGCATGCCTACCTATGGCAATAGCCACCCGGACCTACTAAAGAGGTGGCAGCAGATGAATCTAGACTTGAGTTACAATTATATGAGGCTACTAATAGACTATTTTACTCCGACGGAGAATGAACTTAACAGTAAGGCAGAAACCTTATATAATGATATTATTTCAAAATTTAAAGGGGCTATGTTTGAACAACGGCTGGACAGCATACTTAACCAAACCTCTTCCTATGGGGAGAGACTCCAACAGATAAAGCTGCGTAAGTTGCAAAGAGACTATTTTGACTTTACTAATAGTCAAGTCTTCGTTTGGCCAAGGTATAGAGATAACAGAGACAATGACTCAGTGCCTTCAAATAATGTTCACACACGCAATGCTTTTTCAAGTACACAAGACATTTCTCCTTTAAATCTACCAGCCTTAGTACTTAGTACCTCCACGTCATAAGCAGGAATTGCCTTTTCCTCTACTCCAGAAACCGATAATACACCACCACCGAATCAGTTGGCTTTGCAACGCTCTACCACACAGAGTTTAGGAGCTAAACCGAAGATAGCCCAAAGCAATATAGAACGTTTTTTACCGCTCCCAGTGCACAATCAGAATGTTATGAGAGGCAGGTCCGACAGCAGAGGGAGATCGAAAAGGAAGTATTCAGGGGAACAACAGGACCGCAGAGGACGTATGAGGGATGGAGCAACTTAATAGTCAACCTCTCCAAATATACATTCACGCAAACAGAAAATGATTTGTTGAATCATGGTCTCAATTATATTCCTGCACAGGTCAGTAATTTATCTGAAGTCCTCACAGACTTGAGACTTTTTATACGCAATATATCTTTGAAATTGTTTTTTACCAAGAACAACAAAACTGACAATTCCGCTAATTATACTGTGAACACTGCCTTTAAAAAGAAGAGTGTTTTCATGCCAGTACCACCGCCTGTCGCGGAATGTTTTTTAAAAATTTGTGAAGGAAAAAAAATTTGTGAAGGAGAACTTTACAAATATTATTGTGACTATAAACACACTGCGATGTTCTTTAACATGTATACCAAAGAATGGGACAGCATTTACTCTTTGAAACAAGCTAGTAATTTAATTGTAAAATCAGCTGATAAAGGAGGAGCCATAGTGCTACTAGATACTGATGTATATATTAATGGCATGTTGGAATTGTTGAATGAAACTGCAACTTACAAACCAATTAGTCATGCTGAATTTGAGAAGGTGATCTATACAGTGCATCAAGAGTTGTATGAATTTGTAATGTGTAGACAGATAGACTATGACCTATATCATTACTTTTTTATAGCTAAGCCTAAAATACCTTACATTAAAGGCTTACCTAAAATACACAAGGGCCTTTTTCCACCTCCTATGAGACCCATTGTGGTAAGTAAGGGCTGGGTCACTGAAACACTATCTGTGTACTTAGAGAAGAAACTCAGACCTCTGGTTTCTGAAACTAGCTCAATTTTGAAAGATACGTATGAGCTTTTAGAGTGTTTGGATAATTTTACTAAAGATTTAACTGAAGAATACTTTTTTGTCACTCTAGATGTGAAGAATTTGTTCACTTCTATACCGAACACGTTCGGACTAGAAGCTTTGAGGCTTGTTATAAATAGCAGTCATAAGTTTAATACAAGTGAAGAAACTTTACTGTGTGCAATCATGGAATTAGTACTTACAAATAATGTTTTTATGTTTAGAGACAAGTTATATTTACAGCAGTGGGGGGTGGCTATGGGCACCCCCTGCGCTAACACTTATGCTAATTTAGTGATGTTACATTGGGAGAGGACTTATCTTTTTAGTCATGACTGCTTTAAGAAAATCAGCCTTTATAAAAGGTTTGTAGATGATGTACTCTTATTTTGGCACGGCACTATAGATGAACTCCTTTCTTTTGTTCAATATCTAGAATCCACTACAGATTTTTTTAAATTTACAGTCAACCATTCATTTCACAGTATAGATTTTCTAGATATAACCATCTCCAAGGGTTTACGACACACTATTGAAACGACTATTTTTAGGAAAGAATGTTGGAGGAATACACTACTCCAGTATAATAGCATGCACCCCAGGTTCATTTTTGACAGTATAGTCAAAAGTCAGTTTATTAGAATTAGAAGACTGTGCAAAACTGACGATGAACTACACAAACAGGGTGACTTCTTGGAAGACTGTTTCATTAACAGGGGTTATAACCCAGCAAAGGTACATGATATAAAGGAGAATTCTTTACATGAGAGAGCAGTGAAAAACAAAAGTGTTAACACAAACAAACACTATAGATATACTAAGAGAACTTTTGACAATTCCATAGTAAGACTTAATTTGAGATATACTAGTGATATAAAACACGTTAGAAATGTTTTTTTCAAGAATTGGCATATTCTCTTAACAGATGCACGGATAGCAGAGCTAGTAGGACCCACACCCTCATTCACTTATCGCAACAGCAAAAATTTGAGCAGGTTATTGTGCATTGAACAACTAAATTCGAACAGGAGATTCAGAGCTCATAAGGATAAGAGATTAGGTACATTTCCCTGCACGAAATGCAGTATATGCATTATGATCATGACTGATCAATTATTTGAACATCCTACTTTAACCTTCAAGTTCAAACCACATTTTTTTGCCACCTGTGAGGATAAGAACTTGATATATTTGGCTAGCTGCCAAATATGTAAAGCCTTTTGTGTAGGAATGACCACCAGGACTCTGAAAGAAAGGATACAGGAACACGTTCATGATATAAAGAAATGTGACATTAAAAATGCCCTAGCCAAACATATCATGAACAATATAGGACATTCTTTTGTTTTCAGAGTGTTACAGATCGTTACACCCTGTGCTAGGGAGGGAGACATCTTTAATGATCTAGAGCAAGTTGAGCTTTCCTGGATTCTCAAGCTTAAGGCTCAATATGACCCAGGTCTAAACCAGTACGTGAGTGTAAGGGCTCCACTGAAAGCACGTAGTGCTAAGTGAAGATCCCCTGTGAAGATATTGAATGCACAATACATCTTTTTTATTAGGCATCTTAACAGTTGCAATATGCCTTTACATGTTAAGCACATTCTGTTGAATAATTTTAGCGACTCACCTATTCACATTATGAGCATAATATTTCACCGCTCTCTTGTTTTGGATATGCATATATTTGTATTCCATTTTTTATCTCTATTTTTCTAACGTACATGTGCTTTTACATTCAATATGATGTTTGCAACACAGTTTGTCCATTTATGTATACATTTCATTAATATTTGCATCTATATCATGTATTTACAATTTTATCCGTTTATTTATATATTTCATTTACTAATCAAATTTGTTAATTGATTCATGAATTTGTTTATTCATTTGATTATCTGCTCATTTATTTATTTATTTATTTATTATTTATTATTCATCTATACCAGTATTTATTTATTGTTGTCATATTGAGGTTCTTAGGTTTATAGATGTTTTATACATACACATTTTTTATATATATATACTTTTGTAGAACGAGAATTTTATCATATACACATACATATATCTGTTGGGTTTTAACATTTTTAACATTTTTGCATTACGTGCAATGTTTTACATATATTTTGATATTGACTCATGGCCATGCATTGCTTTTTTATATTTATTAATTTTTGCATTTGCTGTTTTTTGCTCAGATATTTATTTTGCTATGCACTTTGCTGAGCATTTATTATGCAGCGGATCATGTGTTCTGATTTTATTTTTAACCTATTTTTAACTTATACTACATTATTTAGTTGCGTTTTGCAAATCTTATACGCACAAGCACTTTATTTACATGAGAATGAAAAGACTGTTCCTCCTGTTTGAAGAGTTTTTAGATACACATATTTTTCATATAATATTCTTAATAATGTCTGTCCCAACCCATTTTATATTTTATATTTATTGACATTTGATTTTGACGATCGCATTTTTCAGGCAGCAGCCTTCACAGATTTTTTGAGTTGTTATGGTATATGTTTCTTGGTTATACGTCGTTTGACCATTATATTGGATACATTGTGTATTTAAAGAACTACTTGTCAGAGCAGGTGCTTTGTATACTTTTGCATATGCCTCAGTAGTTTTCGTGACAAGTGATCATGATATATGGTTCTACGCACAGATTTCAAATTATTATACACATATTATCATACACTGGTCAACATTTAAATCTTCAGTTTAGTTCACAAGCCCTAGTTATGGGCTTTTTATGATGCTTTATCCTATGCTTTCATGCAAACATGCCGTTCAAACACAATGTTTTGTTTTAATGTTCCTTTGATTTTAAACTGCTTGATTGTTTGATTATTTAATTACTTGATTATTTAATTAAAGAAGAGTTGTTTAGTATATATATATGTATAGCTTGTTCGAATGCATTTGTTATGGATCTGAAGAAGCGTGTTTGATGCACGTGAAAGCGCTTGTCTGAAAATAAATTATTCCATTTATTGTGGTGGTCAGACTCCAGTGTTTTACTTCATTTATTCACTTTCCTTGTTTTTTGGAGCAGACCTTCAGGTAACAGCGACTTTGTGTCTTCAGAGGCAGGCATATTCCCAGATAAGACCTGTGTATCCTCACAGTAATTGGCTTGTTAGTTTATTGTGAGCTACTCTTTTGTCAGCTTTGAACATTAAGCTTTGGGCCTAACTTATGTCTTCCTTGAAAGAAAGAAAAAAAATAAAATAACACTGAAATTCTTTTCTTACTCTTGAGGTTTGTTCAGGCCACCATTGGAGTAAAAGTTTGGGAAAATGCTCTAAAATGCATCCCAGAAATCTATAAACCTATGGCTTCAAAGGCCCTGACTTATTTATTTCCTAAATGATTATTAGTGTGCTGTCTTGGTCGGGAAAGGTGTGTTTAAAGGATGCAAGGAAAACTA
>NC_056725.1:1796971908-1797008790 GCF_019279795.1 Protopterus annectens | reverse complement strand
AAAAGCCCCAGAGAGGCCGAGTCGGAGCCGAGGGATCGGCTCCGAACCCATCAAGCAAGAAAGAAGGCGAGAGAAGACAACTAACATGGAACGTTATGGTAGGTACATAACTTCTTATTTATTCCTATACTATTTTTTCTGATAAGGATGGGAAAATTATTGATATGTATGGGGAAAACTGTATGCTTCTGCAACTTTGATTTTTAGAAACTGAAATTGTCAAATTCATACATTAAGGTTTGTTCTAATTGTGAAAGTAGGAGGAATGTTTTGTCTGCTGTTTCCTCTTGTGCAGAAAAATCTGCTTTAAATAATGTAGTTTCTTCTATGGTATAAGTCACTACTCATTGTACACAGTGTGTGTATGTTTCAGTTGATGTTTCTTTTTTCCCCCAAAATGTTTTCATTTATTTTATAACACAATAGCTTAACAGTATAGTAACAAGAAAAAACTAATCATGTACAGTGTCCATAACTAAAAAAACAATATACATAGGAGAACACTAAATATTTATCTGACAGATTAAACAATTTTGTCCAAGCAATTAAGTGATGAGTTGTGTTAGTCCTTGCTTTTATAGTAGCAATGTCATTCTTAGAAATGTATTTCACAAGATGAATAAACTCAACTTTAAAGCCAGGAGTAGACTGAGGTTCCAATTTTTACTAACAATTTTCCTTGCTATAGAGAGGATAGATCACAGTAAAAATGTTTGGTTTTTAAGAGCGACTTCAGGAACATAGAAAAGGATAAGGGAGTCAGAAATTGTACAGTTGTCATTCCACAGAGCTTTACAAAGATATTTAAAGTCTAACCAAAATGGGGAAATTATTTTACAATTAACCATATGTATCTAGTCAGCATCAGGGTGTCCACATCTCCAGCATTTCATTTAATCCTTCTTGTACATTATTGCTAGTCTATGTGGGGTGAAAAAACATCTATGTAAAAATTTCCATGTGTATACATGCCAGAACAGGGAAGATGTGGATTCCTTCACCGACTGTAAACAGAGTTTTTTTTATCTTTTTCTGAGAATATTTGTCTATTAACTTCACTGGAATAATTCCAAAAAGAAACATCTGCTTGGCTAAAATCTTTTCTGAGAATTTTATAAATAACAGATATGTATGAAGTGTTCTTGGGTGAGCTATTAATAATTGTTGAGATAAAATCCAAGATTTTTAAGTTACTCTTATTGTATGCCTCTAATGAGGGTACAAGCTTAGTAAGTATAAAATCCTTACAAGTTTGGATGTCCAGCCAATTGCAATTATATCTGATGATCAAATAGTCTGCAGAACTTACTTTATTAGCTGAGAGAAATTGATTCCAATATAGGTCACCCTTCCTAAATTTTAACATTTTCTGAGTATCAAAAGATATCAAACATTAATTTGTGTAAGCAATAGGAAACATAATTGGTAATAAATTCTTAATTGGTTAGAAAACATAAGCTTTTTAAACAAGAGCAGTATTTGGTTCATAAGAGGTGTGAGAACAAATTTTGACCTTTCACTTTGAATGTATATTTTTAAAATCCATATAAAGATGATCTGATGTTGTTAATCTTCTTTCCATTCATCACTGATGGGTTCGGTTCCGAACCCTCAGAACCGAGTAGGCCTAATACCAAGCTCGCTCCTGCCAAAAAACACTCGAGCTAAGCTGTTACCCATGGTGCCCTTCTTCATGTTACCTCAGATCTCATTTACCTTGTAGCCGTAAAGCCGCATTCAAGCCAAGCTCACAGCTAAGTGGAAAACATTTTGATATCTTTTCTGGATATTTTGTGTAGGTCTTATTCCTTGTTGGTAATTTTCATATTTCTTTAACTTTGAAGCTATCTATAGACCTTTTTACCCTTCTGTTTCTACCCTTTTTTAATTTTTAACTACCATTGGTGGCACGGCCTTTCTTCCTACCTTTGTGGTATTTCTTAAATACCATCATTGGTATTTATTCTTCTTCCTTTTTCATCTAACTTGTATGTTTTTTTATATATATTTAGACATAGATATAGTAGAACTGTAGGCATATTCGACATGGATATAGTAGAACCAGAACTCTTTACCTTAGTTTTCTATCTGACTTGTGTGTATTTTGTTCATGATGTCTGATAAAAAGGGCACGTCAGGGTTTAAACATTGTACTTCATGTAAGGGTAGACTGCCTAACAGTGATTCCCATGATGACTGTGTTTATTGTTTGGGGTGCTCCATCTTTCATGCAACCAGCGCACCTTGAACGAGCGCAAAACCAAACTGATTTTGAAGGGCCTCCTTAAGTCGCCCTTTTTAGAGGCGGAGTTTTCATCCCCTCCAACCAAGGATAAGAAAAGGTCCCACTCTGTTCCTTCTTCACCATCGGGTGACCAGGGCAAATTTGTAAAGTCTAAGGTACCTAAATTGTCTTTGGAGCATATGCCCGCATCATAGGCACCAACCTCTTTCACTCCGACTGTTCCTATATCAGCGCCAGCTTCGCCTCCAATACTGCCTACGACACTGACTACTGACTTTCCAAAGATTACTACAACTTTGGCACTGAGTGCCACTTCGACACAGTGCATGCCTTCGATGGCTATCTCTGCGATTACACTTGCTAATAAACCTTCTGTGTCGGCTCTGAGTGCCCCTTTGGCACCAAGTCCTTTCACGGTCCCGATAACGACGATTTGAAGCCACTTCTTCTGGTCTCCAAACTTGAGACATTGGTGCTGGTAGATTCCACACCATGGACCGATACTCTCTATCAACAGATCCATTTCTAGGGCAAGTATATAGTCTGTTCCTAGAATCACCTGACTCCATGTCGGGAGTATCCACTAGATCCACCAGGAGCATTTCCGAGTTTGTCGTGGTGCATCTTGTGGATCAGCTGTTGACAGCCAGGGGGATACCCACTTTGTCTAGGACCCATCCATCTGCAGGACTTAGGTTGGTTTCTGCATGGACTCCATCCTACTCTCCTCCTTTGACCGTACTGGTTCCAAAGTCTTCAGCTCTGATGTCTTTTACAGAACCCTCCCCCCATCTCGGCGCCTGCAGTGGACCTCACTGGGGCTACTGGACTGTCACTTTGGCCTTCATTTCCCTCTGAACCTGGCCTTCCTCAACCCTGTGATTGGGCTGCAGGCTCTTCAGCTTGGGGTACAGTTCCAAGTGTGTCTACAGTTCTGTCCACAGTGCTGGGAGTTCTGTCTGTACCGATCTTGCTTGAGGCTCCACCCTCGCAAGCAGGTTCTATGGAGCGGGGTGTGATCCCGGTTCCGAGGTTGTCCTCCTCAGTTCTAGGCTCCCATCCCTCTTCAGGCAGACCTGATTTCCAAGCTGTGGAGAAGGAACTTGCTTCTGGAAGCATTCCACTGATGTTGGAAGCCCAGATCTCTTTTGCCCCTGAGCTACAGCTGACACAAGCCACCGCTCTGGAACACCAGGCAGGAAAGTCACAGGAGAGCCCATTACAGGGCACGCCCTCTTCAGAGTCCTCCTCAGAAGCCCCCACTGAGGAGCCCCCATGGAAGAGATTGTGCAAGAGGAAGCACATAGATGCCCGTAAAGAGTCTTTGACAGAGGATACGGATTTCGATGATGGTGAACCGTCCCCACGGTCACCCCCTGATGATGTCTCCTTTGGGGGACATCCTTGAAATGTTGAAACAGAGGGGTGATTGGAAGCCCAGTAACCATTCTTCTGAGGAATCTGTTTCTGCAGGCTTTCTGTGCCTGGCCATCTACCTCGTGGGTGACCCCACCTGCAGACGAGCTGGTACAACTCGTGGTGCAATGCTCCTGGAAGAATCCTGATTCTGTTGAGTCAATCCCTCGGAGACCTGACAAGATACTATCCCCCCCCCCCCCACCGAGGAAAACCCACGTTGGTCAAGAGGTTTGCCAGTCGATGCTATGGTGGTGGAGGTGGCCATGAAAAAGAATCTCGCCAAAGAGAGTCATACTGTTCATTCACCCAACAGAGAGTCCTGGACTGTGGACAGATTAGGGAACTGAGTTTTTGCTTCAGTGACTTTTGCCATATGGTCTCTGAATTACTTGGCACATTTTATGAGGCTCCAAAGAGATTTGGTTTCCAAACTCTTCGGTACACTCGCAGGACAGGTATCTGACGAGGTAAGGGACAAAGTTGCCTCACAGGTCACAACCCTGGAATCAATCTCCAATTCGTCCATGAGGTTGATCTCACATGCAACAGAAGGGGCAGCTAGAGCGACACTTTCAGGCATAGTTATGAGACTCCATGCCTGGATGCCCCTCGGTGACTTCATGGACCCTTTCAATTCTTCCTTCCTGAATGCTCCAATCGAAGAATCTTCCCTTTTTGGCCCCAAGGTGAAAGACACCCTGGCCAGGTGTGAGTAGGATGGTAAGACCCTGTCTGCCGTAGGTCTATGTTTTTCCAATCCTCAGCGTTCCTTTTCCAGTATCCAGAGGAGCAGAAAAATGTGGCACAAAAAATCTCAGGGTCCTTTCTGTGCCACATGTGGCGATGATACCCCCAGGGGGAGAGTGGGTAACAATTCTGGAAGATGCCCCTACTGAGGCAGAGGGGGTCTGCATAATCAAAGACCCAGGGATTCTTTCTTTGGGCAGCCTTACCAGCGCTCCTGAAGAGCAGTCTAATTGCTTTCCTTTGGAAGCAGTTGGGGAACATTTCTCTCTGCACCATGCTGCCTGGCATTCAGTAACTTCTGACCATTGGGTGCAGAAGATCATAACCAGAGGCTACACCATTCCCCTCATTACTTATCCAAAACTTTTGACAAAACTTCCCAACGTCCACCCAGTCAAAGGAAAGAAGCAACTGTAGAAATAAACAAGCTGTATTAAAACATAGTCATCCAAATAGTCCCACCAGACCAATGCGGATCCAGATTCTACTCAAGATTCTTTTTGGTTCCAAAAAAACAGGGTACTGGAGACCAATTCTGGATCTCAGCAATTTGAACAAGTCCGTTGCCCAAACAAACTTTTGGATGGTCACAGTTCAGTCCATTCTCCCTGCTTGTCCTAATCAAGGCACTCGACTCTCTTGAATCATCTTTGGCCCCTGGGACATCTTCAAGATGTTACAGGCAGTAGCACAGTAATGGAGTACATCAACTAGCAAGGGGGGGGGGTTATGCCCCCCTTTACAGACTTGCCATGTTAGCTTAGTATTTAGCTTAGCAGAACAATCACATGTACATGCATCCTTCATTCTATCCGAGCAAAATTGTGTCACACACCAGCTGAGCAGGACAAGGGCAGGCCCTCGTGAATGGAAACTAAATCAGTGGTCTTCGAAGAATTGATCCATCTGTGGGGGGAGTTCCTCCAATAAACCTATTTACCTCCTCTATAAGCAAACATCTGGCAAGATTCTGCTCAAGGAGTACATTCAGGAAGGCCTGGAAGACAGATACCTTTTATTTTTCGTGGACAGTAATGTTCCTGTATGTTTTTTTCACCCTTTCCCCTGATATCCAGAGTACTTATGAAGATTCAGAAGGAATCCACCCAGATCATTGTGATGACTACCCTTCTGGTCCAGGCAACAGTGGTTCTCCCTTCTTTTGGAATTGGCAAGGAGCAATTACCACAAGCTTCCTCACAGACAATCTGCTCGCTCAAGAGCAGGAGTGCTTGATACACCCCGACCCCAATCAACTTCAGTTGTCAGCCTGGATGATAAGTTCTTAATTCCCTTTAGGCACCTGTTTACTGAGGACATGCAGTGGGTACTAATGGAGGTAAGAAAGCCTGCTAATAGAACATCATATATTAGCAAATGGAAAAGGATTTCTAGTTGGTGCCAACAGCATAACAAGCACACATTCCAGGTGAGTTGTTCTGTGTTTTTTCAATATTTGTGTGAGTTACTATCCTATGGTCTTTCTTACTCCTTCATCAAGGTTTATTAATTGGCCATTTCAACATGTCTACCCATGGATCCTCCTCTTTCAGTGCATTCTTATGCTCACCCCCCCCACACACACACACAAACATTCTGGTTTTCTGTTAATAATATACTCCACCATGGAACAACCACCACTACTAATCCTGCCCAAATAACCTTTCCTCCAAAATAGCTGCTCAATTTAACACACATTTTATAAAAAAAAATAAAGTCCTTATTAACGATTGTCTTCCTAACAATTTTGACATGCCCTCTTTTCAGACAACGTACACCTTCTTTTTTCACCCTAAAACCCATCCCAACCTTGTTTGCAATGTCACAAGTGATAACTCAATAAAGATATTTAAAAAAAAAATATCCCAACCTCCTACATCACATCGCTACTTAAACTGAAATACTGTTCTTCAGCAGATAATCTCCCCACAGAATATCTCAATATGGCTACCAGTTACAATGCCTGTCCTGTGTCTGTTCTAATTAATACATCTGTCAAGGAATCATACGTTCATTCACTATGGAAAAAAATATTCATCATCCACCTTCATAAAGGAGGAACCTCATCTGATCTAACCTGTTTCCAACCTATTGTCATAGTATCCCCTTTGTCAAAACGGAGAAGTGCATTCATAATCTACTTCTTCAACACATCCTTCACAAAAAAGCTCATGACCCCCAGACAGCATGGTTTTAGACCCTGCCCATAACACTACCACAGCCTTATTAACCTTTACTGATACTATTAACAAACCCGGGGACAAAGGCAAACTCATTTATTCTGTATTCCTTTCTCTCTGTAAGGCTGTTGATCTAGTCTCGCACCAAAGATTCCTCTGCTAGCTGTCTTAGCTCAAGTTATCATAACCCATACTACTGTGATTTAACAACTACTTAACCAATAGATACCAGTCTGTTAAATGGCTGTCCACCCTTTCTCCCTTCCTTCTCATCAATACAAGTATACCTCAGGACTGTATTCTTGGTCCTCTACTCTTCAGTGTATTCACTAACAATCTCCAGAAATTTTTTCAGCAAGCTTCCCTCATACAATACACTTACAGTTCTACCCTAGTATGCATTTCTGACAACCTAACACATCTTCAGTGAATTACTCAAGAAGCCTTTAACCCTGTTAAAAGGTGGCTACAGGCTAAACACCTGCAACTCAATCCCAAAATGACTAAATTACTTCTCTTTTTTCCAAAATCTGATTTCCATGAAAAAAAAAAACTTTGAAATTTCTTCCTTAAGTTATACAATGACTGAAGTTACCCCACATACAGAACTACTTGGCATAACAGTCAATGACCAACTTAAATTTGATTTGCATATCCACAAAAGCATAAAGAAAACCCAGCAAAAACTAGGTACCCTACATAGAGTAAAGAAATTCCTTACACAACTGCTAAGGTAACTATAGCTACTGCTCATCTCTTACCCTCTATTGAACCCCTATCATGACCAACCTACAAGCTGCACTTCATTCTAAACTTGACTAATGCTACAACAAAGTTGACAGATTCGCTTGCAACAAACGTTAATCAATCCACCACTGTTTAGCACTAAAAACACTTAGGCTTGAACTTCATCAGCTGTCTTATAACCAGCTCATCTTTACCCATAAAATCATCCATACCCCATCCATCAGCCCAACCACTTAGCCAACAGTTAACCCCCATACTTGAATACTGTCTTCCAAAAAGTCCAGTTTGGTCAAATGACAAAAAACTGTTTACTATCTACAAACCACAATGGGCTACTGGGGTCAGTCTCTACTCCAATAGTGTAGCTAGAACTTGGAGTACAACTCCTATATCAGTCAGATAGATCTCAATTACTGAATGACTTTCTGCCTCTGGCTTTGTCTCTACTGCTCATCTGGGGCATACTGTTATACCCTTTCTCACCATTCTTATACTTCCCTGTAAAGCACTAGATCACGTAACCTGTTTATACTCCCTGCTAATATTTCATTTTATTCTATTTCTTAAACTACAGTACCTACTTCTAACTAGCACAACCAAGTTACTATCCCATCATTACTTCTCTAGTAACACTTAGAATTGGTTATCCCCTCTAATACCTCACTCTGTTGTATTTCTTAAATTACTCATGCCTGTCTCATACACCACTCTTCTATCTGCAAATTCTCAATACAATGCTTATGTACAAATGTTGGTGAATATCAGTACAGTTTTTATTATACTGATTATTATGCTATATATTCAATAAAACTGCATTATAAAAATCGGTATTGTAAATATTGATTGCATTAAATATGATAGCTGGAGCTGCTGAGTAAGGGCACCTGTACCAAGTTGGACGTTCCTAATAAATGTCCGTAAATAAAATGCTTTTGAAAGGGGTTTGGCAGCCTCTCCTCTGGATCTTCATTTTTTGTTAGTGAAACTGGCACTTGCCTCATTTGAACCAACCTGGCTGACTTGAAGTTCTTAACAGGTAAAACAATTTTTTTTTTTTTACTGATTGCAAGAAGGGTATCCGAGTTGCGAGCTCTTATGGTGAGTCAGCTTACCTCATTTTCTACAGGAACAGTGTGTCTTTGAGAACTAACCCTTCTTTTATGTCTAAACTGGTATCCAAGTTTTCTTTAAGACAAATGTTTTCTTTCCTGAACCTAAAATGAAGGAGAAAGGATACTCCATACCTTGGCTGTCCACAGACAACTCCAGTACTATCTTGACATAATTAAATCTCTCAGATCTTTAGATCAATTGTTCAATGGTGCCTAAGGTTAATACCTTTTGTTATACTCACCGCGACAAAACTATTCCAGGCAGGGTCAAGGCTACTGTACCAGGACCTTGACTTCTATTGCTTTTTTTATTTTTTTTTTCCCTGGGCAAAAAATCACTGTTCTGTGTCTTCGCTATTTAGTGGTTTTGATGTTTACAGCTTGATAAAATAACGTTTGCTCTTTTAAGCTTACAAGCTTATGATATAGACCCCTTTAACTTTGTGAGCCATTTGGGTATCCATCTGTTGACACAGAACTTTATGCTCAATTTTGTAAGTTTAACTATAATACTCAAGTGGGGTATTTTGTCAAATGCCTTGGCCAGGTCAAGGTAGGAGGTATACACTGTCTTAACCTCATCCATGGCCTTGGTGACCTTTTCAAAGAAGTTCACCAGATTGAGCAGGCAGGACTCCTGTGACTGTGGCTGTTTCTGATGACTGAAGAATGGCTTTAATGGGATTAGAATCCACACCTACTGCTTTACAAGGTCAGTACTCTACCTCATGAACTATAAGGCCAGTCCTATTGTACAACCTTCCTTCATTGTTTCTTCATGGAATTAGCATTGTTATAGGGTTGGCACAGTAATAACAATGTACAAGTGAAGTGCTGACAAGTAAGGTCTGATAGGTTCATCTGATGGAACAGTTTCCGAAAAAAAAAAAAAAAAAAGGAATCCTTTTAATCCTCAACAGTGTTTTTCTCATTCATGTTTGTTGACTTTTTTTGTACTACACCATGCAAGTACTTTTTAACCAGCAACTCACGTATTTGAGGATAAATGCTATACTTTTTACTTTTACGTGCTCCCTTGCATCTTAGGAGTACTTGCATAGTATTATATTGCATATTGCAGAACACTTTAGTGGAGAAGGAGGGTTGGTGGACTTATGAGTGCAACATTTTTTTTGTTAGTTTAGGTTTGCCATTCAAACAACTAGACCAATTGTCATTATAATTTATTTGGAAAATACATTTCCTGGGGGTAAAATGTTGACTTAATTGTGAACATTTTTATGCTTTCTCTTTCCATGGTATCACTTCCTGTACAGTGCTACATTCAGTTACCAGTGTTTTGCCTTTAAGCTTCCAGTGGTTTTCTGTCCAATGCATGAAATGAAGATTCTTTTTATTGTTGCAGGCAGTGCATTTTTTTCCTTTTTTTCTTTGATATAATTCCAAACTTGCAGTTTGTAGAACTATGTGGCAGTATTCAGGCCTTCAACCCCCCCCCCCCCCCCCAACACTTCCACTCTTTTTGGGTAAATTCTATTTCCTGATGCTGAAGACCTGGAATGCTGATTTTAATGTACTGTGTTGTGTTTGCCTCTGCCACTTCTGTAGCTGGAATTGTCAATCTTTGGTCTTAGCTTTCCAGCCTGTTGAATCACTGTTGGTGTTCAGAAGATACAATCCTCTAATTTCATTTAGAAGCTTTCAGTGACATTTACAGGCCTATTCTTGTGTTTCTGAATTAAACAGATTTAATTTTTTTTCAGAGCGCATGAATTTTCTGTTGGTATTCCATCACTTAACCAGTCACTGGCTTTAATACTTCTCAATCAGATTTGCTAGCCTATCAGGCTTTTTGCTATCCTGTCAGTTTGTGACTTTTCTTGTTTTTATGTCACGGATATTTTCCCATTCAATTTTGTACTCTTATTATAGATTTTTGCTGCCTTAATTCATTTTTTATTACTTTACAGGTGTGTAAGAGGCTAAAATAAGTTATCAAGTGGGTACCATTCATAAATGCAGGTTAAAAACTGATATGTTTAAAACAAGTTAAAACAGACATTCTTGTTGTCTTAGTCTGTTTGATACTGGATTAATTACCTCACTGTTTTGAATTGCTTTTGGTTCCCAAATTCTCAAACATCCACGTATACTGTATTTATAGCTGCTGTCTGATATTCTAGTAAGTATCGTATACCTCCTACTACTCCACTCTAATTAGGCATGCTTTGTAATGTTTGCAGTTAAGTAACACTTACTTTACCACTCGTACACTTTGTACTTTACCAATTTTGTGTATCTGTAATCAAAGTATAATTAAAGTACAGTATGTACATGACACTGCTGTTCTTGCTTTTGCTTAGTTCGTGTATTGTTAGTAATGCACCAAAGATCGGAGGACAGCTGGCACTATATGTATTGTAAACATGAATTTCTTCATCTGTTGCATATTTGTTGATACATTTATCTGTTTTTTTCCCCTTATGATGATCTCAGTGTGAGTGTACTCACTTCTGCATCTGTAGAAATTATATTTGTATTGCCTTGTTTTTATGCCTGCACTGTCAATGGTCTTTCTTCAATTGTGTCTTCCCAGTATAAAAACAAAATAATTAAGTAAACAAAAATGCAGAGCTTTACATACAAAGTCTTGTATATAAAAATGTGCACAGCAGAATCCTTTATTCTTAGCAGTACCATTTAATGTTGTATAGCTATACAGTACACTAGATAACGAAGGCACTGGAAATGGTATAGAAGTACTGAGAATGTTAGTGAAGGAATAGATGAATACCCTTTCTTTTAATGTATAGTTAAATGTGCTCCGAGTAATGTCAGCAGCAGTCATAAAGCATACTGCAGATGCCAGTTATGCTTCATTGGAATGTAAATAACTGTTGTAAGCAACTGTCTCTTGCAGCATGCAATAACAGAGTTGGGATTTTGGAGGGCCCACACAATGTGTAGGGGTAGTGGCAGACACTGCTATGCTTTGAAATTAGAAGTGTGACTGCTGTCACTTGACTCCTCATATTCTCTGTTCTGTCAGAACAACATTGTTAGGGTTTCCTGTCTTACATCAGTGTTATGCCATGTGGAGACCCTCCCCAAGATCTGCCAAAGTTGCCAAAGTCTCCTCAACACTGAAAAAAAGAAACTTGAGTTCTGCAGTAAAGTAAACTACAAGTAGTAAAATGCATTAACGTGTTTCTGCAGGATGCAAGCACCTCCACACATCCAAACCATGTAATGTGTATATTAACTACAGTCTTTGTACATTGGGGTCAGGGGAATGCTTTGAGGTAACTTAACAGCAAAGCCATGGCTAGGGTAGTGTAAAGGGTGTAATTGCTTTGGGCATATGCTGTTACGTACACTATTAGCACTGTAGTAAATGTGTCAGCCAATACCTGCATATCAGTGGTGCAATCACTGGGCATGAGTGCTGCTTAGTACTTGCAAGTGCAAGCACTAGAAGTAGTTATTTAAGCAACCATGGATGAGTTTGTGGCTACATAGATGACTTAACCACACTATGTATGCATGAGAAGCTGCAGCTCTGTGTTACTGTTCTAGGTATTTTAGATGGTGTGCAGAGCTTTTATAACAGCTTTTTGGGTGGCTGGCTGGAGGAGGACTTTTTTTTTATGGGGGACACCTTAGGACATCAACTGACCTATCTACTGCTCTGCTTAGAAATATTGCTCCAAAGTCACAATATTGTTAACATAATTTTCAGGATTTCTATAACTGTCCTCAGAAATAAAGTGGGCAATACCAGCACCATCCCGATGAGTTGCATGAGTAGTAGTTTATCTGAATTACTCCACTGCACCATTTTACTCCTTGCACACTTGAGTACTACACCATAGTAATGTGGAAAATCCTTTTGTTGAACTGTACATATTGTTGTGAGAGGGTGCTTTAAATACTTTTTTTAAAGGCTATTTGCAGCACTTATCCAGACTGGGTAAGCAAAGCTGCTGTTAGCCCACCAGCAAAGTACTTTTCATACAACTTTCCACAGTATGTGACCTAGTTACAGAGTGTAGGCCTTCATTGGGTCCCCGGCATTTTAATATCAATGTATTTAGGCAACACTGTGCAGCACAAGTTGCAAATTAATCTGTTCCATAGTGGCTGTTTCTGGGTGTTTTCATGAATCCAGGGATTTGTCTACTCAGTAAATATTTTTGAAGAAGCAAGTAAGCTGATTACAAGGCAGATTTAAAAAAATGGCCATCAAAGTAACTGACTTGGCTTTCAAACAGAATATGTTTAATGAAGCCAGGAGTGTATTGGCCAAGATGATTGTACTTCTTTCGGCTTTTCCTGGTTATGGGTCACCACAGCAGATCACCCATCTGCTCATGATTAGCAGTGAAGCTTTTACGGTGTCAAGTTGCCAGCTAGGTGCCCAACCTTCCATGGAAGGCACACACATGCATGCAGTCACACCTAGGGTCAATTTAGAGTATCCAGTCCACCTACAGCATGTCTTTGGGATGTGGGAGGAAACCAGAGCACCCGGAGGAAACCCACACGACTACAGGGAGGACACGCAGACTCCGCACAGAAGGCACCCCAGCCGAGGATCGAACCGGAGAACCTCTTGCTGTGAGGTGGCAAAGCTAACCGCTGCACCACAGTGGCCGCTCTGGCCAAGATGATTTTACTAAACATTACAAAAAGTACATTCATAGGTCATGTGATGTATGGGTTATGAAGGAGGTTGCCAATGGTTGGCATGCATTTTTATCTGATTCTAGCTGTGACTCATATAAGGGAAAACACTAATTATACCATGGTATGCCTTTGACAAAGTTGATTTGTTTATGAGCAGAATTTCACTTCATGACTTAAGATGTTAGTAGATAAAATTATAGAGAGGGACATCACTTGTCGTTTTTGGCCCATTTTTTTTAATCAACTGTTGCATCTTACTTGTGCATATGTGCAAAAGGAAGGCTGAGTTTTACGCCATCTGAAGTGATGTTAGAATTGAGTTGATGATAATGCCTTTTGCCATATAATGTTGAAGTTGATGTTTACAAAATACAAAAGGTACAAATAAAGGGGAAACAGTATTTTAGTTCATATGCTTTCACAGTATGTGAAGGCATGCTAAACCATGTTTCCTTTTGTTCTTATACGGATACTGCACCTTGAGTTTTATATGCCACTTCCTCTTTGTTCCAGGTCACATTTCTCATTATTTCAAAAGTCAAGGGAAGGCATTGAAAGCACTGAAGGGATGCTCACTAGATGTACAATTTTTACAGATTTCTTCAGGTTAGCAAGCATTGGAAAAACACTAAGCTCAAAGTGGTCACTGGAAAGACATTTAGCAGGGTTTTGTTCACAAAATAAGTTTTTGTCAGGCACTGCACAGTTTTTTTTCACTTATTAAATATTAGTTTTCGTTTTAATGCATAACAGGCCACACATGTTCACCTGAGAATACACTGTTACTGTCATGCTGTTGCAGTAGACAATGTACTCAGAAAAAGTTGCCAGCATTTACAGTTTCAAGAAAGTTAGCAGCAGTTTTTTAGTTCAAGCTATAAGCAGCTGTGAAAACATTTCTTTTCCTATTTCTGGAGGAGATTGTAGGACTAAAAAATACCTTTGAAAACCAGTTAATTTAAAATATCCCTTCCAAAGTGACCAAATTGGGAATAAAGCAAGAAATGTCAGTCATAATAACTAACTGAGAAAATATAATGTAAATGTCAGAAATTAGTAACAATTTTCAACTTCAGTGTAATGAATAGTGTATACTAGGCTATAGAACCATTAGGGCCCTTATAAGCCTAGCCCTGCAACCCAAATGTGACCCACAAATTTGATTTATATAGGGGGTGATTCTCTGACTCTCTCTATCCATCAGAGACATAGGTGCCAGACCAGGGATGAATTTCTGATTACCCATCTAATTGGTTCAAGTTGCACTTAAATAGGGATAGGGAGGAATTTTTCGCATAGATGAGGGAGCCTGTTCCAGAGAATGGAAATTCTCCGAGAAACATCTGTCTCTCTAATGTGTTCTATTTATTTTGCAAGTACAATTTGGGTCTTTTAGTCCAGTAGTTCTGATGCTGCTTGTTTTGCAGTTGTGCAAAAGTTTAATCATAACAGGGTTCAGTGATGCCTTGTATGCCAGGCAAAGATCACCTGTCAGAAGTCTGTATGATACAGAGTAAAGAGACAGGGCTTTGAGGTAGTCAGCATAGGACATTGTGTTTACTGCCTGTATTGTTTTATTAAGGAAATTCATCCCTGTCTTGGCACCTAGGTCTCTAATGGACACAGGCAGCCTGTATATCATTCATCTGCTAAGCCACTGCTTACACTTATCAAGGGTAACAGAACTTGTCAGATATTTGGGATGCATGGCTAGGCTTAAAAATGCCCTTGTGGTCATTGGCCTCTTAAACATATATGAACCTATGTGGACGTTCCACTTGCTGCACGTATCTTGTCAGGTACATACTGAAGGGGGCATTATACTCTCTGATGAGGGCCAAGTACAGTAGGTATGATGACCTCTGTGGACCTAGATGCCATGTCCTTGTTTATAAGTTGAACACCATAGAAGGATTTCCTTAACTACCTTGGACACATGTTGGGCGAAGGCTAGGTTACAGCCTACATGAGTTCCCAAATCCCTGACAAGAGAATTAACTTTTAAGGGTGTCTTATTGATGACATAGTCACCCAGGGTGGCTGACTTCCCAAAAGGAACTATAATGCATTTTTTTATACTGATTTTTAACCCATGGCTTAGAAACCTAGTGTTTGTCTGGGTCAGACTTTCCTGAAGGGTGTTCTAATCTTGGGGGGAATTCAAGGACTGCTCCCAGTTTGCAATCATCTGTTAATTTCTTTAGCAGGAGGCCTTTGACATCCAAGAAGTACATGCAAAAGAGGAGTGGGCCTAGCACAGAACCCTGGTGGACTGCACTGGTGACCAACCTCTTTGTGGAGGTGGCCTCACTGATTCTAACCTCCTGGGTCCTGTCAGTGAGCCAGCTAGCCATCCAGTGTGTTATAAAAGGGTTTACACCTAGTTTCATAAGTTTGTAGACAGTACCCGAGTGGGGTATCGTATAAATTGCATTACCTACATCAAGGTAGGCAGTATGCAGAGATTTCCCACTCAACCATTGCCTTAGTAACCTTTAGAAAGAAGTCCACCAGATTCATAAAACATGACTTTCCTTTGACAAACCCAAACTGGGATGGACCCAGTGTCTGGAGGTTTCCTATATCCTTGTTGATAATTTCCATCATAATCCTTTCCATTGCTTAGCAAATAAAACAAGTTAAGACTAATAGGTCTGTAGTTTCCAGGATCTGTTAATGGTCCTCCCTTATGAAGGGAAAGACCATCACAGTCCTCCATTCATGTGGCACAAAAGCTTATTTTAAAACTATAGTTAAATAATGACTCCAGGGGTCTTGATAAGTCATATTTCAGACTGTTCAGAAGGCATCCTGGGATATTATCAGGTTCCATTGAGGCCATGTTCTTGGCTTTAATGTGTACATGCTCCCTAGTTATAGCTGGAGAGATTATGTTTGAGGGCATTTTTTGGAGGATGGTTGGGGGATAAAACTGTAATTGAATTTGTCTGCTAACAGGTTTGCAGGTTTGGCTTTACTTGAGAAGCTCACCCAGACTCTGCCACAGCATGCTTTTGATTTCCTGTACTTTGTATTACTTTACTGCCGTTTTCCATTTTGTATATTGTGATTTGTTTTCTTTACACTGTGTTTTACTTTTATTCTGATTTTAATTGCATATTAAAACTTTGAAAAGAGACCACAGCTGTGTCTCTTGTGAGTCGGGCAGAATTTTTTTCCCACCTTCCCACCCTGAATTGCCTCCCCCTTAAGTTAATTTGACCATATATCTCATTCCTTCTTTCCTTTCACTGGCTGGTGTAAGCACAAAATTATCAGTGTTAAGTTGTCAATCTCACCTTCATTCTTGCTGGATGGGTTTGGAGCCGAAGTTCGGCTCCGACTCGGCCACTTACTAAAGCTCGAGAGCTAATTTCACCGGCTCGAGGCAACCCTATATCCCATGATGCTAGGCGATAACTACCCAGATCTTGTTTGCCGCTTTCACTGACGAGGTGCATTTTACCGGCTCTTGATAAGTGTTGGGATTTTATTACTTAAAGTTGCCTTTGTACTTAGCCTTCCCACCCCTTTCTTCGTTTATCTTAGCTTAACGGTTATATTCCCCCCTTTTTCCTGTTAGTGCTATTTTTTCCCTTTTATCCAATTTATTTTCCCCTTCCCCCTAGGTTAGGCCTTAGGCCTGCTCCTTTCCTAGTTCCTGACAGGGATTCTGTGCTGGGTCTGTGGTGCGCTTGTGTATCCCTGTTTTACCAGTTTGTTTGGATTGGGCGTGTGTGTGTGTGTTTTTTACATTTGTGCCCTTTTACTTCGACAGCACTATGTCGAAGGATACAAAGGTCTCAGGCTTCAAGAAGTGTGACTCGTGCTGTCAGAAGATGTCTCTGACAGACGGTCACACTTGTTGTGTTTACTGCCTGGGACCCCTGCACCTGCAGGACTCTTGTTCTGTGTGCCATGCATTCAGCCCAAGAGTCCTGCAGGAGCGCAGGAACAAATTAATCTTAAGGGGCTTATTAAAGACCGAGGGCTCCCCGCCTAAGTCTGTGCCGGGGAAGCCCTCGAAGCCAGCCAAACCATCGGCTCCGAGTCCTAAGCCTTCGGCTGCTGGCTCACCATCTGTGGCAACATCAGCTCCGGCTGGAGCCGATGCTTCTGTGTCGCAGCTTCCAGCATCGGCTCCACTCGGCGCCGATACCGCTGAGCCTCTATTTTCACGGTCGGTTCCAGCTGGGGCCGACGTATCTTCGGCTCCTTCGGCTCCATCCATCTCCAGGAAAAGGTCCAGATCCCCATCTTTGGAATTGATCCATTCAGCTCCGGGGTCATCCTTGCTCTTGGAGCGGAGCCATCGGAGCCGTTCTTCTCGGTCATCCAGGCTTTCTGACCATGACCTTGAGAGAGTGGTCAGTAGACTGTTAGTCTCGGGCACTGGTCCAAATGCTTCATAGCCCGTCTCATCAGACAATGGCTATTTCAACTCCACCTACTATTCCTCCTTCGACTCTCCCTCAGAGTTCAGAGCCGGAGCTCCTTGGAGCCATGACTGTTGTGGCATCGGAGCCGATACCTCCCCCTTCGGCTCCGTCGTCCTCTGCTCAGATCTCCTCCTTGATGCCTTCATTGGAGGGATCTGGGCGCCGGGTCTCTCTCGCCGGCTCCGAGGGGGCGAGTGGCATCGGACCCTTGTCCGACCCCGTTCTCCCTCTCGGAGCGTCGGCGCTGATGAGCTCGGCCCCGACATTGGCTTCGGAGCCGTCCCTGTTGGTGCGGCCTGGGGTTCCTACTTCTTCGGAGCGGGAGCCCTCTGGCCTGTCTGATAGGGGATCCTTCAAAGTGATGAGGAGCGTACTAGCCCCAGGGCATGGTCAACAGTCAGCTCCTCCCACTACTGACGTCTCTTCCCACTCTCTTTCTCCCGGACCCAGAGATCCAACGCCTCAGGTTTCCCCACTGGGAACATCTTCCTCTTCCGAGGCTTCTCCTGACCCGTCAGGTGAACCTCCGCGCAAGAGGAAATGTAAGAGGAAGCATGTGGACTCCCCTGAGTCCATTACATCTGATACCGACTTGGATGAGTCGGAAGGATCCCCAAGGTCCCCCTATGAGGATGTCTCTTTCTCAGACATCCTTGAAATCCTGAAACAGAGGGGGAACTGGTCTTCCCTTAATCCTTCTGAGGATGAGTCGGTTTACCTGGAGGCATTTGGTTCTTGACCCTCCACCTCCTGGGTGTCTCTCTGCCTTTCGACCCCCTTATGGACATGGTGGCACGGAAGGCGTGGACGGCCCCGGATTCGGTGGAACCCACCCCATGGAGGCCTTCTAAATTTATTACGGCTCCAGCTGATAGGCAATTTTTAACAAAAGGTGTCCCGGTTGATGCCATGGTGGTGGCTGCAGCCACCAAGAAGGAACTAGCTGATCCTTCAGTACCTATCCATCCTCCTAACAAGGATTCTGGGACTATGGATAGGTACGGCAAGCGGATGTTTTCTTCAGCAACCTTTGCCATGCGGTTGCTGAATTACTTGTCACTTCACCCGCCTTCAGAGAGATGTCCTCAAAGAGTTGGGTGAAGTTTTACAGGATCCATCAGCTGCTGTTTTCCAAGATAAAATCAACTCACAGCTAGGAACCCTAAACTCCATTGTTAACTCCTCCATGCGGCTCATTTCCTATGCAGCCGATGGAGTGAGTAGGGCCGCAGGCACAGGTGTGGCCTTAAGGCGTCACGCCTGGATGCGGCTTTGTAATTTTGCAGACCCCTTCAAGGCGTCCTTCACTAACTCCCCCTTTGATGGTTCGACGTTGTTCGGCCCTCAAGTGAAAGACACTTTGACCAGATGCGAGCAAGATGGCAAGACTCTTTCTGCCGTAGGAGTCCGTTTCTCCACCCCTTCCAGACCATATCCTAAGGGTCAAAAGGGTGGAAAGATGTGGTTCTGCAAATCACAAGGAGTCACGCCTGACGCAAGAGGTCAGTTTACCCCCAGAGGCAGAGGGGGTAACAACAACAGACACCGTCCAAGAGGCAGAGGGGGGGGGGTCTGCAGAATCAAGGTAGCAGAGAGTCTCTCTCTGACAAACCCTTCCAACATCCCTGAGATGTTGCCCGACTGTCCACCTTCGGAGGCAGTCGGGAGAAGATTGTCGCTGTACCCAAAAGCCTGGCTCTCCCTCACTTTAGACAAATGGGTGCAGTCGGTTATATCCGAGGGTTACAAAATTCCCTTTATCCAAACCCCAACTCAACAAAAGGGGAGCCTTCCAGACGTTCCACCCAGTCTAAGGGAACAAGCAGTGCTAGAAATATCAAAACTACTAGCAAAAAGAGCCATCCAGCCAGTCACAGCAGACCAAATAGGATCCGGAGTCTACTCAAACAGGGGACTGGAGACCAATATTAGATCTCAGCAAACTAAACAAGTTTGTAAAAACGACAAGATTCCAGATGGTCACGCTACAGTCCATTCTACCCTTTCTGGGCAAGGACAATTGGATGTGCTCAGTGGACCTTCAGGATGCGTACTATCGCATCAAAATTCACAGGCGCTCCAGAAGGTTTCTCCACTTTCGGCTGGAGGCCAGTCACTACCAATTCAGAGCCCTGCCCTTTGGTCTCACTACAGCCCCCAGAGTGTTCACCAAATGTATGGCAGCGGTTACAGCTCACCTGAGGCGTCAAGGATTCCATGTGTTTCCATATCTAGACGACTGGCTCCTCACTGCCACCACCAGGCATCAACTTCTTCAGGCCAGAGATTACACCATTCACATTTGCAGAGGGCTAGGAATCTCTATAAATTTCGAAAAGTCTGCCTTGTCGCCTTGTCAATCTATTACCTTTATAGGTGCCAACTTGGACACCGTGCAGCTCTCAGCAAAGCTAACAGATCAAAGGGTCTTAGATATCCAAAACCATGTCCATGTTCTGCTTCAGAGTGACAGAATTCAGGCCAGGTATGTACTGAAAGTATTGGGGCTCATGGCGGCCGCCATCACACTTCTTCCTCTTGCCTGCTTTTACATGCGTCTTCTTCAGTGGATGCTGTTCGCCCAATGGTCTATCCAACAACTCCCTATGCACTACAAGATCATGATAACTCCAATTTGCAAAAATCATCTGTCTTGGTGGATGTGGTCCCCTCAAGTCCATCAAGACAGACCCTTTATTCCTCCCTCCCCGGTCGCCACGGTTACATCGGACGCCTCCCTGATCAGGTGGGGGGGGGGCATTTTTAGGGCAGGACAGTCCATGGCACATGGCAACCTTTCGAATGCCACCTGCACATAAATGTCCTGGAGATGAGAGTGGTGCTTCTGATGTTGCAAGCCCTCCCAAGACTCTCTTCCCCTGGGGACTATTGCAATCCAAATGGACAACATGTCCGTAGTGTGGTATATCAACAAGCAGGGCGGAACCAAGTCCTATCCCCTGTGTCGAGAAGCACTCAGACTTTGGCAATGGGTGATCTCTTCTCAGCGGTTTCTGATAGCAACACATATCCCCGGGAAGTCCAACATCATAGCGGACAGGTTGAGCAGAGCTATCCTCATGCCACATGAGTGGTCTCTCAAACAATCTGTGACGGAAGAGATTTTTCAGAAGTGGGGCCTTCCTTGCTGCGATCTTTTTGCTACACCTCAAAACAGCAAATGCCCCGACTTCTTCATCCTCTTCCCCCTTCCAGGCCATTCCCCCAGAGACTCTCTAGTCCACGATTGGCCTCGTGGACTCCTTTACGCCTTTCCACCCCTTCCATTAATATCACAGGTAATTCAGAAAGCAACCGCCTTGAGAGCCAAGATGATTCTCATTTCCCCTTATTGGCCTCGGCAGATATGGTTTCCGTTCCTGCATTGTTATCTCTTGGAGCAGCCTTGGCATCTGGATCCAGTGCCAGATCTTTTGGCCCATCAGTCGGGGCAGCTGCACCAATCCCTCCATTCTCTCAACCTCACTGCTTGGTTGCTCCACTTCCGTCCCTAGCCAGGCTTCCTATGATTTCAAATCTCGTCCGGGATATTATAGTAGCTTCCCTTAAATCTTCCACCAGAAGGATCTACACTAGTACATGGCAACGCTTTTCCTTCTGGGCAAAGGCTAGAAATATTGATCCGTTCACTGCTCCAATTCACTCGGTCTTAGATTTCCTAGCTGAAATTTTTCATTCAGGATCTTCATCCTCCACAGTAAAAGTTCAGTTGGCAGCCATTTCAAATTTTCACATAGGTCTGTCGGACTGCAGCATCATGTCCCATAAGCTTTGCAAAGCATTCCTTAGAGGTGTCTTTTTACTCAAACCCCCGATCAAAGATCCTCCACCACAGTGAGATCTAAACCTAGTTTTAACATCCTTGATTCTACCTCCCTTTGAACCTGCGGCTTCCTGTTCATTGAAATTACTTTCCTGGAAAACACTCTTCCTGGTCGCTGTTACATCTGCTAGGAGAGTATCTGAACTTCATGCCCTCTGTATTCGTCCTCCTTACTTAGTCTTCCACAAAGACAGAGTTTCTCTAAGAACGGACCCCTCTTTCATACCCAAGGTGGCTTCGCAGACAAATTTAAATCAATCAGTTGACCTCCCAGTTTTCTTCCCTAATTACTCGAACAGGGTGGAGCAAAAACTGCATTGTCTGGATGTTCATCATCAGCTCTGATATTATTTGGACAGAACTAAACAAATCAGGAAATCTGATCAACTCTTTTTATCTTATGCAGAAAATAGGAAAGGCCTTCCAGTATCCAAGGTAACCCTGTCTAGGTGGCTCTCTTCTCTGATCACGTATAATTACCAGCTCAGAGGTAAAGAGTTGCCTTCTAGGCCAAGAGCCCATTCAACCAGGGAGCTAGCCACATCAGCAGCCTTTCAAGCTAGACTACCAATAGACACTATTTTTGCGGCAGCCACATGGGCTTCTCCTCATACCTTTGTTTCGCATTACAAATTAGACATGGCCTCCAGAAACGGAGCAAACTTCGGTTCCACCATTCTCAAGAGTCTGTTCCAATGAGCCACCCAGTTTGAAGGTGCTAGGGACGCGGTCCCATCCAGCAAGAATGAAGGCGAGATTGACAATTTAACATTGAGAAGTTATGTACTTACCATAACGTTCCATGTTAGTTGTCTTCTCTCGCCTTCTTTCTTGCGTCCCACCCACCATCCCCCTAGCCTGGACAGACCGAGAAGATTTCCCCTTCTTTGAAGGGTCCTGATCTTGCACTTTCAGCCAAATAGCTTGTCCTAGGGTAACTACAGCTTAGATAGCGATCCTTTCGGGGTTATCCTTTTCCTCCTCCTCTCCAGTTGGAGGACTATATTGCCTAAGGTTGTTTCAGCTACCAAACAAGATCTGGGTAGTCTTCGCCTAGCATCATGGGATATAGGGTTGCCTCGAGCCGGTAAAATTAGCTCTCTAGCTTTAGTAAGTGGCCGAGTCAGAGCCGAGGTTCGGCTCCGAACCCATCCAGCAAGAAAGAAGGCGAGAGAAGACAACTAACATGGAACGTTATGGTAGGTACATAACTTCTCATTTTGTGAAATCACTCCCCTTCAGCTGTTTAAATTTATTGGCCATGCCACTGTATTCCATAGTACCAGAATACAAAAGTGCCCACCCCTTTCAATCTATCTTGCTCCTTTAAAAATAGTGGCTCTCCTCTTAGACAGCGAAAACTTAAGTTACCCACTTTCATATCTAACTGCTTAGTGTACACTGCAGTGTTTATGATAAACCATTTTTTCATCTTACCTTTAAACATCTATTTGCAAGACCACCAGTTATTGGAGAGCCCACATTCTACCTCTCAGTAGTCATCTTGGAATTAGTGCTTATATTTTCTCCTGGTGAGAGGAGTACAGGGGCATTATTTTCTGGACACTGCTCATCACCAGAAAGCCTAATATTTGCTTTATAGGTGGCAGCTTGGACTCTTTGCTTATATTCTGGTCCTGGTGAGAGAAGGAGCAGAGTGCATTGATTCCTGACTGTTTCTGGTTGGAGAGTGAGTGTCTGTGGTTAACGTTCCTGATTGGCCTTGTTGCTATTCAAGGCATCTACAAGGAAAAGACTGCAAGCCTACAAGACCCTTGCATCAGCTGGGACAAGACTGTGGATTACCAAACAGGCTGTGGCTTGCTTCTCATCTTGGGATTGGCGCTAACATTTTGCTTCTGGTGAGAGAAGACGCAAAGGAGCATAGCATTGTATCCTAACAGACTGAAGCTGTGATGAGAGCAGCATTAGTAGTAGCCATTCATGCGACTCCCCTCTTTTCATCATTCTTGACAAGCTAATTCTTTGTTTTCAGTAAGTACTGTTTGATTTGTTTCTAACTTCAGAATATCTGCCTAAATACTTCATCCTTAAATTTTCAGAGTCTACGTATTAGTTTCCCCTCAAGTATTTGGCAGTGCTTTATAGACACCTTGAGTGACATTTTTCCTGTAAAAGCACAATTGAAATTTCTCCATTACCTAGTTGCACACAGGACAAATAGTTTGCAGTGACGAGCACTGTCCCCATAGTTGCAAAAGTACAGTTGTGTACCTACCATAAATGTAGATGTTCGAGTGTATTCATTGTTACAGTCATTACACTTGGGTTATCCTGCTGGCAGGCGACCTGCAGTCGGCCCGAGTTCCAAAGTCTTGGTCCGGCGTCAGTTGCTGTCGACTCTTCCTGACGTCAGTGCACCAGGGGTATAAAAGTTGCATTTCTTGCCCCAGATGTCAGGTGCCCCCAGATAGGAAGGCTGAAAAGATATAAATATGCCAAACGACAATGCATATATTACTATAAACATTTCTTTCATCTACAAGCAAATACACCACATAGGTTGTATAGAGTTGAGAAGTACAGAATAGTCCCAGCAAAGAGGGGGATGGTGGGTGGGTAACCTGGACTCCAACAGTGAATACACTCGAACATCTACATTTATGGTAGGTACACAACTGTACTATGTTCATCGTGTTTCACTGTTGCAGTCATTACACTTGGGTAGAATCCCAAAGCTGAGGTTCGGTGGCTGGGTCTAGATTGGATTTGGTGAGGCTAACAAGCCCTGCAGAACTGCGGTGGCAAAGCCTGCTCTGGATTTGGAGTAGAGAGGTAGGTGGTAGTGCTTGGTAAAAGTGTGCACTGAGCTCCAGGTTGCAGCTTCTAAAATGTCTTTGGTTGGTACCCCTCTGAGGAAAGCTGCTGATGTGGCTGCTGCTCTGGTAGAATGAGGCCTAATGCCCTTAAGCACAGATTTGCCATGTTGTGCATAACAGAAGCGGATGCAGTGTCCTATCCATTTGGAGATTGTCTGCTTTGTAATAGGCCTTCCTTGTGATCCTGCAGCATATGCTACAAGCAGTTGCTCAGTTTTTCTGAAAGCTTTTGTTTTGTCCAAGTAAAATCATAGCTGCCTGTGTACATCCAAAGCATGCAGAAGTTTTTCCCCTTTATTCTGGGGATTTGGGTAGAAAGTAGGAAAATGAATGGTTTGGTTTAAGGCCACATTGGAGACCACTTTTGGCATGAACGTTAGGTTTATTCTAAGAGAAACCCTGTCCTGATGAAAAATGAGGAAAGGTTCTACAGCCATCAATGCCTGTAACTCTGAGACTTTTCTTGCTGAAGTTATTGCTAGGAGCAGAGCAGTTTTCCATGACAGGAATTTAAGATCAGCTGTGCTGGCTGGTTCAAATGGAGGCAGTGTTAGTTTTTCTAAAACAAAATTGAGGTCCCAAGTTGGTACTGGTGCTGTTCTTGGGGGTCTTATATTCTTTGCCCCTCTGAGGTACTGTCGTAGTAGAGGATGTGAAAAAATAGGAGGATCCGCACTGTAATGAGCTGAAATGGCAGAGGCATGGATTTTAATAGATGAAAAAGATAGGCCTTTGTCCAACATCTCAGTCAAGTATTGTAAAATCTGAGGTATATTAGGGACCAGTGGATCAAGTCCTTGTGCCTGGTTCCAAGCACAGAATCTCTTCCACTTTTCTGCATAAGATTTCCTAGTACTGGGCCTCCTGGCTTCCAAAATTACATCCATTACAGCTTTAGAGAGAGTTGCAGTCTGAGTGTTTACATTATTCGACATGCTGACAGGTGTAAGGTTCTGAGTTGACTGTGCAGAATCTGATAGTTTTGCTGTGTCAGAGGATTAGGGATTAGAGGAAGAGGCCAAGGTGGGCCTTGGGACAGAGTTTTTAGGATTGGATACCAGTGCTGGCGTGGCCAGTCTGATGCAATCAGGATCATTTTTGGCCTCTCTTGTCTGACTTTTAGAAGTACCTTGGTGAGAAGAGGCATCTGAGGGAAGGCATAGACTGTCAGGTTTTTCCAGCTGAATGATAGAGCATCCACTTTCCATGCTTGAGAGTGATAAGTCCTTGTGCAAAATGTCTGTATTTGGCAGTTGTGAGGGGAGGCAAAAAGATCTATGTCTGGGCGTCCCCACTCCCTTGTAATCATGTTGAACATTTGTGGATTTAGCTTCCATTCGTGAGGATCCATGAGATTTCTGCTTAGTTCGTCTGCCAGTGTATTTTTTGTTCCTGGCAGGAATTGTGCTTGCAGATGTACCTGGTAGGTCAGTGCTGTGTTCCACAAGGTCATGGCTTGTCTCCATAGGGGGTAGGAATGCGTGCCCTTTTGCTTGTTTATGTACCACATAACTGTGGTATTGTCCATCTTTATTAGTAGTTGTCCTGGATGTATTAGGTCCTTGAAGGCTGTCAGGGCATTTTGAACAGCTAGCATCTCTTTTTGATTGATGTGAAGATCCATTTGTTCCCTGGACCACGTGCCCTGAATACATCTTCCTGACATATGTGCTCCCCAGGCATAATCCGATGCATCTGTTGTTATTGTCTGCCTGGCTGTAGGTAAGGTGAAAGGCTGTCCCTTGTTGTGGTGACAGGCCTGGGACCACCATCGAAACTCCTGTTGTAGGCAGGGGATCAAGGTTATGATTGTCTCTAGGCTTTGACAATGCTGAGTCCAAACACTTTTTAGATACCATTGTAGTTTCCTCATATGCAGCTTTGCATATGGAATTAGTAGAATGCAGGATGCCATGAAACCCAGGGCTTGCAGAATTTTTCTTGCAGGGAGCTGGGTCTTTTTTGCCATCATTTGAAAGTAATGAGTCAGTTGCCTTTGTTTGTCTGGTGTGAGATGAGCCATCTGGGCAGTTGTATTTAAGCTTGCACCCAGGAATATTATCTCTTGAGAGGGCACTAGTTTTGATTTCTTTTTGCTTACTGTGTACCCTAGGCAAATTAGTTACTTTTTTACAAACGCCAGGTGCTTTAGAAGAATGTTCATGCTCTCTGCTTGAATAAGGCAGTCGTCCAAGTAGGGATATATTTGAATTCCTTTTTGTCTGCAAAATGCCATTACTGGTGCCAGGCATTTTGTGAAGACCCTGGGCGCAGTAGATAAGCCAAAGGGCAGTGCAGAGAATTGGTAATGCATTGAGGCTGCTATAAATCTGAGGTATCTTCTGCACGATTGTCTGATTGGGATGTGCGGGTATGCCTCCTTGAGATCCAAAGTAACTAGCCAGGCCTTCTTGCCCAGCATGGGCAGAAGTTGTTGTAGTGTTAACATTTTGAATTTTGGGACATCCAGGAAGGTAGTTAAGATTGACAGGTCCAGTATTGGTCTCCAGGCTTTGTCTTTTCTGGGTACTAAGAAAAGTCTTGAGTAAAATCCTTGTCTCTGTTCTTCTTGTGGAACTTTTTGAATAGCTCCCATATCCATAAGAGCAGCAATCTGTTTTTGTGCCTCTACCCATTGGTTTTGTGGCAGGTTTGGCATACCTTTTAGTTTTGGAAGCGTGTGGAAGTGGAACCTGTACCCCTGAGAAACTATATTCAGCACCCATTGGTCTTGGGTGATCATGTGCCAATTGTTTGAGAAAAGTGCTAGCTTTCCCCCTAGGGGTGCTGTCAACTGGTAAGAGCTTGGCATTTGCAGAGGGAAGTCATTGTGTCTTGTTTCCTATAAGGTTGTGATTTGTCTTCTCCTCCTTTGGGGGCTGAAGCACCCCATTGCTTAGGTCTGTAGGAGCCTTGGGGCTGAGATCTGCCTTTGGGCATCTGTATCTGCCTCTTTGTGGCCTGTTGACCAAACAAAGTATCATGCTGTAGTGGAGCATCCAATAACTTTACCTTAACATGGTCAGGTAAACTTTGTTCTTTCAACCAAGCATGTCTTCGAATAACTGAGCCTGTAACTGCGGCTCTACAAGAAGCTTCTAATGAAACAAAACCACATTGCAGAGTATGCTTTCCCACTTGTTCAACTGCATGCAATAATTCCTGCATTTCTTTACTGTCTGGACTTTCTGTATTTGTAACCATTTTCTGCTTTAACAATGACATGAGATACTGTTGATATTTAAGCATGTGAAACTGACAGTTTAAAGCTCTTACAGCTAAAGTAGCAGAAGTGTAAACTTTTTTCCCCCATCTGTCCAGAGCTCTGGAATCCCTATCTGAGGGGACAGGATTTTTGGCAGTGGAAGCTTTAACCCCTTTAGGACCCTGAGAAATTGTTTCTGAGTCTGCAGAGGGATTTTTGTAAAGAAATTTATGAGAGTCAGGGACACTGTAGTACCTGTCTGGCTTTACTGGTGCAGGGGGTAAAGAATCTGGAGATGGACTGGATTCAGAAAAAACATCATCTACAATATCAAGCACAGGGGAGATAGCCAAGGGTCTGTGCTGAGGCAATAAAATGAAATCTCTGAGCCTTTTCTTGGATTCTGAGTAATCCTGGCTCTCCCAGTGGAAATGCTCCTTCATGGTGTGTAGGGTTTCCCCAAAAGAATAATCTACCGGTGGTGAGGCTGAAGGAATGGCCTCTTCAACATCAGAGTCCTCATAAAGAGGGAGAGAATAGCCCTGATCAGAAGAAGAATCAGAGGAATCATAATCAGTGTCTTACCTAGGCCTTTTGTCTGGAGGGGGATGGAAGCCCCTGATTAAAGTAATAAGGTCTTCGGCCATTTTAAGCATCTGTTTCTTTGGCATGGATGACAGTTCTGGAGAATGCTGCACTTGTTTCCTTGTCTTTGACTTTGCTGTTGTAGTAGCCTTAATTGTAAGTTGTGAAGGTCTGAAGACGCCCTCAGAAGCCAGTGCCTGCTCAGCGGCTCCGGACCCATCTGAGGGCATAGTATCCGTAGGCCCAATACCTTGAGTTTCCACAGGCCTCGGGGCCTCCACGTGGTTGTCGGTTATGGCCTGTGGCTCTGAGGTAGCGGGTGTCAGGGGATGCGAAAGCACCTCACTGAGAACCAGCGACTGGCCTAGAAGAGGTTTTGTCGTCGGTTTTGGACCTTGAATGCCTGTCTCTTTGTCTTTGCGTTTTTTATACATTCCGGTTGTTGGTTGATCCGACGGCATTATATAGTTAAATCTTCGTCCAAAGTAATGTAAAGCAAATTCAAACCGATGTTTAATAGTGCATTTATTGAATCTAGCACAAAACCGACAACTAGTAACGTCGTGATCAGGGCCTAGGCAAGGAATGCAGTAAGAGTGAAAGTCCTTATGAGATATTTGCTTCCCACAAGTAATACAATTATTAACTTTTACTGACATCGGTCTGGAGCAAGAAAAAGTTTCCCCAATGGGATACTTAGCTTTACTGAAGACTTCGGATCTGAAATTCAATTTTGAAAATCTCAGGAGTCGGCCGACTGGCACTTGCAAACTGCTTTTGCTTCGGGCACTGCGCGGCAAAAAAGACTGAAGAAAATGGCGTCGGTTGCATCTTTTATACCCCTGGCGCACTGACGTCAGGGAAGAGGCGACAGCAACTGACGCCAGACCAAGACTTTGGAACTCGGGCCGACTGCGGGTCGCCTGCCAGCAGGATAACCCAAGTGTAATGACTGCAACAGTGAAACACGATGAACATCTGGATACTCCTGACAGTGATTGATATTCTCACTCCAACCGTCTAATCAATAAAAAAGGGTTTGTTGCCATGGATATGAACTTTCCTACTGTTTCTGTTACCAGCTTGGTGAACATGGGCAACCTGAGGCAATGTAGAAATGACAACCAGTTAATTCTCAAACAAGCTGATGTAGTATGTGAGATGTATTAACACGGGTCTATATTATCCCAGCGAAAGTGCATATGTGCGACTACATAAAAGTCGACACATAATGCACGAAAGCTGGAAATCGCTAACGGCCGCAAAATCAAATTTTTTCCAAGGGGAAAAATTCATGCAGCTGTTCGTGAAAAAAAAAACTAAATTAAAATCATAAGTAGGTGAGGGGCTGTGCCCTCCACACCCCCCTAACTAAATATACCAACTCTGAAATCGCACTATAGCAACAGAAAGGGAAACTCCAGGTAGTTGGCCAGCTACCTCCTTGCCCTATGAGAAATCCATCAAAACTCTTAAATGCATTTCGATGTATTTGTGTCGCTCATTTTGCATTTGCACAAAGCAACTTGTGCTGGAATAATATAGACCCATTTACACAATGTCACTGGAGACAAAATCTCACATAAAAGTACTCATGATGTCAATAAGTTTGTCAGTAGTACACACGCTGCACCCATCACGCACAATTCAAATCAGACATATCGACCCACATATGCAAAGGCACTTAAATGTAACTTTCCTAAACCCCAAATACCTCATAGACAAAGTACATATAACAGATACCCTCAACAGCCCCAAATGCACTCTTTCAAAACATCACCCACATCAACACATACAGCTACATCTCATGGATCCTCTACCTCTAAGCCCATATGGTAAGCCACCACACAATCCAACATTCTAGTCATTAGACACTCCATCATGAGACTCACTGATGTCCCTCTTAAATGTAACCTTCCTAAACCAGAAAGACCTCCTAGACGAAGTACAAATAAGAAATACCATCAGCAGCCTCAAATGCGCTCTTTCAAAACAATACCCACATCAACACATAGAGCTACATCTCCTGGAGCTTCTACCTCTAAGCCCATAAGGCAAGCCACCACACAATCCAACATTTTAGTAATTGGAGACTACATTGTGAGACACACTGATGTCCCTCTCACCAGGCTGAGTAGGAGGAAGTCATGGTCAGTTGCTTATCAGGAGCTAGGATCTGCCACATTACGCAAGCACTCAGGTCATTGGACCACAAATGCCAATATGACTCAGTCATACTCCATGTGGGAGTAAATGACCTGAAATGTACCTCCCTAGACTATATGAAGAAAGACATCATGGAGCTCTCAGAATGTGTCTCAGGCTGGTATGAGCCTAGCATTGAGCAGCATTTTACCTTCTCCAAGGATGATGCCACAATATGAACAAAAGATGATTGACTTTAATAATTAGCTTGGTGTCTGGTGTCATTCTAAGGGGGTGTAATATTTGTCAGCACAGAAGGAAATGATCAACAGACCATGCAGCTTTGCGGGGGATGGTCTGCACCTCTCCCCTCTAGGCTTTTGAATATTAGCTACAACATTGTCTCCCCCCCATAGTGCCTTTTTTAGGCAATGCCAAACCGAAAGTACTTCCAACATAACAAATCAAAACCAAGAACATCTAAAGGTATTACTGCTCAATGCTAGGAATCTAAACAAAAAATTCCACTCCCTAGAAGCTCTCTCTACCCTAGAAAAGCTGATGTCTATGCGGTCACTGAGACATGTTTTAAAGCCGTGGAGAGCACACCAACAATGCTAAGTTATGCCTTCCACACATTTAGGCCAGCTACTTCACAGGCATAGACTAAAGTTGGAGGTGACTCTATTTGCATCAAACGTAAATGTACTTCAAGGCTGGTCAAACAGGACACTGTACTTGAGCTGCTCCATGTTTAAATCACCATAGGCAAAATCCAGTACCACTTCCTTGCAAGCTGTAGGTCCCATTCTATGACCCAGGAAACATATGCCATGTGTTTAAACTCATTAGAAAACACTAACCATCTAACCCAATACCATATTCATAGGTGACTTTAATTACCCCACTATTAACTGTGAATCCTATATCACACCAAACATACATGCAAATAGATTTCTGGATTTTGTAAACACAAACTCCCTGGACCAGATAATCAGTACACCAACCAGGTGTGCAGCCATACTGGATTTGGTGCTCACTAATATGGGAGAGTGCTGTACACCCCCTACTGTAATGCCTTCCCTTGTAAGGTCAGACCACAAAATGGTCTCCTTTGAAGTAAAAATAAAACCTGGACCCCCCAGCTAAACCTGGAATATTCTATGAACCTGGCAAAATGTCAAGCCCGCATGAACACTGCTGCCTATGCAGAACTTTCACAGAAACCGTGTACAAGCACGTTAATAGCTGCATAGAGGCAGCTGTACCCATCAGGAAGAAGTAGAGAACTAATTAAAAAAAGCCACCCTGGTGTAATCGCAAAATCAAAACGCTGTATAACAGGAGGAAGAAAATCATGGCAAAAATTAAGAGGTGCAGCACCCAGCAGGATAAAAGCACTCTCATCAAACTAAACAAACTAGGACAAATAAAGTCTAGCAAAGTCAAATCTGAGGTAAGTTTAGTCTCCTAGGCCAAGGACAATCACAAAACATTCTTTAGCTATGTCTACAACTTCAAAGGCAATACACAATTGTGTGCAGAACTCATTGTAAATGTAGCCACCTATACTGAGCCAGAAGACATAGCAAACATCCTGGCTGATAAATTCAGCTCCAGCTTTACCCCTCTCTCCCCCTCAACCTTCCCTCAGGAAATACCATCAAATATAACTCCCCCTACTATCACTATGGAACAGGTCCTTAATACTCTCTCTAAGACCAAGAACACTGCATCAGTGGGCCCAAACAGTACCCCCAGTTGCCTTCTAAATAGCATGACACATGACCCATCAGGGCCTCTGGAATTACTATTTAACTATAGCCTTCAAACAGGTTTCGTGTCTCATGAATGGAGAAAGGCAGCAGTCATCCCTCTGCACAAAGATGGGCCAACTACAAACCCATAAGTCTCACTAGTCTTGTATATAAAGCCATGGAAAATAATATCATGGAGGTGACACATAGGGATATAGTAAACCTCCAGACACTGGACCCAACCCAGTTTGGTTTTGTCAAGGGCAGATCATGCCTACTCGACCTGGTGGACTTCTTTGAGAAGGTCATCAAAGCAATGCATGAAGGCAAAACCATTCACACTGCCTACCTTGACTTGGCCAAGGCATTTGACACAATATCCCACTCTGGCATTGTTGACAAACTCAGGATGTTAGGTGCAAACCCGAACTGGCTTAAGGACAGGACCCAGAAAGTCAGAGTTGGGGAGTCCACTTCTTCAAAAAGGTCAGTCACAAATGGAGTCCCTCAGGGATCAGTCCTTTGACCGCTCCTTTTTGGCATTTACTTCTCAGAAGTCAATTCCAATGACACTGGTCTCTGGTTGACTAAATTTGCAGATGTTTGCAGATTAGGAACTGTCATTGAATCTCAGACTGACACAAATGTTCTCCAGGAGGGGCTGACACAGACAAACAACTGGTGTCATAGCCATGGACTAAAAATAAATGCCAAGAAATGCATAATCGTATCCTTTGGCAAGTCATCCATCCCTGGTAACTATCATATTGACAACACACCCCTTAGAGTTGACCCAGTATTCGGACTTAGGAACACACATAGATAGTGATCTAGCCTTTGAACATCATGTATCTACACTGGTGAGGAAATCATTCTATGTTGTGCAACTTAAAAGTATGGCATCTAAGTCCAAGGAAGTCATTGTTCCACTGTATTTGGCATTCATCAGACCTATCATTGAGTACAATGCCCCCTTTGGTTTGTACCTCACCAGGCATATCTAACAACTGGAACACCCACAGAGGTTCCTCACTAAAAGAATACAGGGAGTAAGTAAAATGTCTTGTGCAGACCGCCTCAAGGCCCTATCCCTGTATTCTGTCTCCTACAGGATTTTGAGGGGAGATCTATGCCTGTCATACAGGGCATTGTCAGACCCTACTCTGATGGACCTCTTGCATATCCACAAAACAAACAGCATCAGAATTAGCAATTCTAAAGACTTAAACCTTGCCTGTGATATAAATATGACCTAGTGGAGAGATAGGTATGTATCACAGAGACTACTGCATCTGTGGAACAGGCTCCCCATCCATGTGAAGCAGAGTTCCTCCCTATCCCAATTCAAGTGCAACTTGGACATTTAGATGGGAAACCATAAATTCATCCCTGGTTTGGCAGCTATGTCTTTAATGGGTACAGGTAACTTGTAAATGATTCATCTCCCAGGCCCATGCTTACACTTACCAAGGGTATCAGAACTTGTCAGATGTGGGAATACATGGCTAGGCTTAAAAAGGCCCTTGTGGTCATTAGCCTTGTAAACACCTATGATCCTATGGACCTATGAACCACTATATCTCCAGGATGTGTGAATGTGGCACCATGGCACCATTAACAACCAGCTAAGCACATTGATGTGTATTGCCATTGAGGTTATCACAAAAGTGAAGAAGGCCTTATTGTTCTCTTTCACCTGGGAGGCTATCTTAACATCAAAGTTGGCATCTGATGTCAGTCTTCATTTAATCCTTGACATACGGGTTTGGTTCCGAATATTTGAACTGACTCTGCCATTACTACAGCCCACATGAACCAAAAACTCTCATGCTTAAATCCTACCCAGAATGCTTTTCTCCAATTTTAAATCGCATTTTGTTTGCCACTTTCTTGGACAGACGTGTTTGCCTTTGCTCTTGAGCTGAGTAGATTTTTTTTCTTATTACTTTGCCTATCTTCTTTTTTCAACAACTAAATTTATTTCTATAGTTATCCCTACACTTCTTTCTTGTGTAGTTGTTAATTACCATTGTGGTAATTTTCTCCTTTTTCTGTACACTTTGTGTACCTCTCCTTCAACCGTTGTTGGTAGAGATCTCTCTTTCCATACAGTCTGGTGTATGATACCCTTTCCTTAAATTCCTTTAAAAATCTTTGACTTTGTTATGTTTAAATGGGTTACAAGTGCTTGTTTTCCTGTGTATTCCTCCACCGATCTGTTGTGGGCTTGCGTAGTGTGACTGAAGCTCTCCTTTTCTTTGTTATGGCTGAAATGCCTAGGACCCTCCAGCCTTAAGAAATGCCAGTAGTGTGTCAATAAAATTCCTTCTTCAGACTTGTATGCGTTGTATGTAAACTGTTAAGAGAAATAAGCAAACTGACATTTCATCACCTTCCTCTCATTCCTCTTCCTGTGGGAAGACCGAGTAGAGAAGCATGTCTTTGCCATCTTCTTCACTGGCACTGACAGTCTAAAAGTCAAATCCGTGGTGCCAAAATGATCCTTGGCATCAATGGACATTGGCACTGAAGTCAAAAGTCAAATCCTCAATGCCACACAGCTCCTCAGCACTGACTGACGTTGGTACTGAAGCACTGAAGTCAAATCCTTGGTGCGAAACAGCTCCTTGGCACCAATGGATGTTGACACTGAAGCACCAAGAGCCAAAAAGTCAAATCCTCTGTGCCAACTCTCCTTAGCACCAATGGACATTGGTACTTGAGCACTGAAGATCAAAAAGTCAAGTCCTCTTTGCCAAAAAGTTCCTCAGCACTAACATGGTTCTGAAGTGTCTGCACAGATACCCTCTATTGCTTCTAAACCTTCGATGCCTAGGACTTTGGTGCAGATTTAAACCCCTAGCTTGGTTCCAAAGGTCTCAGCTCCGAGCACTATGGTGCTGAATATGATACGGCACTTAGTACGTCTAGTTGACAATCACCCAAGTTTCAGTATTCCCCATCCATTCATCTTTTTGCTGGGGAATTACTTGAGATCCTTTTTCATAGACCCAAGTCTCTCTTAGTGTCCTCTATCCATTCTACCAACAGAAAAAAAACAAAAGGAGTTCTTTGGTGCTATCAGAACCTCCCAGGACCTTATCTGCCCAGTTGGCCCTGAGGGACATAGACCCAAGTCTCTCTTAGTGTCTTCTATCCATTCTACAAACCGAAAAAAAACAAAAAAACAAAAGGAGTTCTTTGGTGCTATCAGAACCATTCTACCAACAAAAAAAAAAAAACAACAAAAGGAGTTATTTGGTGCTATCAGAACCTCCCAGGATCTTATCTGCCCAGTTGGCCCTGAGGGGTAGGATTTGGAGCAATCTCTGCACCTTGGAGCTTTAGCTTGGGTCATTTGCCACAGTTTATTGTCTCAGAGATTGTCTCGCCAGAGCAGTGTGTGACTACTGTCCTGTGGCAGTCTGTCTCAGTTCTGGGCTCCCTGTTCTGGGGGACCAGCCTTCGAGGCTATGGAGTGAACCTTGGCTGCCTCAGACACTCAATTGACCTCTTCCTCCTCAATGCATATTCTTTCCTTGAGTCCAGTTATCCAGCCTGCTCCTCCACTGGACCAGTCAGTGGTAAAACCTCATGAGACTCAGATACAGATTCTGTCTTCTTCTGATATCTTGCCAGGCCATCCCCCAGATGAGGCCATCAGAAGAAAAAGTACAAGAAGAACTGCTTAGATCCCCTGATGAATTTTCCCTTGGAAATGCCCTAAAAATTGTGAACCAGGGTACTAGGAACTTACAAAACCCTACCCCTAAAGAATCAGCTTACCTGCAGGGTTTTCACACTCGCCCATCTACCTCTTGAGTAACTCCGTCTGTGGATGACCTTTTTCATTTGATTACAACTCCATTGAAACTATCCCTAGGAGGCCAGATGAGTATATGCCATAGTCATAGTGGCTGCCATGCAACAGGAACTTGCATGAGGAAAGTTCCTCTATCCATCCACCCAACAGAGAGTCTCGGATGATAGTTTGGTTTACCAGAGGATTCGTCTTTTATTGACTGTTGCCTTATGGTCTTTGAAATTTCGGGCACTTTACACCAGACTTCAAGGGATCTGGTCAAGGAGATCTCTGGTACTCTGGCAGGAGCTGTCTTGGAAAAAGGCACAAGATAAAGTTGCCTGTCCGTTAGCTGCTATTGAGTTTGTGTCTAATTTCTCCATGAGGCTCATTGCTCATGCATCCGAAGTGACTGCCAGAGCAGCGGATTCAAATGTAACCATAAGGAGGCATGCCTGGATGTGCTTGCGTGAATTTGTGGAGCCACTCAAGTCTTTAATTTTAAGTGCCCCCTTTGATGGATTATCCCTTTTTGGTCCTAAAGTTTGAGAAACTTTGTCCAGATGTGAAAAGGATGGAAGGACCCTTTCTGCTCTGGGCATATGTTTTTCTACTCTTCAACAGTCCTATTCTAGGAACCAGAGGAGCAGGAAGATATGGTTCAGAGGGTACCAACAGCCTTTCCAGGACATGTGGCAGTGGCTCCCCCAGGAGCAGAGGGGGGAGATTTAATGGAAGATGCCATCCATTGCAGCAGAGGAGGCCTGCAAAATCAGGGTTGCAGAGACTCCTTTCCTGGAAAACCCTATCAGTGCACCTGAAAAGAGGCCATATTGCTTTCCTCTGGAAGCAGTTGGGGCGGGGGGGGTTATCCTTGCATCAACACACCTGACTTCAGATAACTTCTGATGTTTGGATGCACAGGATCATAACCAGAGGATACATCATACCCTTCTCCTCCCCCCACATCTCCAAGAAAATTCCTAACATTCCACCCAGTCAGAGTGAACCATCAGTTCTAGAAATTCAAAAACTGCTAGAAAAAAGTCATCCAAGAGGCCCCACTAGACTAGATAGAATCTGGAGTTTACTCGGGATTCCTTTAGTGACAAAAAAGGGGACTGGAGACCAATTTTGGATCCAAGTTTTTTGAACAAGTCTGTTCAAC
>NC_056725.1:1796871908-1796954408 GCF_019279795.1 Protopterus annectens | reverse complement strand
GTGTACTCAAGGTTATTTTTAGTTCTAAAAAAGGCAGGGCACCTAGGGCCAATATTTGACCTAAGCCACTTTAACCAGTAAATGAAACAGACAAAATACTGGATAGTCATGGTACAGTGCATTTTGCCTGTACTCAAAAAGGATGACTGGATGTGCTGTATCAATCTCCAGGATGCCTATTACCACATATAAATACACAGACAGTCCAGGAAATTTCTTCATTTCAAGCTGGGAACCAATCATTTCCAGTTCAGAACTCTGCCGTTTGGACTCACCACAGACCCCCAAGACATTTACCAACTGTATGGTAGCAGTTACAGCTTATCTCAGACTGCAGGGGCTCCCATACTTAGATGACTGGGTTCTCACTGGTCTAACCAAGGATCTGCTAATTCTGCAAATGAACCACTTACTCCAGTTACTTCACCATCTGGGAATTACAGAGAAGAGACAGAAAAGCAAATTGCTCCTTAAACAGAATCTGGAACTTATTGGAAGACAACTAAACAGTGCAACTCTGCCACCTTACCTCCACACAGGATCCATTCAATCCACCAAATAGTGTCACAAGTACTAGACAATCCATCCCCTCTAGCATGCTTAATTTTAAGATTTCTAGGGCTGATGGCTTCAGACATAATTCACATTCCCATGACCAGATTCCGTATGAGGATTCTGCAGTGGACACACTCAGTTCAATGGTCTCAACGTTTTCACCCCCACATGTCATGTTGACCTTAGTATGCAGAGCCCACATAGAATGGTGGATCTCTTCATCAGCATTGACAACAGGTTGTCTGTTTTCTCCACTTTCATCTGTAGCAGTAGTTACCATGAACGCTTCCCTTTATAGGTGGGGGTTACTACAAGGGGAAGACAGTTCAAGGTACATGGACATCCTTAGAGACCAATCTCCATGCCAGTGTTCAGAAAATAAGAGCAGTGCTTTTGGCATTTTGGGCATTTCAGAACTCTCTTCCAGTAGGTGCAGTTGCACTCCAGATAGACAACTGTCAGTAGTAGGGTACATCAGCAAGGGGGGGGGGGGTGAGGACCAGGTCTTACCAGTGTGTCAAGATTCCATGAGGGTTTGGGAATGGGCAATTTTTTCGCATCACTTTATGATGGCAATGCACATTCCAGGGACTTCCGATGTATTAACAGACAAATTGAGCAGGCTCATTATTGGTCTGTATTGCTGCTTTACAGGGTACAGTTTTATGGACCAGTTTTGCTACAGCTAACCCATGCAAACAAGCAAAATTTATAGCAGCACAGAAAAAAACAGAAATGAGCGAAAGTGCCTTCTGGCCAATAAAATGACTGCACTATGAATCCTTTTGTGTATTTCCCAATTTAGATAAACCAGGAACCACCTTCTGCCACAAGATGAATAAATCCATTACTCCTAATGTGAAAACAAAGTAGAAGAGACCCACAAGTGCAATTTTATTTTTATTTTTATTTTTTTATTTTACATTTGTTGACCGGGCTAGTCCAACTGGATCATTGTCCATTTTCAGTGGAGGCCCGGGGAGAAAAGCTCCACAGATTAAAGCATGTTTATAGAAATACATGTAAAAAAAAACACTTGTGATATAGGCAAAGAGCAATAATACAAGGAAATTAGTTCAGGTCAGGTGATGCTATTCTAATAACAAATAGATAATACTAGCTATGTAATACAAATTATGTAATTAAAAAAAATGAAAATAAAAATAATAATTTTTTTAGTAACAGTAGAATCATAATGTTATTTATGATTTGAGAGAGATTTAGAGTGTTAAATAAAATGCAAATATAGTTGAAAGATGAAAGTAGGTTAGTCTGGATTGGTACAAGAGCAGAGCCAGAAGTTATTCAGATGTGAAAGAAGTTGCTTTTTAAAGCAAGGAAAAGTGGCTAGAGAGGAGATATGTGAGGGAAGGTTATTCCATATTTTGCCAACTGAGTTGGAGAAAAGGCAGTTCCCTGCAGAGTTTGAAATTCTGGTCATGTTAACTTGTAGCTTTTGGGAGGAGCGTAGTTGTTTTAAATTATTATAGGGAGTCAAGAGGTTGCTAAGAGCAGGTGTTTTTGAGGGTTGATATAAAATTTTATGTGCTATTAAGAGTTGTTGATAGATAATCTTGTTAGAAGTTCCAGCCAGTGTAGAAGTTTTAAGTTTATGCAGTGGTGAGTTCTATATTGAGATGCAGTGGCAAATCGAGCTATGTTGTGGTAGGATATAGACAGTTTCCTAAGGTTACCTTTAGATAGATTAGTGTAGATCGAGGACGCATACAGAAGGGTAGAGATAAGATGTGATTGTGCTAAAGTAGTCCGTGCCTTAGGTGTAAGGAAGGGTTTTATTCTGTATAGTGAACCAATCTTTTTATTAACTGTTTTATTGTGTTATTAATGTGGTGGTCAAAGCTAAGATTATTATCAATAGTAACACCAAGCAGTTTTGTAGTGAGTCAGGAGTAATGTGAGAGTTATCACTTGCAGTGATAGTAAAATGTAGTTGAGTAGATTTGTGTGTAGGTGAAAAAGTAATAGTTTTGTTTTCTTGGGGTTAAGGAGAAGACATCTTTTAGAGAACCATTGTTCAACGGTTGAAAAGGTAGCTTGTGTAAGGGATTGGAGTTCTGGTTGAGAGGAGGCTGTACAGATTGAAGTGGAATCATCTGCATATTGTATGCAGGTAGTGTTTTGGATCGATGATTGGAGATCATTAATAAAGATGGAGAATAAAAGTGGGCCTAGTATAGATCCCTGTGGTACTCCTAATGAGATAGGTAATAGAGTAGATAAAGAATTTTTCCAGAGTACTGCTTGATGTCGATCTTCAAGATATGATGAGAACCAGGTTAAAGAAGAGTCATTCAAGGCAAGGGATTTCAGTATGTGGAGAAGAAGTGTATGATTTACCATATCAAGGCTTTTGACAGGTCTAGAAATAGAGAAGAGGTTAGTTTGTTGTTATTACGGTTACAGTTGATGGTATTGGTGAAAGAGAGTAGTGCAGTGGTAGTACTATGTGAAGGCCTAAATCCATGTTGGGTGTCAGCTAGTAGGTTGTTAAGGAGGAGATGGTTTAGTAGTTGTTTATGTATACATTTTTCCATAATTTTTGCTAGAGGAGATAACAGTGCAATTGGGCGAAGTTAGAAAGGTCGGTAGATTTGCCTCCTTTGTGTAAGGGTATGATGTGTGATATTTTCCAAATTGCTGGGAAAGCACTTTCTTTTATGGATCTGTTTATTAGAATAGAGACAGGATAGGCAATAGCTTTAGCTGCTACTTGCAGGAATTCAGCAGGAAGCTTGTCTGCTGAGGGGTAGTGGGTTTAAGTTTGTGTAATAGAGATTGTATATAAGAGGTGGGTATGGGTTGTAGTTGAAGGAGAGGAAGAGAGTCATTGAAGCTACTTAAGAGCAGTTGAGAGGTATCAGGAGATAGGTGGTTAGCAAGACTTTGTATGGATGAAGTAAAGAAAGTATTGAAATTATTGGCTATTAAAGTAGAGTCTTCGGGTCTAAGTCCTGGGGATTGGGTGTGATTAATTTGCCTGGGGTAATTAGATTGTTAATAGTAGACCAGAATTTTTGGCTCTTTATTAGTGGATTGTTGTAGTTCAAAGTAAAAATTCTTTTTATCTGTTATGATAGCTTTTTTGGTACTGTTTCTGAGCTCTCTAAAGGTTTGATGATCTGTTGGGTTTCTAGAGGAACGCCATATTTTTCCAAGATTTATTTCTGAGAATAATTTTATGCTTAGTATTGAGGTTAGCCAGGGTGCTGTCTTAGTCTTTGTTCTAATAGTGCGACTTGGGGCATGTTGATTTAGGATTGCAAGGAATGCTGAATTGAAGTATTCAACGGCTTTGTTAAGTGTGAGGTGTTTTAGAGGGGTCCAGTTATATTGTGAAAGTTCTGTTTGAAACTGTTCAGGAATAAAATTTTTTTTGGAGTATAGTGTTTTATGAGTGGTAGGAAAGTTTAGGTTAGTTTTGGCTCTGACTACGTAAATGAGGGAGTGATCACTAATGTCGTCAGGAAGGATGCCAGTTTGGTAGTTTTGTAGGGGAGTTAGTAAGGATCCAGTCCAAGGTGGTTTCTTTTTGTTTTTGTTGGTTCTGGTCGGACCATTAATGAGTTGTTTAAAACCATTTAGGTTTATATGAGAAGTAGGGTTAATGTTGCTACATGATATCCAATCAATGTTAAAGTCCCCAAGAAATAGTGTTTCTTGAGGAAGTTTGTTAGAGATTTGTTCTAGAATGTGTTCTAGGGTAGGGATGTTATTTCCTGGGGGGATATATGCACAGATGATGTTTATTGATTTACTGTTGTTGATTTGTATTTTGAGCAAATTATTTCAGCATTGTAGTTTTGGGAGAAGGAAAGGTCAAGAAGAGTAAGTTTTAGGTTAGTTCTATATATAATTGCTACTCCTCCACCTTTCTTGGTGGAGCGATCATGTCTTACAATGCTATAACCAGGTGGGGTAATCTCAATGTCTTTAATTACAGGTTTTAGCCAGGTTTCTGTTAAGCATAAGATGTCAAAGTTGTGTATTTCAAGTAGGGCATGGAGTAGACTAATTTTGTTACAGATGCTAAAATATATTGAGGTGGGCTATGGATAGTTGGTTAGTGGGTATGGAGGAAGAGGGAGAGAAGGGTTTGGTATGATTTTTATGTGTTGTGGTTTATTATTTTCTGGGCCTGGGTTGGGGTGTATGTCCATCTTGTAGTAGAAGGAGTACTGTAGCATATCTTTCTGGTTTAAATTTTTGGAAAGTTTCAATAATTTTTTTAGTTTTAGATTTAAGTAGTTTATAGTGTAGTAGCCTATGGTATTTGGGAAGAATGTATATAGTTTCTAAGGAGGTATGTAAGAAGGAAGAGGGTTGGGATGTTGTGTTTGTAGAGGTATGTTTTGAAGGAAGTGAGAGAGAAACAGTTATAGAGTGTTCATAGGAGGTTAGGAAGTAAGTAGTCATAAGTGAGGAAAGTAGTAAGAAGGAGATAGCTATTTTCAGTTGTGACTGGAAGATAGTCATAGTCATGGTGATGTAGTAGGTGTTTTGCTAAGAAGTAGGGGTGGGTGTGGGATAGTTTAGTTTGATTATATGTAGGGGTGGGAGTGGTTTAGGGTTGTTGCATCTGATTGGTGGGAGTAAGTAGGGGGTGTGGTGAAAGGAGGAATAAATGTAGGAGCCCTAGGGGTGGGTGGGATATGGGGGTAGGGTGGGGAGCGGCTGGGCCAGCAGAAGTAGGCTGAAGACAATCAGTGAGGAGGAAGACTCTGTAGGCCGTTCTAAAGGTAGAGGAAGGTGAACAATAATAAGAGGTTAAAAGGTAGAACTGCAGGAGGAATCTGGAGATGACAGTTATAAAGATGTCCTTGGACAGTGAGAGGTGATATAGGAGACCCAAAAAGGCTGGGAACAGAGGTAGTACTGGGGCAAGGATGCAGAGGTAGGTTAGAAAGGAGTGTTGAAAGTTAGTGAATCAGAAAGATAAAGTATGAGGGCGCCACCTAGTGGTCAGCAGGTATATAGCAGGGGAGAGGTAACCTGCTAGGGGAGAAGGACTAGGCAGGAGGAAGGATTAAGTATAGAGGGTAAAGAGGGAAATATTCAGAAAGAAGGGAGTAGTGGGGGGGGTCCGACTGCTGGCTAGGCTACCTGGGGTTCCACTGAAGTGTTAACATCAATATATGAGCTACAGTATCAATACGTACATTCAAAGCCTTTCCAAAGGAAAGGTAACACTTGTAGTTGTAGGGTAGGTGTCTTAGTTTTAGGGTAGTTGTAGGGTAGGTGTCTTAGTTTTCTCTAAAGTTCAAAAGCAATGATACCAAAAACTAGATAAACAACTAGCTGCAAGTCCCTTGCCGAAGGCGATTTTAAGATGGTCTTAACAGCAGGATCAGTGATAGGAGGAAGTGAGCCCAGAGAGACTGCCAGGTGATTGGGAGCATTGATCCTTGCAATTCATAAGTGCGTGCTGTTGTAGTGAGCCTCTGTTAATTGTGCATAAAACTCTGGCTCAGAACTTGCAGCTATAAAAAGAAATAAAAAATTAAAGAAGTCAGAAAAGTGTGGTGCATGAATCACCATAATTACTCGCCACATTTTAGAAATAGACAATTGTATTAAACAATTTCCCAAAGTAAATTAAGCACTTCTCAGCACTATTATGATCTGGTCTTTGAACTAGAGCATAACAGTGGCCAGAGACAATCGCCACAGATCAGTGGTGGGAAGCTAGAACAGCTTGAAAGGCTGTTGTAACCTTTGGTATCAAAGCAAACACACACAAGTGTGGTAGAGCAAAGTGTCTTAACAGCTTGAAAAGTATTGGTGGCGGGGGGGGGGGTCTTAGTTTCTGGCAGTTGTTTTTGGCTACACTAAATATCTTACTAATTTCAAAGCTGTGGAACATTTTACATTCCTAGCCTTTATTTCCTTCAAACTGGCAGTACATGGAACACATGAACTACATTGTGTTATGATAAAATTTCACCAGTCATATTCAACTTGTGTTCTCAGCATGGATGTCGAGATTAAACTCTTGAATTTCTTTTCCTTGGCTGAGATAGAAGACTCTGCCATAATCTTCTTTGTTGGTACAGAATGTAGACATGCATAGTGAGAGACACAGGAGAATAATGACCAAGGGATAGGGAGAACAAGTAGTATAAGCTGTCTGTGATTGCAAGTGAAGTGCCCCTCACCTTCTGAATCTACATTGTTTTCTCTCTTTTCTCTTAGCTGTGCAGGGCCTTATCTGCAGATGTTTGTCGAGGTTTAGGAAGCATACTATTTAAGGAAAATTAGTGTAGTAAGAATTTATGATGAAAACTGGTTAAAATGTGAAAGCACTGATAAACCTGAAGTATCAGGATGCTTAGAAAGTTGGGCATGTGTATCTCAGCAGAGAAAAGGGATTATAGTTTGGATGTGTTGTTACATTGAAGAAGCAAGGTCAGTGTGAAAGCTTGGGAAATACATGTGTTTTATTTACCCTGTCAAGTTTGTGTGTTGCTGTTATCTCATTGTAACAAGGAATAATTTCAATAACTAAAAGTAGTTTATATGTTTGGGCAGGCAGACTTGATAATGCAAAGAGCAAGCATTTAACAAATTAAGTTAAGTTACTTGTACTCTACCAAGAACAACATTATTCTAAATTAAATTGGTCTGCATGTCTTCCCTGTTTACGGAAGATACCAAGAAATGCTTGCAAGCGAGAATGAGGCATGGCACAGTGGTACATTTAGATTGTAGGTTAGTTAAGGAATAATCAGATTGTATTATGATATGCACAGCTTTAAAGTCCATCTTCACTCAGTATGTACAGTATAGGATCATTGTTTTTTATGAACATATTTGTTTTACTGAGTCCAAACTGTGTGTTTAGGGTACTCCTTATTTCCGGTTTGTGTTGGCCTGAAACTCAAGATCGCAAAAACTCTTCTTTATTTTTGAAATAATACTAGTGTGGAAGGTAGTCTCTTGAACTTGGGCTAGTGATTAGTGAGGCAAATTCTATTTCTCCTGTGATATCACAGAAAGAACATGGTATTCCAAATTATGAGAACCACATGAAAATGACTATCACAATACAGACATTTAAACCACAAATAAACTTCGAAACAAACAACTGTACTGGATAAAGTGGAAAAATATTTTGTTAGCTTTTGTTCTGATCCTAATCCTTCAATTATGAAGCATAATCAGGGCAGTGAATAAGAAAGTTGGGTATTTTGGTCAGTGGAGTTTGACTTTTGCTTTTATTTCTTTAGTTTGAGTAGGTAAAACAAATGCTGATAATCAGTGGGCAGAGTAGTGTTACATTACAAAAACCAAAACAGAGATGTAAGGAGATAGCTGTCCCTAGTGTTAAGGTAGAGAGGACTGACTTCACTTTGATGTTATTTATGAAAAATGAAAGATAAAACCAACGGAAATGTTACAGTAGTAAGCAACAGTAATACAGTCCAAAACTTCAGATATTAATTCCTCTTCTGTGAAAGTAGCGAAGAAAGAAACTCTCACAGGTTAGTTACCAGAATAACTGCTTTAATTTATGATCAGTGCTTTTGTCCTCTAGCTGAACTTCATCAGATAACTTTTCAAAAACAAAGCTTTAACCCATGGAAAACTAATATATGTGTGTGTGTGTGTATATACACAAAAAGCACAAAGCAGCAGAAGTCATGACCGAAACCTCTTGCATAGTAATGAGCCTAGTCTGCAACTAAAAGCTAGCCTGATGTAACACAATTTATTTTTTTCAATCCAGACTAAAATAAAAAAAACAAGAGTCCTAATAAAACAAAAGTCCAAATAAATTGAAGTGCAGAACTAGTAATCAACTCCTAGTCTGTCTCCAGATAGGAAGAAGGTGCCACAAAGCCATAAAACACGTAGTGGGCGCTGTCAGAAAGGCTGCATAACGCAGTCCCTCACATTTACATTCATCTCTGTGTCTACTGTCTAGATGTTCATAGAATGTCCAGATTATAGCTTTTTTTTAGTGTGGTCCTCATAAAATCTTTCCAGACAAACTACTGAGGCTTAAAGTCACTAAATAATGAAATGAGTTTCAAAGTTTGTATCCTTCAGAAAATTATACAAGCAAATACATCCCATTATTTTAGTAACTTTCTAAGTTTGTTTTTTTACAGGAAGTTAGGGACATGTTAAGGGTATGGACAGCAAGTAGAATCAAACGATGTGATGTTGTCCTATCTCGCCTTCATTCTTCACTGGTTGGGTTCGGAACCGAGGACTCATCCTGTAAAAAAGCTCAAGGTCTTCCACTGGCTCGTGGCTGTATCCCTATCTCATCATCCCCTAGGAAAGCTCCCCAGAGCTCGTTTGCTGCTAAACAGATTGGCTGATTCCATTTTGGCTCTGGCTAAGTGGGAAATTTTTTTACTTATTCAAATAGTTTGTACTCTTGAATTTAAATATTAGATTGTACTAGACTTTATTAGCTTATTAGAGTGTTCGCTGTTGGGGTTTTTTGCTTCTGGACATCGTTTTTTCATCCTGTAAGCCTCTTTCCCCTCCCTATTCCGGCTGTAGTTTATTGCCATAAGTGCCTTTTTAGTTAGAGGGCTTCTTTTGGTATTTTTGTTAATACAAGCTCATTTAAGTTAGAGAGTCTTGTAGTGTGAATAGTTTTTTGTTTTTCCCCTGTAAGTGTCAGCTCATTTAAATTAGAGGGCTGCCGCTGCCCATTAGAGGGCTACCCCTTTATCTGCTGTAAGTTTAAAAGTTGTTCTTTTGTTAAAAATAAATAAATATATATATATATATATATATATATGTGTGTGTGTGTGTGTGTGTATGTGTGTGTGTGTATATATATATATATATATATATATATATATATATATATGTATATATATATATATATATATATATGTGTATATATATATATATATATATATATATATATATAATAGTTTGATAGTAATCATTATCCTGTTGTGATTACTATTATCATTGTTGTCATTATTGCTATTTGACGTTGATGCGAAATGTCTAAGGAAAATAGACCCCCAGAGTTCAAAAAATGTGGGAAGTGTAACCAGAACATGTCTGTTACTGATGGTCACACTGTTTGGGTATACTGCCTTGGAGCAATTCATCTACAGGAATCTTGCGCCATTTGTCACTCATTCAGCCACAGAGTGCTGCTTGAGAAGAAAAATAAGCTAATTGTGAGAGATTTACTGAAGACCCCGTTCTCTGAAGCTCTTGAAAAAGGTCAGAGCACTTCTAAAGCGACAAATCTCCTTCTTCTAAGTCTGTGAAGTCAGGAAAGAGGTCATCTTCTTTTTCAGATCAATCGGAGCAAGTTAGAAAACTGACAAAAATTGCTTCTCCGTATCAAAAGACTGCTGGGCCTGAAAAACCTCTTTCATTGGCGCCTTCTGTGTCAATGCCAATGGAGTTTAACTTACAGTGCCGATCCCCGGAATTGGAGCTGGTTTCTATGACCTTGAGATCTCCTTTGATGCAATCAGTCAGATCTCTTTCTCCCTCATCTCATTCCTCCAGGAACCTTTCTGATGGTGATGTGGATCATGTGGTGTGGAGCCACCTGGGACCTCAGAACTGGAATGTCTGGAACAGATTGTTGTGGAACCGTCAGTGGCAAGACCTATCCCAGGTTCTTTGTGCCCGACTTCTGCTCCGACATCCTCAGTTCCCTCTGAACTCGAGGAGTCTAGGGGTCAATGCTGTCTGATTGGGTCCGGGGAGGGGAGTCCGATCGGATGGTTGTTGGATCCGAACTTGTCTCTCTGGGCCTTGGCGCGGATGAGTTTGGCTCTTACATTGGCCTCTGAGCCCACCTCCTTCATGCAGGGAATGTCTTCTGGGTCTTCAGAGCCAGGGGTTTCCTCGGGTCAGGGGTGGGGGGCTTTCAAGGTGATGAGGAGAATGCTGTCTCCACAAACAGGTTCACTCTCCGGTCCAGGCAATCTTCCCCCAAAGGCACCGGTGTCTATCTTGGCCCCACTGCATCCACAGACACATGGAGACCCTAGGCCTCAGGGTGCCCCATTGGGTGAACCCCTCTCTTCTGAAACCTCTCCAGAATACCCTTTTGAAAAGCTTCTTTGAAGAGACTGCAAGAGGAAGCATTTAGACTCCCCAGAGGAGTCCATCACTTCTGATACAGACCTTGATGGGTTAGAAGGGTCCACACGGTCGCCTTCTGAGGATGTCTCGTTTGCAGACATCCTGGATATTCTTAGAGAGGTGGCTGGAAGTCCATCAACCCTTCTTAGGAGGAATCTGTATACCTGAAGGCATTTGGGACTCACCCTTCCACCACTTGGATGTCTCTGCCCTTCGACAAGCTCATGCAAGTAGTTAGTCGGAAGGCATGGGTGTCTCCAGACTCAGTGGAATCTGTTCCTCGGAGGCCAAACAAATTTATTACTGCACCTTCAGACAGGGAGTTTCTCAACAAAAGTCGCCCAGTAGATGATATGGTGGTGGCAGCGGCAGCCACCAAAAAGGAACTTTCAGAGACGTCCTCATCTGTCCATCCACTGAACAAGGAGTCCCGCATGATGGACAGATATGGAAAGTGCATCTTCTCTTCAGTGACCTTTGCTCTCAGATTGCTGAATTATCTAACGAACTTTACTAGGTTACAGAGAGAGCTCCTAAAAGAGCGAGGGGATGCTTCTCAAGGTTCAGTAGCTGCAGTGGTATCAGACAAGGTTTCCTCTCAGCTCTGCACTTTAAACTCTGTTGTTAACTCTTCCATGAGGCTCATTTCTTATGCAGCAGATGGAGCGAGCAGGGCAGCATGTTCAGTAATTTCCTTAAGGAGACATTCCTGGATGCACTTGTGTGACTTTGCGGAGCCCTTTAATTCTTCCTTTGTGAATGCCCCTTTTAATGGCTCATCCTTGTTTGGGTCAAAAGTCAAAAACACGCTAACCAGGTGTGAGCAAGGAGGGAAAACACTCTGCCATAGGTGTCCATTTTTCCATACCTTCTAGACCTTACCCAAAAGGTCAAAAGGGAGGAAAAATGTGATTCCAAAAACCCCAGAGAGTTTTTCAGGACACGTGTGGTGATCCTTCCCGAGGGGTAAAGGGGGGGAAGCAGTAACAGAAGATGCCGACCACGTGGCAGAGGGGGTCTGCAAAATCAGGGTGACAAGGAAGTTTTCCATGGTAAGCCCTTTCAACGCTCCTGAACGGAGGCCCATCTGTCCGTCTCTGGAGGCAGTTGGGGGTCACTTATCTTAGTACCCAGAAGCCTGGCTAGAAATAACAAAAGACAAGTGGGTACAAAGCATCGTATCCACAGGCTAATCCATACCCTTTTCCTTCCCTGTCCCAAACATAAAGAACATCCTGGATGTTCCACCCAGTCAAAGAGAACAGGCAACTGAAGAAATTCAAAAGTTGCTAGACAAAAGAGTCATCCAAACAGTCCCCACAGACCAAATAGGATCTGTAACTTACTCAAGGTTCTTTTTAGTTTCAAAGAAAATAGGGGGACTGGAGACCCATTTTGGATCTCAAAAGTGTAAACAAATCAGTAAGAAAAACAAAGTTCTGGATGGTAACACTGTAGTCAGTATTTCCCCTTCTGGGAAAACACAATTGGATGTGCTCTATAGACCTCCAGGATGCGTACTACCACATAAAAATGGACAGGCCAACAAGGAGTCATCTGCGCTTTCGGCTGGGAGCTAGTCACTATCAATTTCAAGCTCTGCCCTTTGGTCTCACTACAGCCCCCAGAGTGCTCACCAAGTGTATGGCAGTAGTTACAGCTCACTTGAGATGTCTAAGATTCCGAGTGTTTCTGTATCTAGACGACTGTCTCCTAACCTCCACCACCAAGCATCTACTAGTAAAAGCAAGAGACGCCACATTACAGCTCTTGTCTCATCGAGGATTCACAATAAATTATGAAAAATTTGCTTTGTTGCCATCTCAGCATATCATTTTTATAGGAGCAGATCTAGATACAACAATAATGATGGCAACACTTCCCCCAGAAAGAGCACAGCTCCTAAGACATCAAGTCTTAAACCTTCTTTCCAGAAAAAAAGTGCAAGCAAGAACAGTTCTGAAAGTCTTGGGGACCATGGCAACAGCAATAAACTTAGTTCTATTAGCCCGCCTGCACATGAGAATTCTGCAGTGGCTACTGTTCACTCAGTGGTCTTTTCAGGAACTACCCATGTCCCACCAAATTTTGATAATGAAATCTTGTAGGAAAGACCTTCGCTGGTGGATTCAATCCACTCATTTGACTCTGTCAACACTTTGTTCTTCCACAGCCATTAGCCACAGTAACCACAGATGCTACCTAGATAGGGTGGGTGGGCATTATCTGGGAAAGACGGTCCAAGGCATTTGGCAGGATCATGAGGCCTATTTGTACATCAGTGTCCTAGAGATGAGAGTGGTGCTTCTAGTGTTGCAGACATTTCAGGACTCTCTTCCTTTGGGGGAACTATTGCAATATAGATGGACAGCATGTCAGTTATTTGGTACATAAACAAACAAGGAGGAACCAGGTCCTACCCCCTTTGCTGAGAGGCCCTGACAGTATGGCAGTGGCCGACCTCCTCACAGTGCTTTCTGATAGCAGTGAACATCCCGGGAAATCCATTGTGATAGCAGACAAACTCAGCAGAGTGATGCTGATGCATCATGAGTGGTCCCCAAAAGAAAGAAGTGGCAGAGATGATTTGCCTCAAATGGGGCCAGCCTTGCTGCAACCTTTTTACCACATACATGAATGCCAAATGCAGCAGTTACTTTGCCTTAATCCCCCCTGGGGGAGTCACCAAGGGACACACTTGTTAACTATTGGCCCTCAGGTCTCCTATATGCATTTCCTCCCTTTCCGTTGATACCCAAAGTTCTTCAGAAAACCAATTATTTGGGAAGGAACTTGATATTTATTGCCCCATAATGGCCTCATCAAATCTGGTTCTCCTTTCTGTGGCCTCATCTCCGGGAGGATCCGTGGATCCTGGACCCAGTTCCAGATCTTCTGACCCATGCATCAGGGATACTCCATCCCTCTCTCCAAACCCTCAAACTGATAGCTTGGCTGTTCCAGTTCCAAACATAGTCAGGCACTCTGACCTTTCCCTGTCAGTGAAACATATCTTGATTTCATCTCATAAGGCTTCAACAAGGAGGTTTTACATGAGCAAATGGAAAAGATTTTCTTCTTGGGCATTAAATAACTGCATTGATCATTTTTCTGCCCCTGTACCTTCCATTCTTGAATTTTTTTGGAAACATTTTTTTTTTTAATTTTCACAAAATACATACAATTTTTACATCATTTAAACAATTTAATATAAAACAACAACTATATACAATGCCCATAACGTGTATACTTTCATTAGTTTAATTACATTTTGTCTAATATTTTTTTAAGTTACATCCAAGATAATTGTTTGTGTTACTTTAGTCATTCTTGAAGCTAAAGTTAACAATACTCCACTACATACAATTTTGGCCAGTAGAATAAATTCAGAAAAGGCTAGGATGTTTTTGCCCTTCCAATTTGATGTAATGATTTTTCTTGCAATTGCAAGCAGAAACCAGAGAAGACGCACTTTTGTCTTTGGGATATGAACTGGTATTGGTGCATTAAATAGTAGCAATGAATCTGAGATTTCACATTTGTCTGCCCACAATGCCTTTGTAAAGTTCTTACACTCCTGCCAAAAGGGAGTGACAGTTTTACATTTAAGGAACATGTGCCCAGTCTGCAAATAATGTTTTGTCACACCTCCAACATTTATGGCTACTAGTTCTTGATATTAATGCTATTTTATATGGGGTAAAGAAACTCATATGAATAAATTTCTATGTGAAAATTTTCCACACAGGAGATGATGATGTGTTATTAACTGATTGGAGCATTAAAATTCTATCATGTTCAGAAAAAGTAGATTTCTTTATTTTTTCTACATAGTTCCATAAAGAGTGTTCTGGTATTTGTGTATCTGATCTTAATGTTTTATATATCTTAGATAATCCCTCATTATTACTTATTGTGTTTATTTCACAAAAAAGAGATATTAGTCACTTGATTTATCTTAAATGCATGTATTAGGTGCTCTCTAAAGGTTTGTATGTTTAACCAATTATTTTGATTTTTGTTATACTTGGCTATGAGGCTGTTTGCTTCATATATATTGTTAGTACCAAGGAACTGATGCCAAAATATTAGACCATTTTCTTTCATCTCTAGTATTTTCTTCATATTAAATGAGTCTAGACATTTTTTTGTATATTCTATTGGAAACATAAGGAATAAAAAAATTCTTGTCATGTAGCTTCTGTTCATTATCTTTTTTAAATTATTTAGTATATAGTTAATACAAGGAGGAAATCTTTCATTTTTATTTTCTTTATAAACTATATTTTTTAATGACTAGAAACATCTTATTGTTTTCTGTAAAAAAGTAATTATTTATAGATTCATCCAAATTAAGAAACAAAATACCTTTATGCAAATTCTTCCAATTAGATGTGTATTTATGAGTTGGCCACTGACTCATTATATTAAGTACAGTTGATTCAGCATAAAGTTCTAAGTTTGGGAATGCAATTCCACCCTTTTTCCACTCTCTCCAGTGCCAGTCATATCCTATTCTTGGTTTTAGTGAAAACCATAAGAATTCAATTAGAATGGAGTTAAGCTGTTTTATTAATTTTTTTGAAGGACAGGCAATTATAGTTTGAAATAAAAATAAGAATTTTGGTAAAATTATCATTTTTATTAAAGACTATCTTTCTTCTATAGAAAAAAAAAAACATTTATTCCGGTTGTTTAAATACTCTTTGACCTCTCTTCTTAGATTTTTATAATTTGTTTGTATAGTGTCTTTCCAATTTGTTTTTATATTTCAAATTGAAATTATTATGTTTTTCAGGAACAGTACTCATTTTCTTATTTAATAATATAATTTCAGTTTTGTTATTGTTAAATTTCAGATATGAAATTTCTTCAAAGTTTTTTAGGGATCTTGTAATATGATCTATTGAAGAATCTGTATTTCCAATGGTTAACAAAATGTCGTCAGCAAAGAGTTGTACATTTTATGGAATTGGGGACACTATAAACAGACCAACTCCAGCATCTCAATTTTATTGTAAGTTAATATCTATAATATAATAGTGGTCCTATGAAACAACCAATAGGTGAAATTTTCTTTAAGATGACCTTAAACAACATATGGAATAAAGTTAATGAGTCAATAGTAATTATTTATATCTTCAAATAAATACAGAGGGATATACTACATGTGTAACCACATGGATATAATAAGTAGGCATTGGCCCCAAATAAATAAAAGAAATCAAAGACCACTGCTAGTGTATAGTTAAGAGCATTTCATTGTCATACCTACTTTAATAACATCTAGTTTTAAGAGAGGAGAGGGAGATGGAAGGGGGTGGGGAGGAGAAAGGTCTGGAGAAGGGGGTAAGAAATGATCATTATAAGACACTCATAAGGTAAATAAGTTACATAGTAACACAATACCCTGATTGGATACCTTAATGCTGTACATGTAATATTCAAATAAATAATTTCAGTGGCTGTTCTTTACGACATCCTATATTAATATAAGCTTTAATTGTAGAAATAGATAGCCACTCTGTATTCACAAAAGTGTTAACAAAGGTTTTTATCACATGATGTTTTTGTATATTTGAAACAGAAATTTCATAAATTAAAGAAATCACTTAGATTAATTGCTATGAAGAGCTTCTTGAAATGTTAACTAGTTTATTTCCGTTACTACTTATGCATAACTATGTATAATGCTGTATATATTTTTTATTTTATCTGCATGTAAATTAAGAATGTGATAGCACATATCATCAAAGTTGTATTGATCTATAACTGTATAATTGAATAAGTAAAGGCAGAAGCATCTTGATGGTTATTGACAAGAGGTCGGAATTTTGAGGAAGGTGGTTTTGATGACTTGCTTATCAAACCAGGAATTTAATATTCCATGTTTAGAGATGTATATAGTGTTAAATGTTTTATTAGCTATATTTATTCTAAATATTTGCCCATAACAAAATTCAAGAAATGCAAATGTGTAGTCCAAAATGTTCTCTTATAAATGTATATCTGTAAATGTTAATGGCCTTAATAATCCAATAAAAAGAGAAAGTCTATCTACATTTTTAAAAACTAACAAAATAGATATATCTTTTCTTCAAGAAGCTCATATTATAAAAAAAGATTTAGATAGAATGTCTTTTAATGGTTATACTATATTTGTGGAATCTCATTTTCAAGCAAAGTGAAGGGGCACTATGATATTATGGAAAAAAACATTGCTGATGCCCAAAATCATAGATACATATTCAGACAAGAATGGCGTGTTATGCTTAGTATTGTATCCCTGGTATTGGTGCAGATAATGCAAACAAATGTCTGGAATTGATATTTATTAAATCCAAAGAAGACATTATATATGCAGGTGACTTTAATTGTATTCTCTCTATAAATGACACTACTAAAAATGATAAATTTAGAATATCTGCCTCAGCTAAAAAAACTGAATAATTTCATTAGTTCATCAAATTTTAGAGACATATATGAAATCAAAGAACCAGAATCATTGCAATACACACGGAACACAAACAACTATTGATAAAGTGTTAGTCACTAATAATTTAATTTCTAAACTTCATGAGGTTTTAATTAGTTCTTGTCCATTGTCTGATCACAGTGCTCTTTTCTTCAAAGTCATTATCACACCAAAAGACTTGTTAGCTTGGCAAAGATTACCATGGCTTTTGATTGAGACTAAATAATTTCTTACCATTAATGATAACAACAATGTTTCTAGAACCATTGTCTGGGGTACATTAAAATCTTACTTATATGGTAAAATCAAAAACTGGTATTTAAACAAAAGGAAAGAATGGGATGACAAGTTAATAAAAATACAACCAAAAATTGATACACTAAAAAAGAATTTAGATACCAAAGATATAAACACAAACCATGAACTGCAACTACTAAATACAAAGTATATAGAAATATTGTACCACAAAGTAGCAATAAACCTAGAGAGACTTAAATTACAATTTTACTCAGTTAATCCTAAAAACATGCATAGGTTAACAGTTAAATCAAAAAAAGTAACAAATACTAATTACATTAAAGAAATTATAGATAACTCTAGAAATAAACCCAAACATGACAGATTTAAAAGAAATTCTAGAAATATCCAGAGCATATCAAGAATCAGTGAACAATACTAACTTAGATTCTGGTAATAATGTTCAAAAAGATAAAGTTCAGAAAGAAAATATCAACAAAAAGGTAAGTGAACAAAATGCCAAATTACTCAAACCAATATCACTAAAGGAAAGTATACAAAACTTAAAAACAACAAATCTCCAGGAATAGATGGAATTATAGGAGAAATCTATAAACTACTTTTGGACAGTACCTTAAAGATTCTAGTAGCAGCCTTTGAGGAATTTAGCAAGAATGAAAAAGTGTTTCCCTGATGGAAATATGTCATTATCTACTGAATGTGGATTATAAACTTTTCATTTCAATTCTCGCAAAAAGACTAAATAAATTCATGTCAAAACTAATAGATGATGACCAAACAGGCATCATCTTAAACAGGAAAGCTCAAGATAATGTCCTCAGACACTTATCCTTAATAGACTTTGCAAATAAGAGAAAGAAAAAATTGTCAATTATTAGTTTAGATTTGGACAAAGCTTTTGACTCTATATCTTGGTCATATTTATTTAAAGTATTAGAAACATTTAATTTTTCCCCTGATTTTATAAAGCTAATAAATAGTTTATATGAGAACTCGATATCTTACATTAAAATTGGAACTTTTTTATCAGGACGAATTAAAATACTAAAAGGAACGAAACAAGGCTGCCCATTGTCACCTTTATTATTTGCCTTATCAGTGGAACCATTAGGCCAATTATGTAAGAAATAACACTAACATAGTCAGTTTTTCTGTTAACTCAAACTATAGCTGTAAAATATAACTCTTTGCATTCTTGAATTTTTGACTAAGCTATTTAATGAAGGTGCAGGTGCAGCCACTGTTCAAGTTCAGTTAGCTGTGATATCTAATTTTCACATAAGTGAATCAGGGCTGAATCTGATGTCTCACAGACTATGCAAAGCTTTTCTTTAGGGCACTGTTTTATTAAGACACCCAACAAAGCCCATCCAACACCATGGGACCTAAACTTGGTCTTATCCTGCTTGATTCTCCGCCCCTTTAGAACCAGCATCATCTTGTGATTTAAAGTTTTTAACAAGGAAGACAATGCTCTTGACAGCCATCACTTCTGCTAGAAGAGTTTCAGAGCTGCAAGCATCGTCTATAAAGCCCCCTACATGCTTTACCACAAAGACAGAGTATCCCTTCGAACTGACCCCTCCCTTCTTCCCAGAGTATGCTCGGAATCTAATTTGAACAAGTCCATAGAACTACCAGTTTTTTCTCCCAATTATGGCAGCAAGGCAGAATATATGTTACACCAACTAGAGGTACATAAACAATTATGTTTCTACATACATAGGACAAAGGACTTCAGAAAATCTGACCAACTATTTGTATCAGTTTCAGACTCTAAGAAAGGTGCTCTTGTATCAAAAGTCACACTTTCGAAATGGCTGTCAGATTGTATTACTTTTACATACAAATCTCGGAACAGAGATCTTGCCTATAGAGGTAAAGGTCATTCTACAAGAGCCATAGCAACTTCTTCTGCCTTCCGAGCTAGACTACTGGTTGACACTGTTTGTGCTGCAGCAACTTGGGCAAGGCCTCATACCTTTATTACTCATTACAAAGTGGATTTAGCCTCCAGGAACAGGGCCTCTTTTGAGTCCACTGTTCTGAAGAATATTCTCCCGTGCGCTGTCCCAACCAGTGAAGAATGAAGGTGAGATAGGACAACATCACATAAAGAAGTTATGTACTCACCATAACATTCCATGTGTGTTTTCCATCTCGCCTTCATTCTTACATCCCACCCTCCTTCCCCGAGCCTTTGGCTCCTGGAGGACAGAGCGGTCACTATTGGAAACAAATGTCCTCCAACCTTCTTCATGCTCTATAAGTTGTTGGATGATTTCATTGTTACCTATTGTTATATCAGCAAACAAGATCTGGGGAGCTTTCCTAGGGCATGAGGAGAGAGGGATACAGCCACAAGCCAATGGAAAACCTCGAGCTTTTGTATAAGCCGAGTCAGAACCGAGGATCGGTTCCGAACCCAACCAGTGAAGAATGAAGGTAAGATGGGCAACATACATGGAATGTTATGGTGAGTACATAAAAAGTTATGGTGAGGACATAATTTCTTTTTTTTTCTGCCACTGTCATTTGCTAATCTGTACAGCTGGATTTTACTGCCAAGTGCTAGACTTAAGCTTGACCACCTAAGCAGGGGATGCTTAATAATTGTTAAGGTGGGGTTGCGTGCCATTCTGACACTTAACTGGTTTGTCTTTTTCCAAATGTCAGAATGTAAGCAGTGCACTCCATGCACTGTTTATATTGAGCAGGTAATTAGACAATATGAACATTTACTTATAATTAAGGAAACAACTGCATCTTTAACCTTAGTAGACAGACCCCAGGTATCAGTGTAATTTTTTTTTTTTGGGGGGGGGGGTACTTCATTAATTTTACTGCACAGTAGTTTCGTGGATGCCACTCCATTTCTGTATATGCATAGTTATGTATGGTATGCACACTTGTATATTTAATGGACAAATAAATATAAATATCTGTCATGCAGTGCTATTTAGACACCAACAATCAGTGTTAAGTTGTTTCAGCATTGTGTATACTTTCATGTGATAACGTGAAGCACCACATAAACACCTCAGTTCGGGTCTATATTAGAACATTGAAGTTTCACAACTTTGAATGCTCTAATATCGACCCCTATTCAGCGAACGCTGAAAATAGCGAAGCTGCGGAACACCGAATTTCTTCTTAGGGAAGTTCGCTGAATAGGGGTCGATATTAGAACATCCAACGTTTTATAAAGTCCGATGTTCTAATATAAACCCCCTCAGTTCAAGGTACTATTATGAACATATGCCATATGTTCGTAATATTTTTATGAAAAATGCTCATAATTTTTGTGGTGCCAAGTGCCATGTCAGTGTAAGGAGCAGTTTATGACCTCTCTGGTGACTTGGCATGTGAAATATTGAATCACAACTCATCCAAGTGCACAATGCCAATTACATGTGTGTGTGTGTGTGTGTGTGTGTGTGTGTGTGTGTGTGTGTGTGTGTGTGTGTGTGTGTGTGTGTGTGTGTGTGTGTGTGTATCTATCTATCTATCTATATATATATATATATATATATATATATATATATATATATATGGCTATAGATACATGTATATCTAATCTATCTCTCCTAGTTAAGTGATCAAAGTTCAGAACTTCGAATTTCATATGGCCGAAACCATATGATCGAAGTTCTAAAACTTCAAACACTTAAATGAAGATCTCCATACAGAGCGGAATGGGAATATTCCCTTTTCCTCACTGTAATGTGATCTCGCAGTTGGTATATTTTAATAGTGGGGGGTACAGGGGGGCTAGCTTTGCCCCCTGCATTTATGTGTTTTAATTTTTTTTTCTCTTTTTAAAAGTTTGAGATTACAAAATTTCGATCATATGGTCCCAATCATATGACTTCGAAGTTTTCTAATTTCTATCATTCAATGTAGACCCATATATATAGAGATATATATGTATATATATGTATATATATATATATATGTATATATATATATATATATATATATATATATATATATATATATATATATATATATATATATATTCACTTCAGAATACAGAAACCCAAAATATCGAGACCAAAATCTTGAAATTTCAAAACACTGAATCTCATAATATTGAAAATACACAAGATACCAACACTGACAATATCAAGCACAAGTATATACAGAAACATATTGCCCTTCAACAATAAGCAGGAGAGCAACCCCCCATTAACCCCCCCACATGGAGGGTGCATGGAGGCTTACCCCCCTTCAACAATAAGCAGGGGGGCAAGCCCCCATGCACCCCCCATGTGGGGGCTGTGCCCCCCCACACCCCCGAGTTGATATATAGAAGTAGCAGGGGTTTTGGCCGAGCCTCTCACATGGGGGGTGCATGGGGGCTTGCCCCCCTGCTTATTGTTGAAGGTTAATATGTTTCTGTATACACTTGTGCTTGGATATTGTCAGTGTTGGTGTCAGCTAAGTATTATTTTAAGGATGTGCACACTTGTACAACCAGCTTATTGTACGTTTTTTATTTTTTTTTATATTTTTCCCCTAGCAGATTTGTTTATTTTTCAATTGAATTGTACAGGTTATAGGTCACATTAAAGGTGGGAAAAGTTTTGAAATGATTTATTACGGTCTCATTTTTTATGTCACAAAAAACTGGCATTTTAACAGGGGTGTGTACACTTTTTATATCCACTGTGTATGCATGTATGTGTGTGTGTGTGTTTGTGTGTGTATATATATATATATATATATATATATATATATGTGTGTGTGTGTGTATATAAAATAAAATGGTATTTATGTTAATATACATATTTTATTACTGAGCAACTATAAAGATCTGCTAATGGATAATAGCAGGCACACAGCTGGTATCTGTGACAATTTTTGTAACATTATGTAAGCTTTCATTTAATACCATGGACCACCATGCAAAGATTTTCCAGTCTAAGTAAGCTATTACTGTAGTTATAAACATATGCCATGCATTGACAATATTTCTAATTGAAAACTAATAATTTCTATGGCAGAAAGGGAGATGGAGGCTGGATAATTTTATAGGTGGTAAGGAGCTGTCTATATGTTAGTTGATGTGGCAGTTTTAACCAGTTTAGTCTTTTCAGTGCTATACATTGGTGGGTTCTGAAAGGGGTGTGTGCTTCAAATTTAGCAACTTTGTTATAGCAGTGTTCAGGTTTTCATTTTTGTGAAGCCTGGAAGTTAGTGAGGATGGGAGAGCCATAAAGACGAGTGGATAGGAGGTTACTGGCAAGTGTAGTTTTATTTGTGGTTGTGAGAATGTTTTGGCTCTGTAAAGCATCCCTAGTTTTTGATGAGTTTTTCTTATGCAATTTTCTATATGCAGGTTGAATCTAAGATTGTCATCCCCTATCACACCTTATAGTTTGCTATGAAAAGTGACTTCACTTGTTGTATTATCAAGAGAGATTTTTTTATGAAAGATGGATTTGCGAAAAAAAGTAATTTGGTCTTTTTGGGTTGAGCATGAGTTGAGAGTTATGAAGCCATGTTACAGTGACTGTTTAAGTTTATCAAGTATTTTTTTTGAGGTGTACCATGTTATCATATGTGCAAATGAGAGTGGAATCTTCTGCATATTGTATTAGGGTGGCCTGTTGTGCGGAAGTATGGAGGGTGTTGGTGAAAATGTTAGAGGAGGTGACCAAGGACAGAGTCTTGTGGTACACCAGTGGTGACTGGGAGGTGCAGAGAGACCATGAAGTGCCATTTTACTGACTGATACCTATTGGACAGCTAGCTTTTGAACCACAGAAGTGTGGGCAGGGAGAGACCCTACTGAGGACATTTGAAGTAGAAGTTTGCTGTGACAAACTGTGTTTAAGGCTTTAGGCAAATCTAAAAATAAGGAAGAGGGCTTGCCATTATCTCTAGCTTTTAGAGCATCTATATAGCTTAGAAGGGCAGTGCTAGTACTATGGAAAGGATGGAAGCCATGCTGTGTAGGGGATAGGATAGTAAAGCAGTTGTTTTTGAATGCATTTTTTAGTGTCTTAGTGAGAACAGATAAGATTGCCTTAGGTCTAAACTTATTAATGTTTGAATTTCCTCCTTTTGTCTTCTTTATGCTTCTCCAAAAGCTTCTAAAGAAAGAAAATCAATGGAAGAGCAAAGTAGCCCTTATTGCCCATTTTGGCCTCAACAAGTGTGGTTTCCCTTCCTTTGGCCTCACTTAATATGTCCTCCTTGGGCACTGGATCCTTCTGCAGATCTCCTGTCTCACCCATTTAGACCGCCTCATCAGGACATCAAAGCCCTGAAGCTCACCATACTGTTTCTCCACTTCCACTGATGACTAGACAGTCCAGGCGTTCTCCTCCGGTTGTACATATTCTCACTTCATCCCCAAAGGATTCTGCCATTAAGATGTACAAGAACAATTGGAAAAGGTTCTCTGTGTGGACATTCAAGAGACTCTCTGATAATTTCTCAGCCCCTGTGCCAGTTCTAGATTTTCTTGCTTCAGTTTTTCTTGAGTGACCAAGTTATTGCACAGTCACTGCACAATTAGCTGCCATTTCCAATTTTCATATTGGCGAAAATCATTCCAAGCTGGAACCTCTCAAGCTTTGCAATGATTTCCTTAAAGATACCTTTCTACTCAGACCACCTATGAAGGACCCTGCTCCTCCATGAGACCTTACAGTGCTTTTACAGGCCTTGGCACAATGATCAAGTGGCTAAAGCAGATTTAAATTATTTATCGTGGAAAACTTTTTTTCTAGTTACTATTGTATCTTTTTTCTGAAATTGTGTAACAAAGTTCATTTCTTGGATGTTTATAGACATCTCAGATTCTACCTGCATAAGACTAAAGATGGATGTTGTCCTATCTCACCTTCATTCTTTACTGGTTTGAGTCTGGAACCAGTCCTCTGTTCTGACTCGACCATTTACAAAAGCTCAAGGTCTTCATCTGGCTCATGGCTTACACCCTATCCCACGATGCCCTTGGGAATTCCCCAGATCTCGTTTGCCGCTAAACAGATTGGGTGCGTCACACTGGCTCAGGCTAAGTGTTTCCATTAAAATTATTTTTTTCCTAGAGACTGATGTTTTTTCTTCCCTTTTGGGGTTTATATAGTTGTTAGTTTAACTAACTTAGTTTATTTACTTAACTATTTAACAATTTTTTGACTGTGATCGTTATTTTGCTGTTTGCTGTGGCTGTTGGTAATCGCAAGGCCAGTTTTTGTTTTTTCCCTTATCCTGGCTTTTTTGTGTGTGCTTTAAACAATTGATGTTAAGTTGTCAATCTCGCCTTCATTCTTGCTGGATGGGTTCGGAGTCGATCCTCGGCTCTGACTCTGCACTTACTAAGCTCGAGAGCTAATTTTACCAGCTCGAGGCAACCCTATATCCCATGATGCAAGGCGGAGATTACTCAGATCTCGTTTGCCGCTTTGCTAACGAGGTGCCTTCTTTTACCAGCTCTAGGTAAGTGAACATTTTAGAGACTTTTTGTCTACCCCCCTTTAGATTTATATATATATATATATATATATATATATATATATATATATATATATATATATATATATATATATATATATATTGTAATTTGTTAATTATCGACTTACTTTAGCCCTATTCCCGTCAGTGTTCCTTTCTTTTCGAGTAAATATTCCCTTGTCCCTAGTTAGGCCTTAGGCCTTCCCCTCCCTAAATTTTTTCCTGTCAGGGATTGTTTGTGTGTGACTGTGTGTTATCCCTGTTTATTTTAATTTGTTGGACTGAGTGTTTTTGTGTGTGAGTGTGTTACTGGTGTTTCATCGACACAGTTATGTCGAAGGACACTAAGGTCTCAGGCTTCAAGAAGTGTGACTCGTGCTGTCAGAAGATGTCTCTGACAGACGGTCACACTTCTTGTGTTTATTGCCTGGCACCTTCGCACCTGCAGGACTCTTGTGCTATCTGTCATGCTTTCAGCCCAAAAGTCCTGCAAGGACGAAAAAATAAGCTCATAAGGGGCTTATTAAAGCCCGAGAGCTCCCCGACTAAGTCGGTGCCGGGGAAGCCCTCAAAACCTGTTAAGCCTTCGGCTCAGGCTTCCAAGCCGTCGGCTTCAGGTTCATCCTCACCAGGCTCGAGATCGGCTCCGGCCGGAGCCGATCCTTCCATACCAGTCTCAGTATCGGCTCCAACCGGCGCCGATACTGTCAAATCCAGACACTCAGTGTTGGCTCCGGCTGGAGCCGACGTATCTTCGGCTCCGATGGCTCCATTGATCTCAAAAAAGAGATCTCGATCCCCTTCAGTGGAATCTATACATTCGGCTCCGAGATCACCCTTGCTCTCGGAGCGGAGCCATTGGAGCCGATCTTCTCGGTCATCCAGGCTATCTGATCACGACCTTGAGAGAGTGGTGAGTAGACTATTAAAGTCTCAGGCATTGGCCCAAATACTCCATAACCCATCTCAACAGACGGTAGCTATCTCACATCCACCGAACATTCCTCCTTTGACTCTCTTACAGAGCTCGGAGCCGGAGCTCCTCGGAACCGGCACCGTTGTGACTTCGGAGCCGATACCACCCCTTTCAGTTCTGTCGTCCTCGGCTCCGATTTCCTCCTTGAGGCCTTCATTGGAGGGATCCGGGCGTCTAGTCTCTCTCGTTGGCTCCGAGGGGGTGAGTGGCATCGGACCCTTGTCAGACCCCGTTCTCCCTCTCTGAGCTTCGGCGTTGGTGAGCTCGGCCCCGACATCTGCCTCGGAGCTTTCCCTCTCGGTGAGGCCTGGGGTTCCTATCTCTTCAGAGCGGGAACTTTCTGGTCTCTCTGACGGGGGAGCCTTCGAGGTGATGAGGAGTGTACTAGCCCCTGGGCTTAGTCAACGGACAGTTCCATCAACTCCTCCCACTACAGTGCCTGCTGACGTCTCTTCCCACTTTCTTGCTCCCGCACCCAGAGATTCAACGCCTCAGGTTTCCCCATTGGGAATATCTTCCTCTTCCGAGGCTTCTCCTGATCCGTTAGGAGAACCCCTGCGTAAGAGGACATGTAAGAGGAAACATTTAGACTCCCTTGAGTCTAATACATCAGATACTGACTTGGATGAGTCGGAGGGATCCCCAAAGTGGTCCTATGAGGATGTCTCATTTTCAGACATCCCTGAAATCCTTAAGCAGAGGGGGAACTGGCCCTCCCTTAATCCCTCCGAGGACGAGTCAGTATACCTGGAGGCATTCGGATCTCGACCCTCCACCTCCTGGGTGTCTCCGCCTTTCGACCCTCTCATGGAGGTAGTGACTCGGAAGGCGTGGATGGCTCCAGATTCGGTGGAACCTATCCCTAGGAGACCTTCAAAATTTATTACTGCCCCACAAGACAGACAATATTTAACAAAGGGTGTCCCAGTTGATGCCATGGTGGTGGCTGCTGCCACCAAGTAGGAATTAGCTGATCCTTCAGTACCTGTCCATCCTCCTAATAAGGATTCTAGGACTATGGACAGGTACAGTAAGCGGATTTTTTCTTCAGCGACTTTTGCCATGAGATCGCTGAACTACTTATGCCACTTCACCCGCCTTCAAAGAGATGTTCTTAAAGAGTTGGGAGAAGTTTTACAGGATCCGTCAGCTGCTGGGTCTCAGTATAAGATTAGCTCACAGCTAGGAATCCTTAACTCCATTGCTAACTCCTCCATGCGGCTCATTTCGTATTCAGCCGATGGAGCGAGTAGGGCCGCAGGCACAGGAGTGGCTTTAAGGCGTCAGTCCTGGATGCGACTTTGTAATTTTGCAGACCCCTTCAAGGCGTCTTTCACAAACTCCCCCTTTGATGGCTCGACCTTGTTCGGTTTTCAAGTGAAAGACACTTTGACTAGATGCGAACAAGATGGCAAGACTATTTCTGCCGTAAGAGTCCGTTTCTCCACCCCTTCTAGACCTTACCCCAAAGGACAGAAGGGAGGGAAAATGTGGTTCCGCAAATCTCAAGGAGTCACGCCTGATGCACAAAGTCACTTTACCCCCAGAGGCAGAGGGGGTAACAATAATAGACACCGCCCTAGGGGCAGAGCTGGTCCGCAGAATCAGGGTAGCAGAGAGCCTCTTTCTGACAAACCGTTCCAGCATCCCTGAGATGTTGCCCGATTGTCCGCCTTCGGAGGCAGTCGGGGGAAAATTATCACTGTACCCAATAGCCTGGCTTTCCCTTTCTCAAGACAAATGGGTACAGTCAATTATATCCGAGGGTTACAAAATTCCCTTTATTCAAACCCCAATTCAACAAAAGGGAACCCTTCCAGACGTTCCACTGGTCTAAGGGAACTAGCAGTACTAGAAATATCAAAACTGCTAGTAAAAAGAGCCATCCAGCCAGTCCCAGTGGACCAAATAGGATCAGGAATCTACTCAAGGTTCTTTTTAGTTCCAAAAAAGACAGGGGACTGGAGACCAATATTAGATCTGAGCAAACTCAACAAGTTTGTAAAGAAATCAAGATTCCAGATGGTCACGCTTCAGTCCATTCTACCCTTTTTGGGCAAGGACAATTGGATGTGCTCGATAGATCTTCAGGATGCGTACTATCACATAAAAATTCACAGACGCTCCAGAAGATTTCTCCGCTTTCGGCTGGGGACCAGTCACTTCCAATTCAGAGCCCTGCCCTTTGGACTCACTGCAGCCCCAGAGTGTTCACCAAATGCATGGCAGTGGTTACGGCTCACCTGAGACGTCAAGGATTCCAGGTGTTTCCATATCTAGACGACTGGCTCCTCACTGCCACCACTAGGCATTAGCTTCTCCAAGCCAGAAATTACACCATTCACACTTGCAGAGGGCTAGGAATTTCTATAAATTTTGAAAAATATGCCTTGTCGCCTTGTCAATATATTACTTTTATAGGCGCAAGATTGGACACTGTACAACTTTCAGCAAGGTTGACAGACCAAAGGATCTTGGACATTCAAAGACACGTCCAAGTGATTCTATTCAGCAACAAAATTCAGGCCAGATTTGCTCTGAAAGTACTGGGTCTTATGGCGACCGCCATAACACTTCTTCCCCTCGCCCACTTTTACATGCGGCTTCTACAATGGATGCTATTCACCCAATGGTCTTTTCAACAACTTCCCATGCGTCACGAGATCATAGTAACTCCAACTTGCAAAAGACAGCTGACTTGGTGGATATCGTCCCCTCAAATCCATCAAGGCAGACCATTAGTTCCTCTTGCCCTGGTTGCCACGGTTACATCGGATGCCTCCCTGATCGGGTGGGGGGAGCATTATCAGGGCAGAATGGTCCATGGCACTTGGCAACCTTTTGAGTACCATCTGCACATAAATGTTCTGGAGATGAGAGCAGTGCTTTTAACGTTGCAAGCCCTCAACTACTCTCTTCCCCTGGGAACTGTTGCAGTCCAAACGGACAATATGTCCGTAGTGTGGTATATAAACAAACAGGGCGGAACCAAGTCCTATCCACTGTGTCGAGAGGCTCTCAGACTTTGGCAATGGGCAATCTCCTCTCACCGGTTTCTGATAGCAATGCACATCCCTGGGAAATCCAACATCATAGCGGACAGATTGAGCAGAGCTATTCTCATGCCTCACGAGTGGTCTCTCAAACAGTCAGTGACGGAAGAGATTTTTCAGAAGTGGGGCCTTCCTTGCTGCGACCTTTTCGCTACACCTCAAAACAGAAAATGCCCAGACTTCTTCTCTCTCTTCCCCCTTCCAGGCCATCCCCCCAGAGACGCTCTAACCCAAGATTGGCCCCGGGGACTTCTTTATGCTTTTTCTCCTTTTCCGCTGATACCTTAGCTAATTCAGAAAGCAACTGCCTTGAGAGCCAAGTTGATTCTCATTGCCCCTTATTGGCCTCGACAGATATGGTTTCCGTTCCTACATCATTACCTCTTGGTACAGCCATGGCATCTGGACCCGGTTCCAGATCTTCTGACCCACCAGTCGGGTCAACTGAACCAATCCATACCTTCTCTCAACCTCACTGCTTGGTTGCTCCACTTCCATCCTTAGCCAGGCTTCCTATGATTTCTAATCCTGTACGGGATATCATAGTAGCTTCCCTAAAATCTTCTACCAGAAAGATCTACACTAGTAAATGGCGACGTTTCTCTTTCTGGGCAAAAGCTAGGAACATAGACCCCTATACTGCTCCAATTCATTTGGTATTGGACTTCCTAGCTGACATTTTTAATTCAGGATCCTCTTCTTCCACAGTGAAAGTTCAACTGGCAGCCATTTCAAATTTTCATATAGGCTTTTTGGGCCACAACATTATGTCACATAAACTTTGCAAGGCATTCCTTCGAGGTATCTTTTTATTGAAACCTCCAATTAGAGACCCCCTACCACAGTGGGATCTAAATTTAATTTTAACATCCTTGATTCTTCCCCCGTTCGAACCTGCAGCTGCCTGTTCTTTGAAATTGCTTTCTTGGAAGACACCTTTTCTAGTTGCCATTACATCTGCCAGGAGAGTATCTGAGCTTCATGCTCTCTGTGTTCGCCCTCCCTATCTAATATTCCACAATGACAGGGTATCCCTAAGAACTAATCCGTTTTTCTTACCAAAGGTGGCATCACAGACTAACCTAAATCAATCTATTGATCTTCCAGTCTTTTTCCCGAATTATTCTGATAGAGCTGAACAAAAGTTACATTATCTCGATGTTCACCGCCAGCTCAGATATTATCTGGATAAGACAAAAATTTTTAGGAAATCTGATCAACTATTTCTATCCTATGCAGAGAACAGGAAAGGCCTTCCAGTTTCTAAGGTAACTTTATCTAGGTGGCTGTCTTCTGTGATCACTTACATTTATCAGCTCAGAGGCAAAGAGTTGGTTTCTAACCCAAAAGCCCATTCTACCAGAGCTCTAGCCACATCTACAGCTTTTCAAGCTAGACTTCCAATAGACACTATTTGTGCAGCAGCCACATGGGCCTCTCCTCATACCTTTGTTTCACATTACAAATTAGATTTGGTCTCCAGAGACAGAGCAAATTTTGGTTCCACCGTTCTCAAGAGTCTGTTCCATTGAGCCACCCAGGATAGAGGTACTAGGGACGCGGTCCCATCCAGCAAGAATGAAGGCGAGATTGACAACTTAGTTGTCTTCTCTCGCCTTCTTTCTTGCGTCCCGCCCTCCATCCCCCTAGCCTGGTCAGACCGGGAAGATTATACATCTTCTATTAAGAGGTTATTACCTTTTTCTAGCTGTTCAACTCCTAGTGTCACTAGATTACGTTGATCCTTTCTAGAGGGTTATGATGTTATTTAGTATCCTTATTTTCTTCCTCCTCTTAAGTTGGAAGAAAATATTGCTATTTCTTTAGCTACCAAACGAGATCTGAGTAATCTCTGCCTTGCATCATGGGATATAGGGTTGCCTCGAGCTGGTAAAATTAGCTCTCGAGCTTAGCAAGTGCCGAGTCGGAGCCAAGGATCGGCTCCGAACCCATCCAGCAAGAAAGAAGGCGAGAGAAGACAACTAACATGGAACGTTATGGTAGGTACATAACTTCTAATTTCCTTTGTACTTGTTGTTTTCGAGCAGTAAAATATTTTGAGTGTTAGTTAAATATTTAGCTTAGCTTGACTTCAGAAGTGTGTTTTGAAAAACTGTTACCTTTACGCTCATTATTTGAGCAGTACATTTTGAGTGTATAGGGATTAAATTGATCAGTCACAGCATGAAGTTATGGGAAAGATTAGTGGAAGCTAGGTTAAGAAGAGACGTGATGATTAGTGATCAGCAGTATGGTTTCATGCTGGGAAATAGCACTACAGATGCAATGTTTGCTCTGAGAGTGTTGATGGAGAAGTACAGAGAAGGTCAAAAGGAGTTGCATTGTGTTTTTGTAGACTTAAAGAAAGCATATGACAGGGTGCCTAGAGAGGAGTTGTGGTATTGTATGAGGAAGTCGGGAGTGTCAGAGAAGTATATAAGAGTGGTACAGGATATGTACGATGGTAGTGCGACAGCGGTGAGGTCTGTTGTGGGAGTGATGGATGCATTTAAGGTGGAGATGGGATTACATCAAGGATCAGCTCTGAGCCCTTTCTTATTTGCAATGGTGATGGGCAGGTTGACAGACAAGATCAGACAGGAGTCCCCGTTTGCATATGACATTGTGATCTGTAGTGAGAGTAGGGAACAGGTGGATGAGACCCAGGAGAGATGGAGATATGCTCTAGAGAGAAGAGGAATGAAGGTCAGCAGGACTAAGACAGAATATATGTGTGTGAATGAGAGGGAGGATAGAGGAATGGTGAGGATGCAAGGTGGTGAAGGTGGATGAGTTTAAATACTTGGGATCAGTAGTTCAGAGTAATGGTGAGTGTGGAAGAGAGGTGAAGAAGAGAGTACAGGCAGGATGGATTGGGTGGAGAAGAGTGTCAGGAGTGATTTGCGACAGACGAGTACCAGTAAGAGTGAAAGGGAAGGTCTACAAGAGGGTAGTGAGACCAACTATGTTGTATGGGTTGGAGACAGTGGCACTGACAGAAAGGCAGGAGTTAGAGCTGGATGTGGCAGAGTTAAAGATGTTAAGATTTGCATTGGGTGTGACGAGGGTGGACAGGATTAGGAATAAGTATATTAGAGGGTCAGCCCCGGTTGGAAGGTTTGGAGACAAAGCCAGAAAGGCAAGATTAGGTTGGTTTAGACATGTGCTGAGGAGGGATGCTGAGTATATTGGGAAAAAGATGCTAAAGATGAAGCTACCAGGTAACAGGATAAGAGGAAGGCCTAAGATAAGGTTTATGGATGTGGTGAGAGAGGACATGCAGGTGGTTGGTGTGACCAGAGCAAGATGCAGAGGACAGGAAGAAATGGAAATGGATGATCCGCTGTGGCAACCCCTAATGGGAATAGCCGTAAGAAGATGATGATTTTGAGTGTACAGTTAGTTTGAGGGCCATTTTTCTAGCCTGATTTATATAAAGTGTACTTTTCCTTTTTTCCTGTGTGTGTTGGTTATTTACCAGGTTAGCTTGTTTAGGTTAAAGAGCCAATCAGCCTGTTTAAGTTAGAGGGCGTTTTTCCTTCAGTGTGTGCGCGTTAATTTTCCTTTGTGAACTTGTTAAAAAAAAAAAAAAAAGAGAGAGGGGGACAGTTTGTCCTGTTCTAGTGTTTTTCTTCATACAAGCTAGCTCCTTTTTCTTAGACCTTAGCCTATTTGAGTTAGAGGGCTTTTCCCTTAAAGTTTTTTCATATTTACATTGTGATTGTGGTGATAGGTTGTGTTAAACTGTTAGTATGTCTAAACAACCTAAAGATACTAAACCCGTGGGGATTAAAAAGTGTTCTAAGTGCTCTCAGAAGATGTCAATAACTGATGGGCATATTGTCTGTGTGTACTGCCTTGGAGTGGTACACTTACAAGAGTCATGTTCTATTTGCCATTTGTTTAGTTCCAGAGTTCTTCTTGATATGAAGAATAAGTTAATAATTAAGGGATTGGTAAAGACTTCCTTCTCAGAGGCCATAGGAGAAGGTCAGAGTCCTACTAACAAACCACGTCCCCATCTTCTAAATCTAGGAAAAGATCCTCATCATCTTCATCGGATCACTCTGAACTGACTAAAACATTACCAAAGATTTCCTCACCAGACCTGTAATCTGTCAGGTCCGAGGAACTATCTACCTCGGCTCCTTCAGTATCGGAACCTTTGGTTTGGCAAGCTCAGAGCCGGTTCCCAGTACTGGAGCTGGTTTCTCCGACCTTAAGGTCACCAGTTTTGCAAGCTTTGAGATCTCCTGCTCCCTCTTCTCGATCCTCCAGGAACCTTTCAAATGAGGATGTGGATTGGGTAGTGTGCAGACTTTTGAGGACACCGTCACTAGCCAAATTGTTGTCAGAGCCAACCCGAGGGTTTCGGAACCGACTAAGCCTACCCTGTCAACACCCGATTCCTCCTCCAACCTGACTTGGGACTTTGGAGCCGGAATGCCTGCAACTGATTGAAGTGGAATCATCAGAGCCGAGACCTGCTCCAGGATCTTTGGCTCCAACTACTGCTCCGACTACCTTGGTGCTATCTGAGCTCGAGGAGTCTAGGAACCGATGTTCTCCAGTTGGGTCCGAGGAGGACAGTCAGATCGGACTTTTGTCGAATCCAAACTTGCCTCTTAGGACATCAGTCCAGGTGAGCTTGGCATCTACATTGGCCTCGGAGCCAACCCCCTTGGTGCCAGGGATGCCTTCTATTTCTTCGGAGCCAGGAGCTTCCTCAGACCATGGGTGGGGGGTCTTTGAGGTGATGAGGAGAGCGCTGTCCCCACTTTCATCCCCAGTCATTCCTCTCCCAAAGGCACCGGTGTCAATCTCCACAAAACTGCTTCTACACAGATGTGGAAACCTATGGCCTCAAGGACTCCCCATTGGGTGAACCCCTCTCTCAAAACCACTCCAGAATACCCTTCTGAGGAGGTCCTTCACAAGGGATTATGTAAAAGGAAGCATATAGACTCCCTGTAGTAGTCTATCACATCTGACATGGACCTTGATGAGTCAGAATGGTCCCTACAGTCACCCTCTGAGTATGTCTCCTTTGCAGACATCCTAGAAATACTTAAGCAGATGGGTGGCTGGAAGCCCATCAACCCTTCTGAGGAGGAGTCTGTGTACCTGAAGGCTTTTGGGTGTCACTCTTGTGCCTCTTGGGTGTCTCCAACTTTCAAAGAATTCATTGATCTAGTTTGTCGAAAAGCATGGGAGACTCCAGACTCAATGGAGCCTGTTCCTCATAGGCCAAATTAATTCATTACTTCCTCCAGTGATAAAACTTTTCTTACCAAAGGTGTCCCGATATATGCTATGTTGGTGGCAGCAGCTGCCAAGAAGGAATTGTTAGAGACGTCCTCTTCTGTCTATCCCCCAAACAAGGAGTCTTGTATGATGGACAGGTACAGAAAGCACACCTTCTCTTCAGTGACCTTTACTGTCAGGTCCCTGAATGACCTTACACAAATTGCCAGGTTACATAGAGCTCTCCTAAAGGAGCTAGGAGATTCTCTCCAGGGTTCTGTAGCTGCGGGGGTATCAGATAGATGTTCTTCATTCCACATTGCTGCAGTCCTAACTATTGGGTAGTCCGCTGTCCAGTCGGCCCGAATACCAAAATATATGGCTGACGTCGGTCAGGGCGCATTAGACTGACGTCAGTACGTCAGGGTACTAATGCGCATGACCGACGTCATATCCTCGGTCTTTTTTGCCGCATGGTCCGATGCAGAAGCAATTTTGCGAGTGCAGGTTGGCGTTCTGAAAGTTTCTGAAGCCAGAGTTTCAGACCGAATCAAAGTTGGCTAAGTACCCGTTGGGGAATATTTTGGTTTTTTCTTGCCTCAGTATTTAACCGGATGTCAGAAAAAGTGAATAACTGTATTTCTTGTGGGAAACAGATACCTCATAGGGATTACCATACTTTGTGTATACCTTGTTTAGGGCCTGAGCACGACGTTGTTGGATGCCGCTCTTGTGCTAGATTTAACAAACGCACTATTAAGAGAAGGTTAGACTGTGCCAGGTTAGTGTTTGGGAAGCGTTGTAATTATAAAATGCCGTTGGATGTTCCGGCCGGCTTCGCTAAAGAACGCAAGGACAAAACAGCAAAGCCTAGAGTGGAGGAACCGACAGTCCCAGACGACGGTTCTTTAGAGGGCTCAGTGGAGCCGGAGGTTTTGCCAGGTGTTTCTTTGGAGTCTCAAGAGACTTTACTGTTACAGGATGTATCCTCTCAGGAAGTAGGCCAGGCTGAGGGGCTTCTCAGGTGGCTGTTCTTCCCTCTCTTCCTAAGGTGGTCAGAGCCTCCCTTCTGTTTCCAAGGCTTCTTTGAGGGGCAGGCCGAGTTTTGCTTCAGTGGGGGTTTCTCCTAGTACTTCAGGGTCTTTGCCTAAGAAACATATGCTTAAAATGGCAGAGGATTTGATTACTATGATAAGGGGTTCTATGCCCCCTCCTGATAAGAGGCCTAGGGTGGAATCTGAGTTTGAGAGTTTTGAGCAATGCTCGAGGCTTCTGAGTCTTCGGCTGAAGACTTGCAGGAGTACCCTCCTTATTCTGATTCTGATGTGGATGATTCTACTCCTTCAGCTTCCTCCTGAGGATTTTTCATTTTCAGAGACTCTGCATTCCATGAGGGAGCATTTTAAATGGGAAGGTCAAGATTTCTCTGATTCCAGGAAAAGGCTTAGGGAATTCTTGTTTTTACCCCAGCACAGGCCTTTAGCTATACCTCCTGTTTTGAATGTGGTGGAAGATGTTTTTGCAGAGGCTTCCCTGAATCCGGATTCTTTGCCTCCTGCCCCAGTTAAACCAGATAGGTATTATAGGGTGCCTGAAGCTCATAAGTATCTTTTTAAGAGTCCTAGGGCAGACCCGGAAACTGTCTCTCAGGGGCCTAAAGGTGTGAAGGCCTCAGTTGTTAAAAATCCTGTCCCTCCTGATAAAGAGGCAAGGGCTTTGGATAGATGGGGAAAGAAAGTGTATACTTCTTCCACTTTAGCCATGAGGGCGTTGAATTGTCAGTTTCACATGTTAAAATATCAGAATTATCTTCTTTCACAGTTGAAATCTAAGGTGGATGCTCTGGCGGAAGGTATTGAGTGTAAAGAGTTGCAGGATTTAGTTCATGTGTCTGAACAAGTGGGTAAACATTCCTTGCAATGTGGTTTTGATGCTGTGCAGGCCTCCTCCAGGGTGGCTGCCACTGGTTCTGTTCTTCGTAGGCACGCCTGGTTGAGAGATCAGAACTTAGCTGAGCATGTTAAGACAAGGATATTGGATGCTCCTTTACAGTCTGATGTGTTGTTTGGTTCGCCTGTGGAAGCAGTTTTAAAGAAGATGGAGGACAAGGCTAAGTCTATGCAAACTGTTAAGGATTTTTGCAGGTGCAGCCTCCGAAGTTTAGTAGAAATTGGCCTGCTAAGGGATGGACTTATCCTGCTTATGATTCCCAGTCTAGGGGTAGGTCTAGACGTGGTAGGGGCAGAGCTCAAGGTGCTTTTAGGCCTAGGACAGGAGTTCACCTGCTCAGACTTCTGGTGAGGGCAGGGGTCAGTCCTTTCGTAAGCAGACCCAATGACCTGCCTTTTCAGCTGCCAGTACCTTCTCGCCTGGCGGCACCTCTAGGAGGAAGACTGTCTCTTTTCAAAGAAAATTGGGATTTAATTACCCAAGACAAATGGGTTCTGGATATCATTCACCACGGTTACAGGTTTTATTTCCATACCTTGCCTCCTTTCAAAGGCATGCCAGACATTCCTCCTCTACAAAGACAAGAGGCTCACAAGCAAATTTCTCAGTTACTCCAAATAGGGGCCATTCAGCCGGTTCCTGTGCCAGAAAGGGGCCTAGGATTTTATTCTCGCCTGTTCCTAGTACCGAAGAAGGGGAACACGTGGAGACCAATTTTGGATTTATCTATCCTCAACACTTATCTGGACATTCCCAAGTTCAAAATGTTGACGTTACAACAGCTTTTACCTCTGCTGGGCAAGGATCACTGGATGGTAACTTTAGATCTCAAGGAAGCTTACCTTCATGTGCCTATAAGACTAAGTTGCAGAAAGTATCTGCATTTTCGAGCTGGAAATTCTCATTATCAGTTCTCTGCATTGCCCTTTGGCTTATCTACTGCGCCCAGAGTATTCACAAAGGTTCTGGCTCCAGTGATAGCTTACTTCAGGCTAAAAGGAATTCAAATCTATCCTTACTTGGACGATTGCCTGATTCTGGCTCAAGAAAAGGAAGACCTTCTACAGCATTTGGAATATGTCATAGCAGTGCTAAGATGCCTAGGGTATTCTGTGAACGAAATAAAGTCCAGTCTAGTACCCTCTCAAGACATGTGCTTTCTGGGTGTGAGACTGAATACAGCAGCCCAGATGGCCTTTTTAACCCCGGACAAACAAAAGAATCTTTCCAGTTACTTCCATCAACTATCTCTTCAGTCCGGGCTGACTGCAAGGACAGTCCTTCAAGCCTTAGGGTTCATGGCATCTTGTATTCTGGTGCTTCCCAATGCCAAACTGCATATGAGGAAGCTACAATGGTATCTCAAAATGTATGGACACAGCACTGCCAGGATTTGGACACTGTCATTCAAATAATACCTTGCATTCAAAAGGAATTTTTGTGGTGGGCTCAGGAATGTCACCTAAACAAGGGACTCTCTGTGACCCGACCAGAGGCGAGTCAAATTCTAACGACAGATGCCTCAGACATTGCTTGGGAGCTCATCTAAATGGAAAGTGGATACAAGACAAGTGGCCTGCCAGACTACAGCATCTACATATCAACATGAAGGAGATGTTAGCAGTCCAGTTTGCATTAATGGCTTTCAAGGAGTTACTTCTTCCAGGGCAGGTGTTGATTCTAACAGACAACACAACTGTCATGTGGTACATCAACAAACAAGGGGAACACATTCTTACCCATTGTGCAGGCAAGCAATGATTTTATGGGAGACTGCGCTAAGCTTGCAACTAACTCTTCAGGCAAGGTTTCTGCCGGGAGCACAGAACTCCTTAGCAGATGTGTTAAGCAGACAAATCATGGATCCCCACGAGTGGAAACTGGATCTTCATGTATTTCAAAAGTTGACAGTGTCCTGGGGAACTCCAGACATAGATCTGTTCGCTTCTCCACTAAACCACCAGCTGCCAAAGTTTTGCACAGAGAGGTTTCATCACACAGCTTGGAAAGTGGATGCTCTTTCTTTCAGTTGGAAAAATCTTCATGTGTATGCGTTTCCACCTCTGCCTCTTCTTCTAAAGGTGCTTCTAAAAGTCAGACAAGACAAGCCAAGGATGATTTTAATAGCTCCAGATTGGCCTCGGCAGCACTGGTACCCATTACTGTGGAGTCTGGTAAAGAAGCCTCCATGGCCTTTACCCTTGATTCCACATCTGTTGTCTCAGAAGGACGGTCGTCTGCTCAATGTCAAGCTTCACTCTCTTCATCTAACAGCCTGGCATATTCTGTTTTGAAAGACAGCAGGTCTCAACTTCCTCAACAAGTTTTAAATGTGATTATGGAAGCCAGAAGACCTAGTACAAGGAAAGTGTACGCAGAAAAATGGAAGAGATTTTTATTTTGGACTGCAGCAAAGAATTTGGAGATTTCGGAGTCTAATTTGAGTGTGGCTCTTCAATATCTTACTGAGTTATTGGACAAAGGTTTGTCTTTCTCTTCCATTAAGATTCATGCTGCAGCAATTTCAGCTCACTATGATTGTGACCCTCCATTGTTTTCACATCCTTTGTTCAAGCAATTTCTTAGAGGGGCAAAGAATATAAGACCCCCACGTAGAGCTCCTACTCCTGCTTGGGATCTCAATTTTGTGTTGGAGAAACTTACTCTACAACCTTTTGAGCCTGCAGCTACTGCTGAACTGAAATACTTGTCATGGAAGACTGCTTTTTTGTTGGCCATTACTTCTGCAAGAAGGGTTTCTGAGTTACAGGCCCTTATGGCGGTTGAGCCTTTTTTGATTTTTCATAAGGATAGGGTATCATTACGTACTAATCCTTCTTTTATGCCTAAAGTGGTTTCCAGTGTGGCTTTAAACCAAACTATTCATTTGCCTACGTTTTATGCAGATCCCCAAAATAAAGGGGAAAAGATTTTGCACACTTTAGATGTACACAGGCAATTGCGTTATTATTTGAGCAGGACTAAGGATTTTAGGCAGTCTCAGCAGTTGTTTGTTTCTTTTGCTTTGAGTTCTCAGGGCAAGCCTGTGTCAAAACAAACTATTTCTAGGTGGATTGGGTTTTGCATTGCATTTTGTTATTCCCATCATGGCAAGGAGATTCCAGCTGGGATTAGGCCTCATTCCACTAGGGCTACTGCCACTTCAACAGCTTTTTTAAGGGGGGTGGCAACTAAGGATATTTTGGAGGCAGCTACTTGGAGTTCAGTGCATACTTTCTCTAAGCATTACCACCTTCCTCTCTACTCTAAGTCTAGGGCTGGTTTTGCCACAGCTATTTTGCAAGGCATGTTATCAGCTCCTGCTTCCTTATGATTTGCCAGCCTCCCTTACCTCTGCTTTGGGATTCTACCCAATAGTTAGGACTGCAGCAATGTGGAATGAAGAACATAGTACAGTTTTGTACCTACCATAAATGTAGATGTTCGAGGATCCACATTGCTGCAGTCCAATTTACCTCCCTCCTTCCCCTCTGTGTTTAGGGGTGGTTGTGTAGGTGAGGTTATATTCTGCTAATTTTGTATATTTTGTATATATATATATTTTGGTGCAGATATGTTGGGAGTTTTTGGTTTTTGGCCTTATCTTTTCAGGGTCTTCTGACATCTGGGGCAAGAAAAGACTGAGGATATGACGTCGGTCATGCGCATTAGTACCCTGACGTACTGACGTCAGTCTAATGCGCCCTGACCGACGTCAGCCATATACTTTGGTATTCGGGCCGACTGGACAGCGGACTACCCAATAGTTAGGACTGCAGCAATGTGGATCCTCGAACATCTACATTTATGGTAGGTACAAAACTGTACTTTTCCTCCCAGCTCTCCACCTTAAATTCACTGGTAAACTCCTCCATGAGGCTCATTTCCTATGCAGGTGATGGAATGAGTAGTACAGCGAGTTCAGGAATTTCCCTAAGGAGACATTCCTGGATGCACTTGTGTAACCCTTTAAGACCTCCTTTGTGAATGCCCGCTTCGATGGCTTGTCCTTGTTTGGGCATAAAGTAAAAGACACACTAACCAGGTGTGAACAGGAAGGAAAAACTCTCTGCTGTAGGAGTTCATGTTTCCCTACCTTCTAGGCCTTATCCAAGTGGTCAAAAGGGAAGAAAAATGTGGTTTTGAAAATCCCAGAGAATTTTTCAAGACCCACGTGTTGATTCTTTCCCCAAGGGCAGAGGGGGAAGCAGTATGGAATATGCCAGCCACGTGGCAGACGGGGTCCACAAAACCAGAGAGACAGAGAATCCTTCTTTGGAAAGCCCTTTCAGTGCTCCTGATCCTGATCTCTGGAGGCAGTCGGGGGTCACTTATCTTTGTACCCAGTAGCCTGGCTAAAAATCCCTCAAGACAAGTGGGTACAAAGCATGATCCAGGAGTCATTTGCACTTTCGGCTTGGAGCCAGTCACTGCCCATTTCATGCTCTGTCCTTTGGTCTTACCACAGCCCCCAAGGTGTCCACCAAATGTATGGCAGTAGTTACGGCTCACCTGAAATGTGTAGGATTCTGAATGTTTCCGTATCTAGATGACTGGCTCATAACCACCACCATTGAGCATCTACTCATAAAAGCAAGAGGCACCACATTGAAACTCTGCACTCGCGTAGGGATCACGATAAATTACGGAAAATCTTGCAGGAAAGGCCTTCGTTTGTGGCTTCACTCCACTCAAGTGACCTTAGGTTGACCCTTTGTTCTTCCACAACCTACAGCCATGATGACAAAGGACGCTTCCCTGATAGGGTGGGGGGGGCATTATCAAGGAAGGATGGTCCAGGGCACTTAGCAGGAGCATGAGGCCCACTTGCATATTAGTCTCCTAGAGGTGAAACTGGTGCTTTTAGCCTTGCAGACACTTCAAGATTCTCTTCTGCTAGGAACTGTTGCAATACAAATGGATAATATGTTGCTCATGTGGTATATAAACAAACAATGGGGAGGAACCAGATCTTACCCCCTCTGCTGTGAGACCCTGGAGTACGACCTCTTCCCAGCACTTTCTGGTAGCAATGCACATCCCGGGGAAGTCCAGCGTGATAGCAGACAAACTCAGCAGGGCAATTCTGATGCCTTACGAGTGTTCCCACAAACAAGACATAGCGGAAATGATTTTCCAAAAATGGGGCCAGCCTTGCTGCAACATTTTTGCCATGTCCATGAATGCCAAATGCAGCAGCTGCTTTGCCATAATCCCCCCTCCAGGGGAGCCTTCAAGGGATGCACTTGTACACGATTGGCTCTTGGGTCTCCTCTATGCCTTCCCTCTTTTTCATTGATAACCAAAGTTCTTCAGAAAGCCAGCACATTGGGAAGGACCTTAATACTTGTCACCCCTTACTGGCCTCGCCAAATCTGGTTCCCCTTCCTGTGGCCTCATCTTCAGGAGGAGCCTTGGATTCTGGACCCAGTTCCAGACCTTGTGACCCATCCATTGGGGTTGCTCAGTCCATCTCTTCAAATCCTCAAGTTGACAGCCTGGCTGCTTCGATTGCAAACATAGCCAGGCTACCTGACCTTTCACCTTCAGTGCAGCATATCCTGATTTCTTCTCATAAAGCTTCTACGAGGAAATTGTATGTCAGCAAATGGAAAGGATTTTCCTCCTGGGCATTAAAAAATCATATTGACCCCTTTTTTGCACCTATATCTTCAATACTAGAGTTCTTAGCAAAGCTATTTCATGATAGCACAGCTGCAGCTACTATTCGAGTCCAATTAGCAGCGATCTCTAATTTCCATTTGGGAGAAGGGGGCCTAATGTTATGTCCCACAGATTTTGCAGGGCCTTTTTAAGAGGAACTATTCTGTTAAGACCACCCATTAAACCACCTCTACCCCCATGGAACCTGAATATTGTTTTATCCCATTTGATCCCCCCCCCCCTTTGAACCTGCATCATCCTGTAAACTGAAGTTCTTAGCCTGGAAGACAATTTTCTTAATAGCTATCACCTCAGTTAGGAGAGTTACGGAGCTATAAGCATCGTCTATCAAACCTCCATATATGCATTTCCACAAGTACAGAATCTCTGTTCATACACATCCATCCTATCTGCCAAAAGTATGCTCAGAATCAAACTTAAACCAATCCATAGACTTAACAGTTTTTTCCCTTAAGTATGGCAGTAAGGCAGAATATATGTTGCACCAACTATATGTACATAGACAGTTAAGTTTCTGTCTGCACAGAACGAAAGACTTTAGAAAGTTTGACCAATTGTTAGTGTCCTCCTTAGATTGCAAAAGAGGTTCTCCAGTTACAAAGTTCACTCTCTCCAGATGGTTGTCGGATTGCATCACATTCACCTACAATCTCAGAACAACTTCCCGACAAGGTAAGAGGTCACTTTACCAGACCTATCTCTATCTGTTCTGCCTTTCGGGCCAGACTGCCAATTGATACCATTTGTGCCACAGCAACATGGGCAAGTCCTCATACCTTTATTACTCATTACAAAGTTGGTTTGGCCTCAAGGGAAAGGGCCTCTTTTGAGTCCACTGTTGTGAAGAATATTCTCACTTGAGCCACCTGAGATAGATGGTGCTAGGGATGCTGTCCCAATCAGTAAAGAATGAAGGCGAGTTAGGACAACATCACATAAAGAAGTTATGTACTCACCATAACCTTCCATGTGTGTTGTCCATCTCGCATTCTTTCTTACATCCTTCCCTCCTTCCTACCCTCCTTCCCCCAGCCTTTGGCTCCTGGAGGACTGAGAGGATTTATTTGGTGTTGGATATTCTCTGACCCTCTTCTTAGCTTGTAAAGTACTAAAATTTTATACGTATATATTGCTATACCAACAAACAACATCTGGGGAATTACCTAGGGCATCATAGGATAGGGTGTAAGCCACGAGACAGTTGAAGACTTTGAGCTTTTGTAAATGGCTGAGTCGGAACCTAGGATCGTTTCCGGACCCAACCAGTAAAGAATTAAGGTGAGATGGACAACACACATGGAATGTTATGGTGAATACCTTCTCAAAGGCAAAATTTTGTCACTCTGTGTCCAAATAAAACTTAGACGTCTCACTGTGTATTTCAGATTTCTACAAGAAAAAGGGTTTGACCTTACCCAGACTTCCCAGGGCTCATTTCAAAAGGTCCATTTTCACTTCTGGTTTCTTAGCAACAACTTCAGTAGATGACATTAGTGCAACTGCCACTTGTTATAATGCTCATTACAAGTTGGATATTTTTTCAAGGGACAAGGCGTTGCTTGTTTCTGCTGTCCTCCATAAAGACCACCCTGGGTTTCAACAGCTGGAGAGACTGTTCTATTGATTGAGGAACAAAGACCCCATCATATACTAATGTTATGCACTCACCATAACAAAGCATCTGTGTTGCCTGTTTTCATCCTTCCTCAGACTCCCTTCCTTCATTCCCCTTTCCACTTATGGAAGGTTTATACAAGGCTCTGTATTATGACCTGAGGGATATACCCAGTTGGTCCCCCCCCCCTTTTAGCTCCAGACTTTGTATTATCTTGACTCTGGTGCCATGATATCTCTCCTCTTCTTTCCCAGTATGAATACCATAGAATTTAGTCCTTTAGAATTGTAAGACTCAGGGGGCAAACTCAATCTGAGGTAATACAGGGTTTTGAGGGAGGTATGGGTGTGACACCTCTGCAGTGGTCCAGTAATCAATGAACCTCAATCCTCACCACTGGCAAGAGCTATGGGGATGTACACACTGGAAGGTTGGCAAGAACACACACAGTAAAGTGCAATTTCCCTTAAGAGCACACAGAGACCACAGTTAGTCTGGGGCTGGTTTGTCCCTCTTTCTCCTGATCCCCAGTAAGACTCCCCACTGGCACAGCTATAGCGTTGAGATCTCAGCTGAGTGGCCAAGCCAAAACCTCCAGCTCCCTCTCTGTCCAACCAGTGCTTCGTGTCCCTGCCCAATTAGCTGACACACACACACACTCTTTGAGGTTTGATTTATATACAAAGACACACTCACTCCTGGGAAATGCTGGCACAGGTTTACTGGCTATGCCCCCTTCTTCCAAGACTATAAGGTAGTTTTCATTGCCACCAACCACTCTTATCAACTACTTTTAACACCCTTAACAAAGGGTGTCCAATCCTACTGTGTAATGTTACTATTAATCCAAATGGTAGTCTGACCAGGATCAAGGCTATTTTAGAGTGACCTGTACAGTGTCACCAAGTAGATATGCAGGTACTCTTAGGAGCTTAAATATGTCTCACAAATATCAGCCACCAAGATAAGTTTAAATATACGTAATAATAAATAATAAAAGAACAAGAAAATACTAAATATGTATTCAGTTACATCAGAGTTTAAAATCACAGGAAATATTTAAACCAGCATTGCATGTCAATCTCAGATAAATACAGAAAACATCTAAACTAATGTTTGCTATATTCCTAACTATATCCAAAATTATTAGGCCCTAAAAAACTTACTTACAGCAAGGCAAGTGCAGATGTGATGATGAGTGAACGTTCTTGCTAGGTCCAAGACAAAATAAAAAAATGCACAGTCCTTCTCTGAGTGAGTTCTTAAATTATTATCACATATTTTTGCTGGATTAGCTTGGATGACATTACTTTTTCTCACCTGACTTTAGTTTCCAGGCTAAACCCCTTTTGTCAGAGACTAACAGAATTTAGCAGCGCTCTGTGAAAATACATAGCCTTCAGATATTTGCACCTGCTAGAGGACATGAAACAATAAAATACTTCTGCATCTCAAACCTAGTAATTATTTCTCTTCCAAGACAATACAGAAAACTTCTAGCTGTAGACATTGCATTTGCTACACTGAAATTGAGAGAACCTTTATAGCACAATCATAAAACAGTTTAATGTCAACTTATTTTCTTGACGTTTTGCAAGTTAACCTTTTATGTCCCAGTTTCTACTTTTAAAACATATACAGTTACACAATTACAATAGTTTATATACATTTCTATTCTAAGCCAGCAGGGCATGCTGTGGTTACATTTTATCTCAATACATAATATACAGTTATGTATAAATCATATCAATATTCACAAATGACATAGAATTGTTTACAAAATTCCAGATAGCTGAGCTGGCAGTGTGACAACCCCCCCCCCCCCGAAACCCCAAGCTAGCTTTTGAAGTAACCCTTGAAAAACACTGCTTGAGAGGGTTGAGCTTATCTGGGAATACCTTATCCCATTTCCTGTCTTGAGAGCCCATATGCGTTGGCATTTCTAACCCCACTGTGGTGCTGCACTGTCATATCATATGCTTGCAACCCTAGGCTCCACCTTAGTAACTTGGCATTTTGCTGGCTGGCTTGATGCATCCATGTTAAGGGATTGTGGTCTGTAACTACAGTGAATTTTCTTCCATACAGATAAGGCTGAAGTTTCTGCAGTGCCCGCACTGTAGCTAAACATTCCTTTTCTACAACTGCATAGCATTCCTCCCTGGGTTGGAGCTTGTGACTGAGTACACCACTGTGTACTCTTCTCACTCCAAGAAGACCTGGCTAAGTACAGCCCCCACCCCATGGTTTGAAGCATCCACCTGCACAACAAATTATTTGTTGTAACCTGGACTGGCTAACATAGGGGGTCCTACCAAAGCTCTTTTAAACTTCTGGAATGCCTGTTCACATGCTGGGGTCCACACTACATTATCTGGCTAGTTTTTCCTTGTCGGGTCTGTGAGGAGAGCAGCTATGGTACAATAACTGGGGATAAACTTTCTGTAGTACCCTGCTGTCCCTAAGAATGCCCTCACCTGCTTTTTGGTAACAGGGACAGGCCGTGCCTGAATGGCTTCCACTTTGGCAGGTTCTGGTCTGATCTTACCACTATGCACTCTATGTCCCAGCTAGAAGACCTCTGCCATACCCACCTGACATTTGCTGTGTTTAATAGTCAACCCTGTCCTCTGTAGTCTGGCCAGCACCTCCCTGATATGCTGAAGGTGCTCTTGCCAAGAATGGCTGTAGATGGCAATATTATCCAGGTAAGCAAGGATGACATCTCCTGCTCCTGCTAGGATATGATCTGCCATGCTCTGGAGAGTGACAGGGGCATTTTTCATCCCAAAGGGCATCTTCTTGAGCTCATACAAGCCAAACTGAGTCACAAAGGCTAACCTCTGTCTAGCACTGGGAGTCAAGGGCACCTGCCAGTAACCCTTGGTAAGGTCAATGGTGATAAGATATTTAGCCCCACCCAGCTGCTCTAGGGCTTCATCTGTCCTAGGCATGGGGTAAGAATCTGACTCTGTGTGACTATTTAATTTCCTGTAGTCCACACAGAACCTGGTGTTGCCATCCTTATTTGGTACCAGCACCACTGGGGAGGCCCAGGGACTTCTGGAATCCTGGATTACCCCTAGCTCCAGCATTTCCTGTATCTCCTTCCTCAGAGTCTGTTTGACTCTCTCAGGCACCCTGTATAGGGCTTGCTTAATAATCCTTTGAGGTCCTGTATCCACATGGTGCTGCACCAGGTGGGTGCACCCTGGTTTCCCAATGAACATGTCCCCAAACTCCTGTAACACTGCTCGAGTTTCCCCGAACCTGAGTAGGAGATAGCTGCTAGGACATTGCTACCCCTTCCACTGAGGTGTCAGTCCGAGCCTCACTGAGGAAATCAGTCATCAGATCTCCCTCAGGTTCCTCCTGTCTTCCACTGCAAATACTCAGCACAAGGGCCTCCCTGTCATGGTAAGGCTTCATCGTGTTAGTATGGTACAGTTTGTGCTCCTGCCTCCTGCCAAGCAGTTCTGCCATGTAGTTAACATCACTGACCTTCCTTACCATCTTGTAGGGTCCTTCCCAAGCTGCCTGCAGCTTGTTGTGTCTGACAGGAATGACAACCATTATCTGCTGCTTTACAGCATACTCTTTAGCTCAAGCATTCCTGTCATACCAGACCTTTTTCGACTGTTGGGCTTCTGCCAGATTCTCCTGGGCCAGTCCCTTGAGTTTCCCCGAGCCTTGTCCTGAGGTTTAGGATATATGCCACAACAGACTCCTTGTGGGATTCACACTCACCCTCCCACTCATCTCAAATCAAATCTAGAGGTCCCACCACCCTATGCCCATACAACAACTCAAAGGGTGAAAACCTGTGGATTTCTGGGGTACCTCTCTGTAAGCAAACAACATATGGGTCAAATATTTGTCCCACTCCCTCTTAAACTGGGCTGCAAATGCCCATAGCATCATCTTGAGTGTAGAGTTTAACCTCTTAACAAGACCATTTATTCTGGGGATGGTAGGGAGTGGTCTTTAAGTGCTTCACTCCACAGTACTTCCACAGACAAGCCAGCAGGTCTGACGTAAAATTGGCACCTGTCAGTCAGTATTTCTTTTGGGAAATTTACCCTACTGAAAATCTCTAGCAAGGCATTTGCCACCTTTTCTGCCTCAATGGAGGACAGGGCCACTGCTTCAGGGTATTTGGTAGCATAAGCATAATTACTACCACTAGGATATACTTTTTCCCTGTGGAAATTGGGGTACTCTGAGGCCCCACAATATCCATAGTCACCCTCTGAAATGGCACCTCAATCACAGGCAAAGGCATCAAAAGAGCTTTCTCCTTTTCTCCTGCCTTGCCTACCTTTTGGCACTGCTCACAGGTTCTACAATACCATGTTACATCTCTAGAAATCCCAGGCCAATAAAAATTCTGCATAATACGTCTTTTGGTACACTTTTTGCCTATATGACCTGCAAAGGGAATGCCATGGGCTATGGCTAGAAGTGTCACATGGTAGACTCTGGGCACTGCCAGTTGTTATATTCTCTCACCATCTAGCCCTCCCTCAGGAGTCCAGTCTCTATACAGTAACGCTTTGTCCCAGTATACAAATTTCCCCTTCCCTTGAAAATCAGGTTGCCTCCCTAGCTGTCGCCCTCAGGCCTTGTAATGTTGAGTCTGAGAGCTGAGCCTGTCTCAACTCTCTTGGTAACCCTTCCCAGCTCCCCTTCCACAGGATGTCTGGTATTCTCGGTCAGTGGAGCCTCACTGTCTGCCTGGGTACTACTACTCACCTCTGCCCTTGCAGTCACTGTGTCCAAGGGAACATCAGTATTCACAAGCAGCTGTGGATCACCTTCAGTCTCACTGCTACATGGCATCTCCCTCCCTGAAGTAACCACCTCACAAGTCCTGGCTGCATGTATGCAGTGTGTCTGGGTCTCCCCCAGGCTACCAGACTCACATGCTTGTCTCTAAGCCTGACTGCTTCTGCAAGGATATCTTCAAACACACCTACTTGCTGGCTTCCTTTTCCACCCTCCCAGTCAAGGTGAACCCTAGCCAAAGGTATTTGGAATGAGGTCCTTCCTAAAGCTCTGACTGGCGTAGACTGCCGAAGCAAGTAGTGCTCCTCTTTAACCATTACAGGATTCACAATGGTTAGGTCAGAGGCTGTGTCTCTCTTAGGAATGGTCTATTTCCCATTTATTAAGATAGGATGTAACCTCTTGTGGTAGTGTGGTTGTTGTCTCGAGACAACTTACTGCTGGCATCCTGTCATTCCCACTTACTGGCTTTCCCACCTTTTGTTCCCCACCTTGCCTCCATGGACATCTATATGCCAAATGGTCCATTGGTTGCATTTAAAACATTTAACCCTTGGTCCTGGATGTGTACCTGGACTAATGGCTTTCCTTACTACTGATGGACTCTGTTGGGGCAGCCTGGGCTGCCCGCCATGGGTTCCCTTAGATCCATGTGCAGGACTGAGCGTCCCTTTCCTGTGCAGTGATGCCCTGCTTGCTAGGTATAGGTCTCCCTTCTTCCCCAACTCATCTGCAGTACTGCATTGTCTACCAACTAACCAGATTCTCATGTCCTCAGGCAAAGTAATAAGGGCTTGTTCCTTCACCAAAAGTCTGCCAGCCCTTCAAAATTGGTGACCTGACATCCACTCACCCACCTATGAAAATAAGTGCTTAGTTCAGCAATATATTCACAGACACTTTCATCTGCCTTGCATCTCTGCTCATGGAACTTTTTTCTGTATGCTTCAGGTTTTAACTTAAAACATTTTAAAAGACAGTTTTTTTATGGTATTATAATTTAAGCAATCAGTATCAGACAATTTAGAAGTAGCAGTTACAGCTTTACCATGGAGTAAGGAGGACAGGAACCATACCCAGAGCCCTTGGTCAACATTATACTGTTTACATACCCTTTCAAACATATGAATGAAACTTTCAAAATTATCCCTCTTTGTAAATTGTGGAAGAAATTTACTTACCTTTGTTGCTTCTGGGGTTCGGTTACTCCCTTCCCCATTTCCTCCATGACGAGTCAGCATCTCCTTCTCATGTTGCCTCTGCCTCTCATTCTCTGCACCTTCCAGACATCTCAGTCTCTCTGCTGCTTCTAATTCCATTTGTTTTTCCTGATGCAGTCTCTCTGCTGATTCCATTTCCAAACGTTTGACCTCCAGTTCAAGTCTCTTTAACTCCAGATGGATTTTTAAGTCCTCTGTGGAAAGGTTGAACGGTCCATTTTCTGAGAGTTGTACATTTCCAAGGCCAGCCTTATTGTCCTCCTGGTTGCTGTTTTGTGATGTAGCTGTGACTAAAGCTGCACTCATGTCTGCTTTAGTCATGTTGGCATGCACAAGTCCTTTAACCTAGCACATTTCAGCCAACTGGCTCCTTGTCAGCTTGCCATACTCCTCTACTGACATGCTTGCCTGCTCTCCCTGACTAACTAAGCTACCAAAAAATAAAACAATTGTGATATGAAACTCTGAATGTTCACTGTGGCTAATTAAGAGTACAAACATTCCTTAGTGACCACTGTTCATAGGCTACAGGAATTCAATATGCACACCACTACAAGCCAATTAATATGTGATGTGGTTATCCCACCACTGCCAACCAATTAATATGTGATGGCCCTGCAGTGACCCAGTAATCAAGGAGCTTCAATCCTTACCACTGGCAACAGCTAGGGGACGTACACACTGGGAGGATGGCAAGTACACACACAGTAAAGTGCAATTTCCCTTTAGAGCACACAGAGACCACAGTCAGTTTGGGGCTGGTTTCTCCCTCTTTTTCCAGATCACCAATAAGACTCCCCACTAGCACAGCTATAGGGTTGAGATCTCAGCTGAGAGGCCAAGACAAAACCTCCATCACCCTCTCTGTCCAACCAGTGATTCGTGTCCCTGCCCAAGTAGCTGACACACACACACACACACACACACACACACACACACACACACACACACACACACACACACTCTTTGAGGTTTGATTTAAATACAAACACACAAACACACACACACACACACACACACACACACACACACACACACACACACACACACACACACACACTCCTGGGAAATGCTGGCATATCTTTATTAGGTATGTCCCCATCTGCCAAGACAATTAGGCTGTTTCCACTGCCACTAAACACTCTTATCAGCTACTTTTAAGGCCCTTAACAAAGGGTGGCCAATCCTACTCTGTAATGTTACTATTAATCCAAATGGTAGTCTGACCAAGAGCAAGGCTGTTTAGGAGTGGCCTGTACAGTGTCACCAAATAGATATGTAAGTACTCTAAAAACTTAAATATGTCTCACAAATAGCCGCAAAGATAGGTTTAACTGTATTTAATAATAAATAATAAAATAACAAGACAATGCTAAATATGTATTCAGTTACATCTGATTTCAAAATCACAGGAAATATTTACAACAGCATTACAGGACAGTCTCAAATACAGAAATCATCTAAACTTAGCTTTTCTATATTCCTAACTATATCTAAAAGAGTTACTGTGCCCTAAAAAAACTTACAGAAAAGTAAGTGCAGATGTGATGATGAGTGGATGTTCTTGCTAGGTCCAAGCTAAAATGCACAGTCTCTCTGTAAGAGAGTTCTTAAATTAATATCAAATATTTCTGCTGGGTTAGCTTGGATGACATCACTTTTTGTCACCTGACTTTAGTTTCCAAATTAAACCCCATTTGTCAGAGACTTAACAGAATTCAGCAGCTCTCTGTGAAAATACATAGCCTTCAGATGTTTGCACCTGCTAGAGGACATAAAACAATAAAACACTTTTGCATTTCAAACCTAGTAATTACTTGTCTTCCAAGACAGTACAAAAAACTTCTTACTCTAGACACTGTCTGCTACACTGAAACTGAGAGATAACTTTTATAGCACAATCGTAAAACTGTTTAATTTCAACTTATTTTCTTGAGGTTTTGCAAGTGAACCTCTTATGTTCCAGTTTCTACTGTCAAAACATATACAGTTACACAATTACTATAGTTTGTATACATTTCTATTTTAAGCCAGCAGGGCATGCTGTGGTTACATTTTAGCTCAGTACATAACATACAGTTCTGTATAAATCATATAAATATTTACAAATTACATGGAATTATTTACAAATTTCCAGATAGCTGAGCTGGCAGTGTGACAGTGGGCAGGGAGAGGAAGGAGCTTGAGCTATAGATCTTATGTCTGAAAAGTGGACAAAGTCAGATCCAAGGACTGATACTAGACCCATTAGTTGAGGAAGGACAAAAACAGACAGTACAGATGCCTCATTATGGTGAGTACATTTTTTTTGTTCTATTTTTACTGTCCAGTTTTATCCCATTCTGGCAGAGCGGTACACAGACTGTTGCTGTCAATTGGGAGTAGGGGTGAGGAGGCATAATGTGTATATGTATGACAGCAGCAACTTGACATATACTTGAGTGTGGCCATTTGTGCTTTCACTTTCATTCCAGTCTAATATCAGAGGGGATTACACAGAAGGTAACTTTGTGTGGAAGTAGAGAGGCAGGTATTCTCAGATATGCCTTGTGTGTTTGTCAACATTTGTCTTCCCAGTTTAGTTTGAACTGCTATTTAGTCAGTTTTGAGCATTATGCTTTGGATACAACTTATTTTTTCCATTAAATAATTACACACACAAAAAAAGACTGGATTTCTTTCCTTACAAATGTTCAGGCCATCACTGGATTAAACAGTTGGAAAAAAGCTCTAAAATGTACCTTAGGTCAGCTAGAACCCTCATGGCATCTAGATCATAGATACGTACTAAGTTAGCTGCCTTTGTAGGCCATTTTAAGCCTAGATATTTTCCCTTTCTGTACTTGAAATAACCTATCCTATTTGGTTATAGATTTGCCTTACCCATTCCATGTTCAATAATTTTGTGTTAGCTCTAATGAGAATAACTGGGATCATACCATAGATAATTTAAGAGGACCCATGCATGGGAGTATGGGCCTAGTGGCACGCAGACCCATGAATCAATGTAGTTATTTCTGCCAATTGTTGTCTTGGTCATTTAGAACCTGTTGAAAGGATACAGCAAAAAGCAAAGTTCAAGAATAAAATTGAAGTTCTTTCCCTAATCATGATTTTTGTTCAGGCCATCGTTTCATCAAAAGTTTATAAAAAGGACTAAAATGTGCCTATAATATCTATCATTTCCATGGCCTTGGGCCCCATATCCACATCTTGATTCACTTACTTTCTCCACAGTTATTACAGTGCAGTCCTGGTCAGTTTGGATGTGTGAAAAGGATGCACAAAAAGACAAACTTGAAGAATGACTGAATTTCTTTCCTTATTCAGGATTTATTCAGGCTCATAATTGGATACAACAGGTTTAAAGAAAAAACTTTGAAGTGGACCACAGATCATCTAGTACCTGCTTACCAGACCCTTGGCTTAAGGCAGTTATTTCCTTCAAGTTTAGCCCTGGTCAGTTAGGGTCCATTGAAAGGGTGCAGGAAGAAGCAAAGTTCAAAAATAACACTGAAATCTTTCCTTAATCAAGAATTTTATGCAGGCCATTATTTGATGAAAAGGTTGGAAAAAAGGTCTAAAATGCATTTCCAGCATCTAGAACCTCCATGGCTTCTTGAGGCCTAGAGGCTCCCAACCACCCAGATTAATGCAGATATTTCCACCGCAGTTATTAGAGTGCATTATTGCCTAGTTAGGATGTGCTGAATAAATGAATGAATACAGGAAGAAAACTGAAGAGTAAGACAAATTGAGAGGTGAAGAAAAAAGTAATCTTGATGTGGATAGCCTACAGTGTGGTAGAGCAGTGGGTGATATGTGTTGGGAGGGGTAGTGGGCAGGGCACTGTGGAGTTCTTTACATAGGGTAACAGTTCAAAGGCCATCCTTGCATATGACTTACTTGCACAGTACAGCAGGCCTTCTGAAACTGACTAAACACATGAAAATGGTTAGCTGGATCACAAGTCTGTTAATATTTCACTGAGCGATATTAAAATGTATTAAAGTCCATATAAACATATGTGACAGAAAATTAAAAAAAAAATGCATCTGGAAAAAGCCTACAGTTTGTATTGATTAAGATAAACTACTTAGTATTGTTTTCATTTGTTACATCCTGATTAATAAAGTTACTATTCTAAACTGCCTTTGTCCATTGATGATCTTCCTATTGATCACTGCTGCAGTTAGCCTAAGTTATATGGGTTATGTCTTGCATAGGATATAACAGTCAGGCATCTTTCACATATTCAGGGCACCTTCCACATGCCAAAACCGTTAGTGAAATTGAACTGAGCTGACTTAAAAGAAAGGTTTGGGCAGCAAGACCTACAGAGCCTTCCAGCTGCCGATCAGAGCACTCCTTTCTGGTCTTCAAAGACTTAACAGACGTCTTGCATTGTTCCATTGCTGAGCAGGTAAGTTCCCTTTGGGTAAAAGAAAAACTTCCACATATTTTTAATGTTTTAATTCAGTGTTGCACAACCTTTTTTTTGTGGGGAGGGCCACAACATGAATTCGTAATGCATCTGCGGGCCACCTCAAAACATAGTAAGTTGTTATGAGTTAACAATAGATGTTATGTAGTCCAATCTCGCCTACATTCTTACCCGTGGGTTCGGAGCTGAACCTCGGCTCTGATTCAGCCATACTCTAGCTCAAAGTCTTCAATTGGCTCGTGGCTAAGAGGTATCCCATGCTGCAATGCGCCTATTCCCCAGATCTCGTTTGCCGCTCATACAGCTCGGATGTGGTCTCGCTCTTGGCCGTGGCTAAGTACAAATGTTCTACTATCTGTTTAATTTAGTAGCTCTAAAAGCTATTTTAATAGCTAGTGTGTGTGTGTTTTTAATTTTAGCAGTTTAGTGAACCTTTCTGGTATCACATTTACCTGGTGTTTACAGGCTAGGCCCGTTTCAGTTAGAGGACCTAGTCCTCCCCAGGTTTTTTTCTGTTGTTCTTGTTTTGATTGTTTACCAGGTTAATCCTCCTTGGTAGCGTTTTTCTTGTGGTGTGACTGTTTGTTGTTCCCCTGTTGGTTTTCCTGCGCTAGGCCCCTTTAACTTAGAGGACCTAGTCCTTCCTGTGGTTACCTTGTGGTCTCTAGGCCATTTGAGTTAGAGGCTCTAGTTTCCCTCGCTTCTTTGATTTCTGTGGTTAAGGTGCCCCTACCGTTTTTCCCCTGTGTGTTCTTGTCTCAACATGTCCAAGGAGTCTAAAGAGCACAGGCCTTCGGGCTTCAAAAAGTGTGTTAAGTGCAACAACAAAATATCTTTGACGGATGGGCATTCTGTGTGTGTGTATTGCTTGGAGGCTATTCATTTACAGGAATCCTGCTTGTTCTGTCATGCTTTCAGCTCCCACGTGCTGCAAGAGAGGAAGAACAAGCTGATTTTGAGAGGATTGATGAAACCTTCTTTTGAAGAGGATTTGGAGAGATCATCCAGTTCAAAGTCCTCTCCTTCCAAATCAGATAAAAATTTGGATGAAAAATCATCTAAGAAGTGCTCTCCGGCTCTGTCAGTCTCCTCGGAGCCACCGGAGAAAATGATTAAGACTACTATTGCTTCTTTGGCTCCACGGGCTTCGGGGCCGACAGAAGACAGTGCTTCGATGATGTCTACATCGACTCCTGGTTTATTGGTGCCGAGGTTAGATTTGTCAGTTGAGCGCTGGTCTCCAGTTTTTCGACCGATCTCCCCGACTCGTAGGTCTCCCTTTATAGGGAGATCCAGATCCCCGACCATGTCCTCTAGATCCTCCAGGACACTTTCTGATGATGATGTCAATAGAGTGGTGAAGAAACTGCTCCAGTCATCGGTGCTGGCTAAATTGCTTTCGGTTCCGGCCCAATCGGCTCCAGAGCTCGTCCACCCTTCATCTTTGGCTTTTCTTCCTCGGGACCTTTCTTTGGAGCCAGAGTTGTTTGTTCCGTCTGATGCCTCGAGATAGGCTCCAGTTGCCCCTTCTGGCATCTCTGCTCCGATCTCCGCTCCAACCCCATTAGTGCCGTCCATGGGGTCCAGGGTCCAGAGCTCGCCGGTTGGAGCCGAGAGGGAGGAATCAGGTCAATCTTTGGCCTGGAGCCTTCCTCTCGGCACTTCGGCTCAGGTGAGCGTGGACCCGACATTGGCTTTGGACCTTATTTCCTCGGCTACAAGGCTGTCTTCTGCAGTTAGTCAACCTTCGGAGCTGGGGGGATCAGCTTTCGAGATCATGAGGAGTGTGCTGGCCAGGTCATCAGTTGCATCTTACGGTACCAACATTCTTCCCCCTCCAGCACCGATATCAGTATCAGATCACCCTCTATCTAGGGACAGAGAAGACCTAAGGCATCAGGATACCTCCATGAGTGGACCCCAGCTTTCTGAGGCCTCCCCGGGTTTTTTTTACCTGAGGAGCTACCCAGAAAGAGTGTGTGCAAGAGGAAGCACATTGACTCCCAAGATGAGTCCCTCATATCTGACACAAACCTCGAGGAGTCAGAGGGGTCTTTTTCAGATATCTTGGAAATACTGAGATAGAGGTGACTGGCCATCTAAAACCCCTTCTGAGGTGGAGTCATGTTCCTGAAGGCCTTTGGTTCCCAACCCTCCGCCTCTTGGTTTCCTCCCCTGTTAGATGAGCTCCTGGACCTCATTTGTCGAAAGGTGTGGGAAACTCTGGACACTGTGGAAACAGTCCCTAGGAGACCCAACAAGTTTTTGTCTGCTCTCCCAATAGACAATTTCTTACAAAAGGCATTCCAGTAGATGCCATGGTGGCAGCAGCCACCAAGAAGGAACTTGCAGAAACTTCATTAACCGTCCATCCCCCTAACAAGGAGTTCAGGGCTATGGACAGGTATGGGAAGCGTGTGTTCTCTTCAGCGGCCTTTACACTGCAGTCGCTGAACTACTCATCACATTTTACATGGCTCCAAAGAGATCTCCTAAAGGAGTTGGGAGATTCTCTACAGGGTAACGTTTCTGATAGTGTGGCTCAGAAAGTCAATGCACAGATGTCTACCCTAAATTCTGTTGCTAACTCCTCCATGAGGCTGATCTCATATGCAGCCGATGGAGCGAGCAGGGCTGTGGGTTCCGGAATTTCTTTTAGGAGACACTCCTGGATGCGCCTGTGCAACTTCGTGGAGGCCTTCAAGTCTACCTTCACCAACCCGCCCTTTGACGGTTCAAACTTATTTGGAACCAAGGTGAAAGATACTCTGACTAGGTGCGAGCAGGAAGGAAAAACCCTGTCTGCCATGGGAGTCCGTTTTTCCATGCCTTCTAGACCTTATCCCAAGGGCCAGAAGGGTGGGAAAATGTGGTTCAGAAAATCGCAGAGGTTTTTTTCATGACGTACAGGGTGATTTCCCCCCCAGAGGCAGAGGAGGGGGTGGAAATTCAGGTAGACGCCACCCTAGAGGCAGAGGAGGCCCGCGTAACCAGGGGGACCGTGATTCCTTTCATGGCTCTCCGTACTATTGCTCCTGAGAGACTGCGCGTCTCTGGAGCCAGTCGGGGGTTGCATTTCTCTATACCCAGAAGTCTGGCGAGACATCACCCAAGACGAGTGGGTATTAGAGATAATCTCCAGAGGTTATCATATTCCCTTTCTTTCATCTCCTCCTCCAAACAAAAGAATCCCAGACGTCCCACCCAGTCAATGGGATTCCACAACCTTAGAAGTTCAAAAGTTGCTGTTAAAAGGAGCCATCCAACCCGTCCCCTCAGACAAAGTAGGATTAGGGACTAACTCCAGATTCTTTTTGGTGCCGAAAAGAACAGGAGACCTGAGACCCATTTTGGATCTCAGCCATTTGTACCTTCATGTAGAGAAGTCCAAGTTCCGCATGGTCACGTTATAGTCAATTCTCCCGTTATTAGAGAAAGATGTGTGGATGTGCTCCATCGACCTCAAGTATGCTTACTACCATACAAAAATGGGCAGGTCATCCAGAAGTCACCTACGCTTCCGGCTGGGAACCAGTCATTTTCAGTTTCGCGCCCTGTCCTTTGGTCTCACCACAGCCCCCAGGGTGTTCACCAAGTGCATGGCAGTGGTAACGGCTCACTTGAGACATATGGGATTCCAAGTGTTTCCGTACCTGGATGACTGGCTCCTGTCTGCCACCACCAGGCATCTACTACTACAGACCAGGGACGCCACTATTGCACTTTGCCAAAGTCTGGGAATCACCTTGAATTGGGAAAAGTCTGCATTGTTGCCCTTGCAGTGTATCACCTTTATCAACACCGAATTAGACACAGTGCTCATGAAGTTTTCCTGCCGGAAGAGATAATTCAGGTTTTACAGCAACAAGTCGACACTCAACTACCACTGAAGAAGGTCAAGGCAAAAGTGGTCCTCCAGCTGTTAGGTACCATGGCTGCAACGATTATGCTAGTCCCTCTTGCAAGACTTCACATGAGGATTCTTCAGTGGCTACTTTTTGCCCAATGGTCTCTTCAGCACCTTCCCCTCTCCCACCTTATTGTAATAACCGACAACTGCAAGCAGGATCTGCGCAGGTGGCTTCAGACCAGCAATCTCAACACTGCTATGCCTTTCGTTCTTCCTCCTCCATTTGCCACTGTGACCACGGATGCCTCCCAGATCAGGTGGGGGGGGGGGCATTATCGCAGCAGGAACTGTCCAAGGCACATGGAAAGAACATGAGATCCATTTGTATATCAATGTCTTCGAGATGAGAGCGGTGCTATTAGCGTTGCAAGCACTTCACAGCTTTCTTCCTCTTGGGACAGTTGCAATCTACTCGGAAAACATGTCTGTGGTCTGGTGTCTGAACAAACAGGGAGGAACCAGGTCGTATCCCCTTTGCAGAGAGGCTCTTCGAGTGTGATAGTGGGCAGTATCTTCCCAGCGCTTTCTAGTTGCAATGCACATTCCGGGGAAGTCCAACGTGATTGCCGACAGGCTGAGCAGAGCTATTCTGATGCCTCACGAGTGGTCCCTGAACGAACAGGTGGCGGAACGGATTTTCCGCAGATGGGGTCAGCCTTGCTGTGATCTATTTGACAGCCTCCTGAATGCCAAATGCAGCAGCTACTTCACCCTTATTCCCCCGAAAGGGGAAACACCCAGGGACGCTCTAGTTCACGATTGGCCCTCCGGTCTTCTCTATGCCTTCCCTCCAATTCCCCTGATAACGAAGGTTATTCAGAAAGCACAGTCTTTGGGAAGCAAAATGATACTGATTGCTCCACACTGGCCTCATCAGATCTGGTTTCCTTTTCTTCACCCTTATCTAATGGACGAGCCATGGATTCTGGACCCAGAGCCGGATATGTTGACTCGTATGTCAGGGCAGTTCCACCCCTCCATCCAAACCCGCAGGTTGACAGCATGGCTGCTGCAATTCCGTCCCTAGTCAGGCTTCATGATTTTTCACTGGAGGTGGTTCATATTCTGTCTTCCTCCCACAAGCCTTCTACTAGGACGATTTATTCCAGTAAGTGGAAGAGATTCTCCATTTGGGCTCATGAAAGACAGATTGATCCCTATACAGCTCACATCTCATCAGTTTTAGAGTTTCTGTCTCAACTGTTTAGTCAGGGGTCTGCTGTGGCAACTATAAAAAGTACAGTTGGCAGCCATTTCTACTTTTCATGTTGCTAATGAACCCAATCTAATGGCGCACAGACTTTTTAGGGCTTTTCTCAAAGGGACTATGCTACTTTGACCCTCCGATCTTTGATCCCGTTATGCCATGGGACCTTAATTTTGTGCTACAGCAGCTTACCTCACCTCCTTTTGAGCCCGCGACAACCTGTAACATTAAATTTTTGTCTTGGAAGACACTGTTTTTGATAGCCATCACTTCGGCTAGGCGGGTCTCTGAACTCCAAGCTTTATCAGTCCGGCCCCCTTACTTGATGTTTCACAAGGATAGGGTTTCGCTAAGACCTAATCCTTCCTTTATGCCTAAAGTTTCTTCAGTGGTCAATCTCAACCAGTCTATTGAGTTGCCTGTGTTTTTCCCTGAATTCTCTAACAAGGCAGAATTTAAGTTTCATCAGCTGGATGTCCACAGACAATTACGTTTCTATTTACATAGAAAAAAAGATTTTAGAAAATCTGATCAACTTTTTGTCTCATTTTCAGACAACAGGCTAGGGACTTCAGTTTCCAAAGTAACTCTGTCCAGATGGATTTCTAGCTGCATTTCCTTCATCTATTCTTCAAATGGCAAGGAATTACCTTTTAAGTTAAAGGCTCACTCTACGCGTTCGGTGTCTACTTCTACTGCCTTTCAGGCTAGGATGTCTATGGAGGATATTTGTGCTGCAGCTACTTGGGCATCTCCTCACACCTTTATTAGTCATTACAAATTGGATCTGGTATCAAGGGGCAGATCCTCATTTGGTTCCACAGTGCTCAGGAGTATTTTCCAGTGAGCCGCCCAAGGTCTAGGTGCTAGGGACGCTGTCCCACGGGTAAGAATGTAGGTGAGATTGGACTACATAACATCAAGAAGTTATGTACTCACCATAACGTTCAATGTATGTAGTCCATCTCGCCTCACATTCTTACTAACCCACCCACCTACCCCCTCCTGGAGGACCTAGAGGTCGAGTCTCTGGTTTCAGCACTCCTTCTTGATATGTTGAGTTGGTTCTTCCTCTCAACGTGTTTCTGTGTGTGTGTGTGTGTGTGTGTGTGTGTGTGTGTGTGTGTGTGTGTGTGTGTGTGTGTGTGTGTGTGTGTGTGTGGATGTGAGCTCACTGCAAACAAGATCTGGGGAATAGGCGCATTGCAGCATGGGATACCTCTTAGCCACGAGCCAATTGAAGACTTCGAGCTAGGGTATGGCCGAGTCAGAGCCGAGGTTTGGCTCTGAACCCACGGGTAAGAATGTGAAGCGAGATGGACTTCATATATCGAACGTTATGGTGAGTGCATAACTTCTTGGTACAGGTGACTGGCATTTTTACTTAAGACAGCAGTCATGAAATTGCCTGTTTTTTACATCAACTTTGCATTTAACTTTATTCTGGCTTGCAGCCATGACTTATTACAAACTTTTGCAGAAAGTTACTTCTGTTTACAGACTACAGGTTATAAACAAGAAAGAATAGTGACTTCTGCAGCTAAAATTAGAGGTGTGCGCAACTGCAGTCAATTAACTGAGTAAGCACGTGCTGGAAAGTTTGCATGACTGGAGTAAGGCATTGCATTTTTACACTTTTTTAAAAAAATTTTGGTTACTCTCTGGGGGCTGGATGGCATTGTGTGGCGGGCTGGATTTGGCCACCAGGCCGGACATTGTGCACCACTGTTTGTATTTCTTTTCTATGTGGGAAGTACATTTTAAACTAGGAATGTGCGTTTTTGACTGTCATGCAACTTTGCTGTACTTTTAAATGGTGGTAGCACACTTTTTGACAGTTTAAAGGTTGATTTCAACATTCTAAAATCGTTTTTTTTTTCTGTGCAGAAACCATGTTTAAATTACTTTTCTTGGGGGCTGGTAAAGTGTATTAAAGTGCTTTTTAGTATGTTTGTTGGAAGAAGTGATTTTATACTACTTTTAATATTTTACAGTCTTGTGCTGCTGAGTTTCCCTGGGAAAGAGGTGCCATATTTGTCTTTACTGTGAAATAAACTACAGTCCCCATGGTCAGTTCCACTTCCGCCACCCAAAAAAAAAATAAATAAATAAACTTAAGTAAACAAGTTTTTCCATAATAGCAAGCTAACAATTTGCCTCAGCTGCAGGTGGGTGACACTGCTATGGCCAAAGTATGTTCCTCAGACCACTCAGCTTTTTCCCTGGATACCTATGGTGTTGCCCATACAGGCACAATGGATTGGGGTTTAGTCACATTCTCTACAGGGCAAGGGAGAGCCATTTTTGTTGGTTTAGGGAGAAGGGTTAGGGAATGCGCCCCTGCTTAACCATAATGCTGTGCCCAACCCTGGGGAAGCTGTTGTTGCTATTAAAAAAAAATCCTGTTTGCCCTAATGTTCCTGTCAAAAAGAAACAAAGTTAAACATATAGCTTCCCCAGCTCCTGTTTCACTAGGTAGGAGTAATTTATGAAGTCTGACTCAGGGTATTGTGCAGGCTATTTACCCTTCTTCTCAGGTGGTTTCTGATAAGAGAAAAGGGGATTCCTGTTTTCATGAAGAGATTCAAGAAATCAAATCATGAAAGGAATGTGATGGGACAAAAACAGATTTTTCTCTTCAGATTTCTGATTTCCAACATAGTATAATTATCTGAATCTTCCAGGTAATGATTCCTTTTTTCTGAGACTATTTCCAGAATATGCCAGTGTTTTCAGTGGGAGAAGACTAAGTTTTTCACTTCCTTGGAAAATGCTACAAACTATTACTACTGGAATTCCAAGAACCTCCTCCCATCCCCCCACTGCTGCCTGCATTGGAGGATGTATTAATCTCAACACAAGGTTTCCCTGATAGCCAACCTGCTGCACCTGAAAGCACATAGAATGTGTGAAGTTCCTCAGTCTTTCATAGTTCATCCCAGACCTGACACTGCAGCTTGAGTTTTAGTCAATCCAGCTACTGCCAAGCATTTCATTAATTTTAATCCTCCACCTACTGACAAAGATGGCAAAATGATTGATACATTTTGGAAAAAGGTGTATGCTTCTGCAACTTTGATTTTTAGAATTTTGAATTATCAGGCTCGTATGTTAAAGTTTATTCCAAATGTGAAAGTATGAGGAAATATTTTATCTGCAGTTCCTTGCTGTGAGAAAAAGTCTGCTCTGTGTGATTTAGTTTCTTCTATTTATCAGGTCACTTCTCATTGTTAAATGTGCGTTTATGCCTCTCTAGATACTTCCAGGGCTGTAGTGTCAACTGTGTTGAGGAGATTGGCCTGGCTCCTTTCCCAGACCCTCCTAGAGGATGTAAAAATGAGATCGTAATTCACCTTTGGACAGAGATTTAGTTTTTGGATTCTCTGCTGCAGAGGTTGTAAAAATATATGATGACAGGTAAACTGTTACAGGGAATCTCAGATTTTTCAGCACTCTCTAAATTTTCCAAGGGTTTTTCTGCCCCCTCATCCAATTTTGGCAAGAAGTCTAGAGCTTAGTAGTTAGCTTGATAGGAAATAGTTATTATTAGCATTAGTTTTTTTTTTTTTTTTTTGGTACAGTGCGGATTTTATAGGATTATAGAATTTAATATCTTGGGAATTTAAGACTTGGAAGTATACCTATGTTCTGGATTCCTTCCTTGTTATTGCTGTTTAATAGTTATTAGATGTTGGATAAAAGTTTTAAAATATGTACAAAGTGCGACAATAAAATGCCCCTTCAGGACCCCTCCTACTCGGTGTGTTTATTGCTTGAGAGTAGCTCAGTTGTTTTCCAGCTGTGATGCTTGTGCATCATTTGGCCACAAGGCCCTCCAGAGTAGGAGAGAGGAACTCATTTTGAAAGGCTTATTATCGGCTGTGTAAGGGCCATCTACAACCCATTTCCAGTCTGCCTAGAAATTTGAGTTAAAAGACAAAAAAAGGAAAAGAGAAAAGAAAAAGATAAAGACATACAAAAAGGTCAGGGAAACACGACTACTAAAACGTCAGTAGAAAGCTCCGTCTGGTCTGGCACTGAAGAACCAGTCTAATCCAAAGCCATCTTTTATCTGATCTCCTTCTCCTCTACTACACTTCTTTCCTGAGCCCATCAGTCCAAGATTGCACTCACCAGTCCTCCAGGAAAGGAGAGTATCGAGAACATTTTCAGTGGCTTTGTTTGCCTGTTCCTCAAGGAGTCTTACGGAGGCTGAATTTGATGGGATGATACGGAGATTGCTTCAACAGCAGATTTAGTTGGGCGTCATCTCAGCCTCATCCCCAGCTTCAATCCTAGAACATGTCCTATGTCCCCTCTACTTATGATTGCGACTGCGATCCTGTCTTCAAATCCAAAACGCGTGGATCTGAGGTTACCTGTGGTACCTGCATTGGTGCTGCTTTGTTGACTCTGATCTTACTGCACTCTCTCTTGAATCTGATTTTATCGTATGTGGAAGAGAATTGCATTTAAGCTGTGGGAGTTGGGGCATGGGAGGACAGATGGATCTCAAAGCTTTCAGATCCATCTCTGTCTCTTGGTGCATCCACTCTCAATAGCTCAGCTCCAGTGTCAGCTTCAGATCCAGGACAATTCAGTGTCCATGGAGTTTTATCAACCTCATCTCTGGCCCAGCAAACAAAGCTGTCAAGAGTGCTCTGTCTTCTAGAGAAGGGGATTCTTCCTTCTTCCTTGGATCCATCCCAACCTCTTTCTTTATTTTCTGAGTCCTCTGCTTCTCCTCATTGACAAGGACAGTGAGTTACAAAAAGTCTCAGGGAAGTGCTCACTTTGAGCTCCCAGTTTGATTCAGATCCATTGTCTGATGTTCCTCAACACTAGATTCATAAGAAACAGACTTGTAAATGGAGGCACCTAACTTCATCACCTGAGTCTGTTACAAGAAGTCATGGATTTGGATGTAGGGGAAGGTCCCTCTACATCTTCCTTTAAAGATGTTACTTTTGGAAAAATCCTGGAAATGATGAAACAGAAGGGGGGTTGGTCCACTGACACAGTTGCTTGGAAGAATCTGTGTTTCTGGAGGCTCTAGGAGCTGATCCTTCAACTGTCTGGGTGGTCAATCCCTTGATGCCCTCATTGACTTGGTGGCCCTGAGAGCTTGGAAAGAGCATGACAGAGTAGAGTTGATCCCAGCAAAGCCCTAATGAATCTTAGCTCCCCCAAAGGACAGATTGCACTTGAGTTACGGTCCCCCAGTAGATGCTACTATGGGCATAGTGACAGCCACTAAAAAGGGGCTCTGGGAATATAGTACATCTCTCCGTCCCCCTAATAGGGAATCCAGGGCTCTGGACAGATTTGGTAAACAGACTTATGTTTCATTGACCTTTCCACTTAACATTCTGAACTACCTGGCACAAATTACTCATTTTCAGAGAGAATTGACAAAAAGAAATGTCTGATTCTCTCTCAGGAAATTTGCCAATGGGCATCCACTAAAAAGTGGAGTCCCAGCTATCTATCCTTGTGTCACTTTCAAACATCTCCATGAGTGTGCTATCCTACACAGCTGATGGGATGCCCAGAGCAGTAGGTGCAGGCATAGCAACACGTCATTTTGTCTGGATCCAATTGTGTGACCTTGTGAAGGCTTTAAGACATCATTCATTGTTACCCCTTATGATGGTTCCACTGTCTTTGGACCCAAGGTTAAAGACAGTGACCAGAAGCAAACAGGATGGGTAAGACCCTGTCAGCCATAGGAATCTACTTCTTTACTCCTCAAAGGAACTTTTCCAGAAATCAGAAAGGAAGGAAGAAGATGTGGTTCCATACATCTCAGGGTTTTAGTCACGATGCTTCAGATAAACCTTGCCATAGTGGAGTGAAGGTGAATTTAATGGATGTCTCAAGGCAGCATGCAAAATCAAGGATTTCAGTGACCCTTTTCAGAGAAATCCCTCCTGCAGTCCTGAAGGATTGCCCAACTGCTGTACTCTGGAGGCAGTCGAGGGGGGGTACTTATCATTCCACCCTCAAACCTGACCAGCCATTACATCAGGCTTACGGGTGCTGCAGGTAATTAACAGGGGATACACCATTCCCTTTCTTTATACTCCCTAATCAAGAAAAAGGATTCCAGAAGTACCAATCAACTGAAGTCTGACACAGTAGAATTAGAGAGTGATCCAGCTGGTCCTGCTAGACCAACTAGGATCTGGTGTCTGCTCAAAATTCTTTTTAGTACCAGAAAAGATAGGGGACCTAATGCCAGTTTTGGACCTCAGCCATTTGAACACATTTGTGAAACAGACAAACTATCCGGATGGTCTCAGTTCAGTCCATTTTCCCTTTACTCAGTAAGGATGATGGGATATGCTTGATAGATCTTCAGGATGTTTACTATCATGTGACAATAAACAATTGTTCAGAGAAATTTCTCAATTTCAGGCATGGGAGCCAGTCAGTATCGGTTTATAACACTGCCCTTTGGCCTCACCACAGCCCTCCCCAGGTGTAGAGTTCAAGGATTCCAAGTGTTCCTGTATTTGAATGATTGGCTCCTAACTGCTCCAACCAAGACTCAACTCATAGAGCAAGGGACAGTGTTACTCCACTTGCTTCACAGCCTAGGGATAACTGTCAGATTTTCCAAGAACCAGCTAAATCCCATGAAGTCCTTAGAGTTCACTGGATGCCACCTAGATGCTCTTAACCAGAAGGCCCTTCTGCCACACTCCAGAATTCTCTCACTTCAAAAAGCGATGAGTCAAGTTCTGTGCCGTCATTCCCCACCATCAAGACTAATTCTGAAGTTACTAGGTCTGATGGCCTGTACAATCACCCTTATTCCTCTTTCTCGCTTCTTCATGAGATTCATGCAATGGACCCTGTCAGTACAGTGGTCTCACCTACATCACCCATCAAATGCACCTGTCAAACCAGCTTCTGTTTGCAGAACTCATAACAACTGGTTGGTATTGCCTACCCTTCTATTCAAAGGACACCCATTCAGTTCTCCTGCTCCCATAGCTATAGTCTCCACAGATGCTTCCCTTTTAGGGTGGAGGAGGGCATTACGAGGGGAAGACTGTTCAAGGTACATGGACATCAGTGGAGACCAAACTTGACATCAGCATTTTGGGAGATGAGAGCAGTCCTTTTAACATTGCAGATATTTCAAGACCCTTTCCGAGAGGGTGTGATTTCGATCCAGACTGACAACATGCCGGTAGTCTGGTATAACAGTAAGTAAGGGGGAACCAGTTCTTAAACTTTTTTGGGAAGCCATGAGAGTGTGACAGTGGCTGATGTTTTCCTGCTGCTTTCTAATAGAAATGCATATATTGGGGGCTTCCAGCCAGTGTGTTAGCAGACAAGTTAAGCAGACACATTTGTTTGCCTCAGGAGTGATCCCTCAGTCAAGCAGTGGCAAATTAAATTTTCCGCCACTGGAACCAACCTTGCTGCAACTGTTTGCATCTCATCTGAACAAGAAGTGCAGCAGTTATTTTGCCCTTATCTCTCCAAAGGGTCAGTCACCAAGGGACTCTGTATTTCACAGTTTGCCTGCTGGTCGTCTGTATGCACTTCCCCTGTTTTCTGTAATTACGAAATTCATTCAGAAAGCTAGAAGGTGCAAGGCAAAAGTAATGCTCATTGCTCCTCACTGGCCCCAGCAAATTTGGTTCCTGTTTCTTTAGCCTCATCTGTTGAGTCCTCCCTGGACACAGTTCAGACCTTCTATCACACCCATCTGGGCTTACTCTTCCAGACATCAAAATCTTGAATCTAACTGCTTGGTTGCTCCAATTCGAATAATGGCCAGAAATGCCAGGTACTTATAAGATGTAGTTCATATTCATACATTTTCTCAAAGTCTAGTACTAGAAAGCTCTGCAGAAGTAAATGGAAAGAAGTTCTCATTTTGGGCTGCAGGAAAAGGACTGGATCCCTTCTCTGCACTGCTACCAGCCTTGTCAGACTTCTTATCAGAATTGTTTCATAAAGGTTCAAGTTTCTCCACTATAAAAATAATAGTTAACAGTTATTTCATATTGGTTGTAATCAAACTCAAATAACCTTTCTTAGGGAAACTTTTCTACTTAGACTTTCTATATGAAATCTGTTCCCCCTTGGGATACAACAGTGATACTGCAAGCCCTTAGTCAATCTCCATTTGAACCAGCAGCTACAGTAGATCTGAAGTTTTTAACATGGAAAACCATCCTTTTAATGGCAGTCACCTCAGCTAAGAGGATCTCAGAACTACAAGCACTTTCTTGCAAACCAGCATATGTTTTTTTTGCAAGGACAGAGTTCCTTTATTTGCAAGGTGTCGTGTAAATCCAACATCAACCAATTTATAAATCTACCAGTCTTCTTTCCAAGATATCTAAAAAAGGAGAAAATACACACTTTTACTTGATTTTCACAGGCACCTTTGCTTTTGTCTTCATAGAACAAAACATTACAAAAAAAAAGAGATCATTTGTTTGCGGCGTTTTTAAAAGTGAAGTTAGGGTGTGTGTGGTGTCTCTAAGGTCATCCTTTCTAGTTAGTTGTCAAGTTGCATTCTATTTATGACAAACTGCACTTAACATTGCCTAAAAATCCCACAGCACATACAAGTAGGGCAGTGTCAACTTCCACAGTTTTCTAACAAAACCTTCCCTCCTTCCCCCTTCCAAATTGTCATCTTCTTTTTGTTTGAGCAATGGGCAGTACCCTAAGGAGTTTTGCCTTATATAGTCCTTATTGGTGATTATACACTTCTATACATTTGTACTGTTTTGTCCCCTTCCTTAGGGTAGTCAGAATATCTATATCTACTTTAAGCACAAACTCCATCTGAGGTATTCAGAGGGAGAAGAGAGTTATTATGGGATAGGGAGGAGTCAGAGCCCTAAAGCTTTGCATTTGGAGGCACCTTGACTAGATCCAAATTGAATTAGAGTCCTATCTGTTGAACCAGATGAAAATAGGACAACACATATCTATCATTATGGTAAGTACATAACATTCATTTTGGGCATGTGGAAAGTGTCATAAAGCTTTAGAAGCTAGCCGGCTGTTAAATCCTATGCAGGATTTAGCCCATATAGCGTAGGCTACTGCAGTGATCTTATGAGCATCTACAGTTATAGTAAGTTTACTTAACACAACTGTACTTTTTTTTCCATAAAATGTTTTTTTCATAGTTGCATATTAAAATAAATGTGTTAATTTAATTTAATAAAAGAAAACATAGTGTGAAAACAGTACTTACTGAAATGATATTGTTACTTGGATCGTCATACTTTATGATATAGTAAAGCCGAGACTGACTTTCTAATCTGTTCACTTTAGGGTACTTCTGAAAAATGTGTCAGAGTGAAAACATTGTGGGAGGCATCTCTGTATACCATACCTCTCAACTGTTTGGGATTTTAGAGAATGTCCATATTTTTATTGTATATAGTCTCCTTTTGAAGGTCATTAAAAAAATCATCTTTCATGGAAATTACCACTTTTCTGCCATGCATTGAATTCTTCACTTGCTTTGTGATCACCTTTTGCCCTCATTACATCAGACATTCTTAAATAATCTTCTTCCTATTACTGTTTAACTTTAGTAGGCTGATGTAGTTGGATTCAGATCCTGCCTGTAGAGAGCCTAAGAAGCGATTGGTGCAGTTAGTTATTGTAGAAAAAAACACTTCAGCACAATGCAGTGACTGGAATTACCCTATGTTTTCTTTTTCTGTGTATTTTTTCTCCACTGTACCCAACAGTCATCAGTCTTCATCCTATTGGTCTTTATCCCATTTATTCCATCTTCCATCTTGTGAGGATCATAGCTGCACAAGAGTGAGTACTGATGGTGAGGTGCTTTATCTAAGCATCAGTGTAAGGGTTAGTGTCTTTGTCTGCACCTCTGCATCTTTGTGTTAATGAGATAAAAAGTGCCCTTCTTCCAAAAGCCTGACAGTTTGACCCCCCCCCCCCCCATGCAGACCAAGGCTGTCTATGTTTCAGGAGTAGACCATAATTGTCCCCAGGCCAAAGAAACACATGGCACCACATCCCAGATATCACATTGTTCTTGATGAATGTTGTGAGGGAGTTTTTTCTCTGCTCTAATCCCAACCTCTAGTCAGCTGACATGGGTACTTATATCATCACAAACATGTCCTTTGCTGCCCTTTTATATGTGCCTGCTACCACCCATGCTGTCATTGAGGGCTAGCAGATGAATTGGTAACAGCAAGCTCGCCTCACTTCTTTCTAATTACTGTGGGCTTTCCATTTACTGATGGCAAGCACAACAGACCAAAGCTGCCTCTTCCTTACCCAAGGATGGATGAACTAGTGTTGACCACTCATTCCTACCCTCCCTCTCCCTGACCCCATCATCTAGACTACTAATTAAAGCCACATCATTTATGACATTCTAAAGGCCTTATCCCTTTATGATATGAAGCCAACTACTGTAAAATAAATAATCTTGATAAACAGGAAACTGCATTTTGTAAACTTATAGAATAATGTTTCATAAACTCAAAACTGATGTATGAGGAACTCTTGACAACAATCTGTGATGGTTTTAATCCAAAGACATGCAAGTAGTCAGTGGCAGAAAACAGAAATATGTTTTTCTGGGATTCCCTGGTAGCAATGAAAGCTTGCAAAATGCTGAGGTAATGGAGTGCCCACTGAAGATAAGGGTGATGGAATTTCAGTAACAGGCTCACATTTTACTGGGGGAAAGGTGATGACTACCCAGTCATCTATACTAGTATCACAATGGAGACTAGGGAAGTTATTGAAATCCACAGTATGTGTCTAGGTGAGTCAGGGCTTATGTGGTAGCATAAGCTGGTTGACTGGCTGTATTAAACCTGCATCTCAGAGGGATTTGGATTATTTTGTATAATACAATAAAATAGGGACAACCATATCTTATGACATGATAGTATTTGTGAACAGCTCTGTTCAGCCTTTATCCCAGATGTAAAAATTATTTGTTGCAACAGAAAACTTGGAAAGGGGCCTTGCCGCCTAACATGTGACCAGAAGAATTTAAAGTTCACTCAACAAAGCAAGCACATTCACTTCATTTAAATTGCACCTATATTATAAAACACTTAATTTCTTTGCTGTTTGCTATGGTAAGTAATTAAATGTTGCTATCTCTTTTGCAGTTATTATTTACTAAATTAATGTCATGCTTGGATAGTTGTTATTCTCTTACCACCAGAATCAGGGAAAAATCCAGAAATAATCAGAAACAATGTAGGATACTTTTTTTAATGTTAGTGGTATTAACTTGTAAAATTGACAGAAGAAGAGAATGTGAATTAGTATGCATTTTTTGATTGAAAAGAAGTATATAACGCTAGTTATTGTCATTATTTATTGTATGCAATCTACCAATGTATGTCCTACAATCATTTTATTTAAGAGGAACACAGCTTTTGATTTTTAATTTTTTGTTTTTATTTTAGCTAAAGTCAGGGACATCCCTGAAAAGCAGGATATTAGCTTAGCAGATATCTACCAGAGCACTGAGCTATTGTCCATCTGCTTCCTACTGTAGGCAAGAAGATGAAAGGTGCATGTAGTAATCTTAAAGTAAAGGGATGGTCTCAGCTTAAGGGTGGTTCCACAGGTTGAATTAGTAGAACAGTTTGGTGACAGGCCTGAATGAACAGTGTTTTGATTTTATTAATATCTTTTGGATTCATATTAAATTACAATCCCTTTATGATAGCTCTGGTAGGAAGGACCCTATGGTGTTTGCTGATAGTGAACGGTGTTCTGGTAATATTGTTTCTAACTATGAATAGCATGTTGGGAAATGCCGTAGATTTAATAGAATCTACTAAGACAAATTATACAAACTGAATGAATGAAAGTGAGCTTGTAACAAATTTACTTGCTTCAGTATCTTACAGGCCATCAGTATATGAACTAGGCACTGTAAACGTCTTTCATACTGAACTAGTCTGTTGACAACAGCAGTGTGAAGCGCATGCTTACATTTATTGTAGAATATCAAAACTGCTGTTTGAATGCATTTGTATGCTATGCTTTTTTAAAAGTTTGAATGTGAATATCCTCTTTACTACCCAACTTACTATGTGAATTATGTTCTGAAAGCTTTTTATGAGAAGTAAAATTTGGATCTTTGGTGGAAGGGAGACCTCTGCTTATCAACTTATGACTTCAAGTATTTATTATGCACTTTAGCAAATATACTTTCAAGGAAAATTACAGTTTTTTATAATAGCAGCATTTCATAAAATAGGCCCTCAAAACATCTGAATTACTGGCTTAAATAGTCTGAAAAGGTCACTGTAAACAAAGTGAAAAATGCATTCAGCAAGCTGTAGCTGAACGTATATTTTTGCAGAGTACTTAATTATCTTGGCAAACTGCCTGATTCTAGGAATCCCAAGACTGGTAGTGTAATATTCTGGCATTATTGCAATATAGTAATATCCTATCATTATCCCAGTACAGTCAAAGTGCCTTTGTTGAAGGTTGTGCGTCAGGGCTGGTAAACCGGTATGTAAAAATCCACTACCAATCATTAGCGGACCGGAGTTCCGCTGTGGCGACCCCTAAAAGCCGAAAGACACAAACAAATCCCAGTACAGTCACAGTTAGTGAGTTAGTGGTATTCTAGTTTACCCTTCATAGGCTTATCTAGTCAGACCACCTCTGGATCAGAAATTGATGGGTTGATGCTGCTTGCCCAGAGGATACTGCACAATATAGCCAATAGAAGATGCCTCTCTTTGGAGTACATGTTGTAGATGACTGTAAAAATACGCAGTGCCAGTAGAATGACAGCTCAGATTTGTACAGTGGCATTGATGACAGACTAGCGTGCAGAATTTGGATGATTAGTTAGGCAAGCTGTATTGACATGCAGGAGCTCACAGCACAATTACAGTGAAAACCATGTTACCAATGGCATTACTAATGACAACAGTGATCTCTTTCACCCATCTCAAATTTGTGAGCTCCTGTCAGAAAGTCTTCTGGTGGGGATGACTTCTTCTCTTCAGATCTTTTTCTGTAGTGAAACAAAAACAAAACAAAGTGAAATGAAATAAATGGCCTTCACTTTGTTGTACTATTACGTGAGCAGTAGTTTAGGAAAATAAAATAAATCCAGAGTTTATGAATTGTATGATTTTATAGGGGAGCGAACCACTTAAAAGGCTGGAATGCAAGCCTAAGTGTATCATTGTTTTACCAATGAATGCAAACAAATCACTGATTTGTTTTATTTCACAAAGATTGAGGATAGGGCCACTGTTGCCATTGTAGAATGAACTCTGTTACGATACTGTGATAGCTTGGACATATGCTAACTTCATTTCAGAAGACTCTTGCCTTTGTGTAGGCAGTGACTGTCTGGAGACAGACAATATGTGTAGATCAAAAATACAAATTTGCTTGACTTTTAAAATGCCACGTTTTGAAACAATTGTATTTACAGAAGTAGAAAAGTTGTTTAAAGTTTAACATCATGCTGCCCTTCGTTATTACAATCAGGGATGGTATTTATATTCTTAAAATGTTCTGTTTAACATAAGTTTTGGTAGTTCTGTTAACTATTGGAACAAACTCTTAACCTCACCCTATAACTCATTTTATTTTGCCCATTATATTTCATTGGTCTCAAATGAAAGCATAGTACTCTGAAGGTATGTCTCAGCTGCTTAAAAATGGAAATTTGCTTCCTACCTGCTCACATACACTTTTGATAATTCTAGAAAAGATGTTCTGCTTTCTGAGTCTTTCTTTTTTCCTTGCTGCAGTCATGATTTTTCTAAAATGTTAAAAACTGGCACACGGCAAACAAAACCAGAAATGAGTCTCCCATAGCAGAAGCCCCCCCCCCCAAAAAATGAGGTAACTGCAGACTAAAACTTCTTTATCTGTAACGGGAAATATGTTAATATCCCCCACAGAGGTTAATCAATATACTATATTCCTTCATTAAATGCTTTTAGAAACCCAGTGGTGAATACGTCCTCCTCATTAAGAACAATTACAGCTCTTTTTTTGCATATAACCACAGGATACTGAAAATTCTATAGGCTTGAATGAGTTATTTTATATCCTTTACTTCCAAGTGAGGCCTTTTATCTATGGTAGGATAGTGGGATTAATTGTCTCTTTCAAAACAAATATTTACTAATGGCACAGATTATCTGAATGGTATCATACTTCAAGTCACAGTTATAAGTTCAAAACAGAATGCAGTTAATGCATTGCTGAGGCTATTTGAAATTGCAAGAACTGTACCACTCTTCCAGTTCTTTTTGTCTACTAGGAAACAAATGAGAATGTTCATTGTTTTCCCATCAAAACAAGCAAATGCTCATTTTTGTGCTGCTATCAGATATGTTTCTATACAACGCATCACCTCATCATTCCATAAAAGATCAAATTTTAGAGCTACTTTTGCAGAGTGAATTTTCCAAACAGTCTTGTTCATGTCAGATGTAGTCTGTAGAGTGAAGTGTTCTATGCTGGATGCCAAACAGGAAATGTCAAAGAAAATATCTGGACTGCTTTGCCTGGAAAATCAGAGAATTTGTCCTGTATTGGATCCAAGAAACTCCATCTCATTTGGGTAGGGCGAGTATTCCTCTGCACTACCTACCCTTAATAGTCCCATGACAGTAGAATGAGCAGTTTTTGATCTCTCTTTTTGTACAGACACCATTCCATCCATAGTAACCAGTTCCAATCCCACATGGCAAAAGTCTTGCTCTTCTTGGCCGACCTAGACGGAAACTTTCAAACAGGGAGTAATAAACCACCCTATACAAAGTCATCCACATAACAAGCAAGCAGTCCATAAACAAGGGTACTGTTCCCTTTTAGCCAGTAGAGCACAGCATGGTAAGCCTGTGAGATTCTCTCTTTTTATATAACAATGAAGTTTTGCTGATTGTTGCACCATTAGAGTGAAGCATATGCCAAACCATAAGCACACTTCCTGAGATTCCGCAGTCGTCAAACTCTTCTTTCCTTGTAATATAGATATAAATGCCATGAAAAAATTCTATACCTTTCAAACAATGCAGACTTAATGGCCAAGGAAAGAACTTTCCACTGCTTTTCAGCATACTTGTTGGCTTACCTTTTGGAAGTTCTCTTCTATAAAGTTCTTCAAATCCTCTAGCCATAAGATATGCTCTGTTATATTGCTCTTTGATTTTATTTTAGGCTACACACCCACCAAATGGATGTGTACTTTTGGCCGGCACTACCATCATCTTTCCAGCTCCACATCTCTAATTCTTTTGCTGACTTAAGTGATATGTCCACAGCCTGGAGTACATCATGTTCTTTACAGAAATTAGAGAGCTGTTCAGTGATCATCGTGACTGTTTACTGCACACATTAGCAGACACTTCTGTGCCCACATTATTGACTGGATGTAAAAAAGTTCAAGTTATACCAATTCTTGTGTCTTCCTGTATCTTTACTACCACACCCTAAAGTATGTTGACCCTCCTTTTCTCCGTCTTCAAATCGTATTGCTTGACTTTTTTTTTTTTTTTTTTTTTAATTACTGTTTTCTTTATTTACTCATAACATACAATAGCAGAATGTAATGCAATTTACTTTTTACAATACAGTTGAGAGTAGAATCAATTACATGTTCTACAATTGTTATTAGATATATCACTCTTCTGAGGTGTAGCGTTGTCGCCTCACAGTAAGACGTTGCCCCGTTCGATTCTCAGCGCGTCTTCTGTGTGGCAACATGCGTGAATGGGCCTTCCTTTGTTGAAGGTTGTGCATCAGGCCCGGCAAGTCGGCACGTAAAAATCTGCTTCCAATCATTAGCATTCCACTGTGGCGACCCCTAACCGGCAAAAGCCGAAAGACACAACAACAACAACTCTTCTGAGGTGACTGTTTTTGCAACACCTTAACTGTTTCTCTCCATCAGTAGCAAATTATTTCTGAATAACTTTGGAATTCTCCATCTCTTTCTTCTTTTCCACTTTTGAGTACTTTGGCAAAATTTCTGGCTTTGTCTGATACCTTATCTTTTGAGATTTTTATTGATATACTGGCACTTCATTTCTGTCTTGATTTTCTGTAGCCTGGAGTGATATATCATTAACACAAATACTGCCATGCCTTACAAGTACCACAGCTTCATCTTGGCCAGTGACAAATCAGAGTCCTTTCCACCTATCATAGTCAACCTTTTTATAGTACATGTTATTTCCTATTTAAAACCTTTCATTTGTGGAATTAAGTTGTGCTGTCTGGATTCTGTCTGGCATTTAGCTTCAGCAAATGCTTTCTTTGATGCATGTAATGATATATATGCCTTGCTCCTTGTGGTCTCTTGTAGAGAAACCTGTGCATCAATTACAACAGAAGGGAGGGACTGGTTTTGGCCATACAGCTTGATGTGGATGTTGGCAAGAGGCAGTCTGCATAGTGTTTTTGCCATCAGACTCCAGTCTAATGCTGTTTAATATCACATCCACGACTAGCTGTTACTTTTAACATTGTTTCTGTTAGTGCCTCATTGTAGCCTTCTAAGAGCCCATTGCCGCAAAGAACTATATGATGTAATTTTTATAGTTTTGTGCCATATCTCCAATTACGTCATAATTGAATTCCCCACCACTGGTACTGAGTAACTTTGAGGTGGACCATGCTTGCTAATCCAACAATTAATACATTTGTAATGCTTCTAGCAGTGAACAGAAACATGTAAACTGATCAACTGTATATAGGTGCCAGGTTCTAGGTCATGTAAGTTCATGGAAACATTCTCATTTTACTAAGAGGACAGAGGCATGCCAAAGTGGGCATAGGTTTAGGTCTGCTGTACATCAGGAAAAGCTCAACTCTCAGTCATTTTTTTAAATGTATTTTTATTTATTTATCCTTTGTTGATCAAGTTAGTCCCACTAGGCTAGTAGTCTCTTTTCAGGAGAGACCTAAAGTGGTATTTATACTACTAGGAGAAATTTGGCCAGGGAGTCAGGAAACTTCCCCTACTTTTCGATAGCGGCCACCAGCTCCAATAAATGTGACCTTGGTTAAACATCTTATCTGAAGGCTGACACACTCAGGAATGCAGCAGCCTCCTTATGCTGCACTGCATTGTTAGCAGTCTATCAACCTGGTGTGGTAATGGAATCCACAGCCTTCTGCAGTAAAGGTAGGTGCGCTACATATTGCACCATTGAGTCTTTTTAAAGACAGAAGTAAATTCAAAGTCCTTGTTTCCTGAACAATTTTTGAAGATTCAGCTTCTCTGCAGCATTCTAGTTTTTCCTCCCTAGTACTGCTGTCTGCAACTGATGACCCATTCTAATAATGACTCTCCTTCTTTTATATAAGATACTGGCAAAATAGTGAACTAAGATTGTGAAGTCAAGTCACTGGTGAAACATCACTGAATTGCCATTTTCCATGTCAAGAATGATTCTTATTCTTTTTTATGGATGCCTTACTCAGCGGTAATGATATCACAATAAGAATTACTTCTGTTACAGTATCACTCTTCATTAGTCCTGGTTTTCCTGGTATTTTCAGTCTGTTAATGCAACATTTAAGTTTGGAAATGACAAAGTAGCAAGTTCTGCTTCTAGGTATGTTAGTTCTAAATATTTTTACACCTTACATTGGCTAAGTCTGTTAACTCTAACCATCTTTCCTTTGCAAACTGTATGTGTACAAGTTTCATCATAGGTTCATAGTCAGTTTCCCTTTTGGTGCTCAAATTAACATATCCCATTTGGGTTAGATTGGCCTTACCCATCCCATGGTTGATAATTATATATTACCCCAAGTGTTAATAACTTGGATCATACCACAGGTAATTTAAGGAGACCTATGCATGGGATAAAGCCGCTTTCCATTAGTAGTACAGGGGATAGTCCTGGGGTACATTTTCTGTTTTCCATTCACAGTTCCAAGTTGCTGTTGAATATCGACAGGAATGATCTTTCTCCTATGTGATTGGGGTGTCTGTTCAAGAGCAGCGATATCCTCTGTGAGATGTACCTGTCCCTCCAAACTATTCTGTTTGTTGCAGAAGAGGTTTAGATCCCTAGACCTCATATTCCTGATGCCATTTGACTTGCTGATGTGTAGTAAATCCGTGTTGGGTCGGAGGATGTCTTGTATGCCAGAGACAGGTCAGTCACCTCTTACCAGTCTGTAGGATACCAAGTATAGTGATATGGCTTTGTTAATCCATATAGAACATAGATTTTAGGCCTTGTATTCTTTTGGTATGGTATCTCAGTGGGTGGTATAGTTGTTGCCTGTGTCTTGACAAATGCCAAAGGGAGCATTATACTTCATGACTGTCCTAATGAGGACTGGTTATAGGGGGACAATGACATTCCTAGAGCTGCAGATAATCACTTTGTTTATAAGACGAATAATATAGAAGGACTTTCTTCTGACATTGGACACATGTAGAAGGACTTTCGTCTGACAGTGGATAATTGCTGGTCAAAAGTTAGGACACTGTCCACACAAGTTCCCAAATCATGAGCAGCTAAGTCAACTCTTGGGGGTGTTTTGTCATTGTGATATATGTTCGTCATTATAGATCACTGCTGCAGTAGTCTTAGCTATCTGGGTTATAAACTGCCAAGGATGTAACACCCAGCCAGTTTCCAAAGCTTCAGGACAAATTCCATGCACCCAAACTGCTGGGCACCTTAAGCTGAGTCACCAGTGGAGTCCCCCAGGGTTCTGTACTGGGACCTGTCCTGTTTGGGATCTACTTTTCTGAAGTAAAAGCCATTAATAAAGGGCTCCAGCTGACTATGCTCATAGATGACTGCAAACTAGGAGCGGTTACTGAATCCCCAAATTACATAGTCATCATGCAGGAATGTTTGTCTCAAATAAATAACTGGCTTCAGAAAAACAGCAAGGAGTGTATCAAGACAGATAACTGGTGCCAAAGTCATGTACTGAAACTAAATTCCAAAAAATGCATTATTGAATCCTTTGTGAAGTCAGTCTACTTCAGGGAATTGCCACATTGACATAGGTTCATTGGTAAGTACTAGGCTATCACTAAAAGACAAGTTATGACACCAAGCTCTTCAGAGCTTTACGGCCACCAAAGATTAAGCTCCTCTAAGGCTTTTGTGGACCGAAGGTAAGCTTTGTAGTGTTTCTTTACTGGGCAGATAAGTTGCTTTGGGGAAAAAAAAAACTTTCATTTTGTAAATATTGTTTGTGTTCATCACTTTTTTCAGGAAAGTTATTTTAAAGCTAGGAGTTTTGTGTTTTATCAGGCTGTCACAAGACTATCACACTTTCAAATGATAGCACAATTTTTTCCTCTTGAAATTGTGTAAAGTAACTGAAACTGTGGAGAAATTGTGTTTATTTTACTTTCTTGTGGGCAGGCAAAGTGTTTAAAGGGCTCTTTACTGTGTTTTTTTCTGTGAAAAAGTGTTTTTTAAATAATTGTAGTCTTTACTGGCATTTGCTGCTTGTCTTCCCTGGGAAAGAGATACCATTTCCAAATTAATCATGGAAAAAACTACCAATCCCAAGGTTGGCCCTTCTTCCAGCCACAAAAAAAAGTTAATGAAATGGCCTTTGCCACCACAGCAGACTAGCTATTTGCTCAGATGCAGGTGGGTGACCCTAATGCATTAACTAGTGACCTAAGTATGTTGTCAGTGTTGTCAAAATGCTGGAAGACAGTGTCTAAGGAGACCTTTTCATGATAATCATCATCATTTAAAGTCTGTTCAATATTCACAACGTACATGCCTTGTTGCATTAAAACTATTCCTGTGCCTTTATCGGCTTTCATTATTCTCAGGTTGTGGTCGTTGATCAGATCTAGAAAGGCTGATCCTTCATTGTCAGATAGATTAAACCATTTCTCACGACACTGTGTATTCATGAGGTCTCTAAGGTCTTGTTCATGTACTTAAACAAAGGCAGAAATAGTGTTGTGGAGAGGTGGATTACAAAGGCTTTTCTTTTTTAAAATGAATGCGTTAACCTTAGTGTGTGTGTGTGTGTGTGTGTTAGGAGTACTGTTTTCAGAACCAAGAGGAGGTGTGCTAATGGTTTGAGAATGGTTAACATCATTATCATTTACATCATCATGAAGTAAAGCTTGTAAATTCAACTTTCTAGCAAAAAGTCTTGAATCTAAGAGTAGATCAGATAGTTTGGCTCTCTGAGCTGGAACATATGAAAATCCTTCATTAAGGACTTTAATGTGATCAGTATAAAGTGTTTTGTTTGAAAGATTAAACACAGTAGAAGCATTAGATCCATCTGAATTAACAAAGCTGTTAGGATATTATGCTATGTTAAAATGATGCTTAATAGTGACATCTAATCTGGAGTAGTTAGTACAAGTAAAGTGCCTAGTCATCTGTATGAGCTCCTGATTCGGATGCCTCTTGGGGGTATGTTGCAACCAATTTCCCCAAACCTTTGCCTTTTACTCCTTCTATCACTCCTTTTCGTATTTCCCCTCGACCTCTCCTCATGGGCTTGGGGTACTGTAAGCCATCTGGATGTTGATGTAAAAAATCTTTGTCTAAAAATCAGTATCTAGATGATTTGTTGATCTCCTTGCACATGCAGCCTAGGGGTAGGTGGAGGTGGTGGGTAGTAAGACTGGTTGGTTAGATATATTTGGCAGTAGTGTTTAAGTTAGGTCTTGATGAGTGGACAAAGGAGGAAATTCAGTAATATCCGAAATAAAGTTGGTTGGTGCAGGTCCAGTTTCAGTGGAAGTGTTGTTCTGAAAACCTGTACCTTTGTTATTGGTAACAACTATGTTGTTAATAGGTGTAGTAGGGTTTTTGGTAGGTGGGAGAATAAAGGTAGTTAGGCTGTGGGTCATTAAAAGTAACTACATTTCGGTTAAAAGAATTATGGTGGGATGAAAGTCTGCTGCCTGTAATGTTTCTATCTGCAAACAAGTTGTTAGTGACATTTTCCCGGTTTCTTTGGTTGTAATCTGAAGTGTCGTTGTTTTTGTACCTTAGAGGGTAAGCTCTGTTAGAGTGGTACAGTAAAATATCTTTGTTCAACTTTTCTTTTTTGTGTTGAATAACTGTGGCAGTGTGCCTAGTCGGCTTTGGAGAAATGGAATCATGTTGTGGTTTGATGAAGCTGAATTGTGGATGCTTCAGGATGTTATAATTCAGAGTTTCATTCTCTTTTATAAGATTTTGTAGTCTGTTGGAGTTGTCAGGCTTAATAATGCGAAGAGAGGTTAACCCGGTTTCATTATACACTTTACATAAATCTCTGTAAAGCCCTGAATTAAAGGTGGTTCTGTTTGGGAACCTGAAAAAACGTAAACTTTTGGGGACAATGCCTTGTTGAATGCATGCATCCAAATATGAGTTATCAATATCTATGCTTTTAAAAATCATAAGGAACCTCTCTAGTTGTATACTAAAAGTCTACATTCAGAAACACTACTCACTTCAGTGTTACCATGAATCGTAAATTGTTGAGTAGTAGTAGACATGAATGGATTATTTTTATCATGGCTGTTTAAAAAATTAATAACTTAATTTCCTAAGAAATGTTTGTTATTAGATGGAATGTTAGGGACAGGTGAGTGAGTGGGAAGGTGGGAAATGCATTGAACAGCCATTGGTGCTGAAAAAAGGTTTGTGTTAGTCACATTAGAAACAACGTTCGAGTTGGACCCATTAGAAAGTGCTGAATGCACTTCATGACCACAATTGATGTTTGAAGCACTTGAACAGTTAAGTTTGTAGTAAGGCAACCAACAGAATTGACATTATGCATATTGGCTAGACTGCTGACATAGCACAAAGCATGGCTGCTGAACTGGCCATTAAAACAGCACATAGTTTGCATATTGGCTCTGCAAAAAGTCTGATTGCTGGAACTGGATACAGCTTTACTGTTAAAGCTGCTTAAATTTTGGTTGCTAATGTTGCCAGATGGTTGGCTATTACTGCCTAGATCTGTACTGTGATCATTAACTTGACTGACATGTTGTACAGTAGTAGAATCGTTGATGCTGCATGCAACCTGACCATTAATGGTGGAGCTGTTAATGCTGCAAGAAGTCTGACCGTTACTGTAGTTAACAGCTTGACTGTTAGAGCTGAGTAAAGCTTGTCTAAATTCACGAACATGATTAATAGGCTGATGATTGTTGGAATTTCTGTTGGCATTAACTAAACGGGCTTGATTTTCAGTGTAAGAACTGTTGAAGCTGCAGCTTGCTTGACCATGAATTTTGGAACCGGCAATGTTGATCAAAGCTTGACCATTAACATTAGTAGAAGCATGATTGTCCCCAACATGAGTAGCAAACTGATCAGTAATGGACTTCTCAGTTGTATTAAATCCAGGACTGCAAACAACATTAGAAACCTCTGTAGTATCACGAATATCCAGTACAGAGATCATGTTAGGTACAGAATTCAACATATGTGTGTGTATGGTACCAGGAGCAGGAAACCAGTTGAAATAGTCCACAAAAAAAAGGTCTGGTCAATGCCATCGATAGTGATAACTGGCCCTTTTGCAATAAATCTACATACGCTACACTTATTACAGGTGAACATACCGTTAACTGAGGACTTGTTACAATTTTGTTTAGAGTAGTTGTTTTCCAAGGCTTTTTTTGTGTTATATGTATTTCTAAACACAAAGTTAGGTTTACCACCTGGTGCCTGGCTTTTAAAAGGAAGTGATGTCAATGTTTTATGTAATCTGATGAAGTCAAGTGTATCTACTGATGAAAGCGCTCATTAAGAGTATTTTTCTTCATATTTGTGGCAGTTTTTGTTATTTTCATTCAAGTTTAGTTTGTTTCTTTGATATATATGTGTGTGTGTGTGTATGTGTGTATGTATATATGTATATATATATATATATATATATATATATATATATATATATATATATATATATATATATATATATATGTATATATTTATATATATTGTAATGTACCAGTATTTTTCAGAAAAAGCTACAAATGCAACAGCACTATGGTAGTATATGCAGCCATATGTACATCCTGTTCATGTTTTTATATAGGTAAGACTACCAGAAAATTAAGTGACAGGATAAAGGAACACAATGCTGCCATCAGATGTAAGGACACATAGAATGCTTTGGGAAAACAGCATTTCTTGCACCAACTTCTCTATGTGTAAATTTTTAGTGCTGGAACAGGTAGAAAATTTCTTTGGGGATGCTGATGGTCTCTTACAGGTTCTAGAATTGAAGTGGCAGCTTCATTTAGAAGCAGATTATCAGCCTGGTTTAAAAGAATCCTTGAATCTGAAATGTGTGTTAAAATGGATGCAGTAATTCAACTCATGTTTTATTCATTATGTAAATATTAGGGATTTCTTACCACTGTTTCTATTTGTCATAATTACTGTATATGTAAATATTAAGAGTTTCTTACTCATGTTTCTATTTGTCATAACTACAACATATATGCACTTTGTTTTTAGTTTCCTATTGGCTATTTTTTACTGTTTATATAGCAAGTGGATTGCAGATTTCACTCATTCTGAAGACGTTCCTATACAATAAAA